>NC_136071.1:426327963-426710463 GCF_964261635.1 Lissotriton helveticus
ATCCATACAGCCACTCACACATTCACTGGCTCTTATGCACAGTTATTTATATATGTCAACTCTCACATGTACTGTTTTTTACATATGTACTTACTTTTACATGCAGCACTGAGATATCCATTCACTCACCCATACACTCATGCACACAGTCAACCGCCCATACAGCTGTTTCCACATGCACTTTTGAACCCATACATCTAGTGAATCAACTGCTCACACATCTATGCACAGAGTCATACACCTACCAGCCACCCATACACACTCTCAGTCTCCCATACAAATACGTAGGAAACCAATCAATAACGCATATAGTTAATCATATAGCTAATGATCAACACATGCAGCAGTTTATAGAACAACAAAGATAATGATGCACAAATTGAGACAGTTTAGTCACTAACCCATGCACTCAGTGAGACACATTTAACCACTCACTCATACAGTCAGTCATGCACCTAATAAATCCTTCATCCAGACATTTATAAATCCACTAATTCTTAAATATGTAAGACATATTTTAACTTTACAGAAACATACAGTCACTGGATGACGTCATCAGTGATGTCATCAGTGATGTCATTTGAGATGTCATCAGTGATGTCATCAGTGATGTCACTGACCATGTCATGAATGATGTAATATGTGACATCATCAGCAGTGGATTGCGGGTGCGCGATATATAGTTAGTACAACTAACTATATATGGAATTTCAATGGTTTTGTGTGAGTAAAATAAGGTTTTTTAAATGCTAATTCCTAACTATATATGATCTATAACCTATGGTTTTTTCAGTGAATTTTCAAGGTTTTGTAAATGCTAATTCCTAACTATATATGGTCTATAACCTATGGTTTTTTCAGTGAATATATATATATATATAATATATATTACCTACTGGCGGTCGCCAGTAGGTAGATATAGTTAAGACCTAGTTTCCATAGGAAATCCGCAACATTCTATTGGGAATAACTTTGGCGGCGGTTGATGAATCTTCGCAAATTTCTCAAAGAAGATGGCCCGCTCCGCTCCGCTCCTTCCCTGTACGTTTTGGGGGGATTCGTCAAGTGGGAGCTGAGAAAAAAGGGGGGTCCCAAAACGTATTTTCCCCATGTTATTTTCCATAGGACCTTTAGACACGGCTACAGCCCGAACGGCAGAACGGAATTACAAGAAATTTTTATTTTTTTCAAAAATCACGGGGTGCACGTACCCCGCGGTTTTGGAAAAAAATAAAATAATATTTTTTGGGCCTTGGGGGTCCTTGTGGGACCCCCTGAGCAGGCCTAGGGGGTCAGGGTGCTTCTACCCTTCCCCCTTTTTGAGTTCTACACGTTTGTTTTCCTGCTTTCTTGTGCCTCAGTCTACCAAGGCACAATATGGCTGCCAACAATTTCTGTGGTCCCACAAGGACCCCCAAGGCCCAAAAAATGTTTTTTTAAAACCCGGTCCGTTTTTTTTCAAATTACCCCCGGGGGGACCAAATTGCGGGGGCATAGTGATAAAGAAGTGTGAGGGGGCCCCAATCCCCCCCCACACTGCCCCGGGGACCGCCGTCCCCCGGGTCAAAGCAACGCAGCCCCCTGACGCATACTGGAGGCTCCTGGTTGGCTAGTTGGCCCCCAGGGACCCCCAGTATGCAAGGCAAATTAGTTCCCCCTCTGCAAACGCGCCAGGATTCTGCGTTGCAGAGAGGTGTAAAAAGGGGCATAGCCTCATTACACCTCTCTGCAATGCAGCCCCCTGGCGCATACTGGAGGTTCCAGGTGGGCTAGTTGGCCCCCAGGGACCCCCAGTCTGCAAGGGGAATTAGTTCCCCCTCTGCAAACAAGCCTGGGGGCTGCGTTGCAGAGAGGTGTAAAAAAGGGTGTGGCCTCATTACACCTCTCTGCAATGCAGCCCCCTGGCGCATACTGGAGGTTCCAGGTGGGCTAGTTGACCCCCAGGGACCCCCAGTATGCAAGGGGAATTAGTTTCCCTTCTGCAAACGCGCCAGGGGGCTGCGTTGCAGAGAGGTGTAAAAAGGGGAATAGCCTCATTACACCTCTCTGCAATGCAGCCCCCTGGCGCATACTGGAGGTTCCAGGTGGGCTAGTTGGCCCCCAGGGACACCCAGTATGCAAGGGGAATTAGTTCCCTCTCTGCAAACGTGCCAGGGGGCTGCGTTGCAGAGAGGTGTAAAAATGGGCATAGCCTCATTACACCTCTCTGCAATGCAGCCCCTGGTGCATACTGGAGGTTCCAGGTGGGCTAGTTGGCCCCCAGGGACCCCTAGTATGCAAGGGGAATTAATTCCCCCTCTGCAAACGCGCCCGGGGGCTGCGCTGCAGAGAGGTGTAAAAAAGGGTGTGGCCTCATTACACCTCTCTGCAATGCAGCCCCCTGGGGAATACTGGAGGTTCCTGGTGGTTTAGTTGGCCCCCAGGGACCTCTAGTGTGCAAGGGGAATTAGTTCCCCCTCTGCAAACGCGCCAGGGGGCTGCGTTGCAGAGAGGTGTAAAAAGGGGCATAACCTCATTACACCTCTCTGCAATGCAGCCCCCTGGCGCATACTGGAGGTTCCAGGTGGGCTAGTTGGCCCCCAGGGACACCCAGTATGCAAGGGGAATTAGTTCCCTCTCTGCAAACGCGCCAGGGGGCTGCGTTGCAGAGAGGTGTAAAAATGGGCATAGCCTCATTACACCTCTCTGCAATGCAGCCCCTGGTGCATACTGGAGGTTCCAGGTGGGCTAGTTGGCCCCCAGGGACCCCTAGTATGCAAGGGGAATTAGTTCCCCCTCTGCAAACGCGCCCGGGGGCTGCGCTGCAGAGAGGTGTAAAAAAGGGTGTGGCCTCATTACACCTCTCTGCAATGCAGCCCCCTGGGGAATACTGGAGGTTCCTGGTGGTTTAGTTGGCCCCCAGGGACCTCCAGTGTGCAAGGGGAATTAGTTCCCCCTCTGCAAACGCGCCAGGGGGCTGCGTTGCAGAGAGGTGTAAAAAGGGGCATAACCTCATTACACCTCTCTGCAATGCAGCCCCCTGGCGCATACTGGAGGTTCCAGGTGGGCTAGTTGGCCCACAGCGACCCCCAGTATGAAAGGGGAATTAGATCCCCATCTGCAATCGCGCCAGGGGGCTGCGTTGCAGAGAGGTGTAAAAATGGGCATAGCCTCATTACACCTCTCTGCAATGCAGCCCCTGGTGCATACTGGAGGTTCCAGGTGGGCTAGTTGGCCCCCAGGGACCCCTAGTATGCAAGGGGAATTAATTCCCCCTCTGCAAACGCGCCCGGGGGCTGCGCTGCAGAGAGGTGTAAAAAAGGGTGTGGCCTCATTACACCTCTCTGCAATGCAGCCCCCTGGGGAATACTGGAGGTTCCTGGTGGTTTAGTTGGCCCCCAGGGACCTCCAGTGTGCAAGGGGAATTAGTTCCCCCTCTGCAAACGCGCCAGGGGGCTGCGTTGCAGAGAGGTGTAAAAAGGGGCATAACCTCATTACACCTCTCTGCAATGCAGCCCCCTGGCGCATACTGGAGGTTCCAGGTGGGCTAGTTGGCCCCCAGGGACACCCAGTATGCAAGGGGAATTAGTTCCCTCTCTGCAAACGCGCCAGGGGGCTGCGTTGCAGAGAGGTGTAAAAATGGGCATAGCCTCATTACACCTCTCTGCAATGCAGCCCCTGGTGCATACTGGAGGTTCCAGGTGGGCTAGTTGGCCCCCAGGGACCCCTAGTATGCAAGGGGAATTAGTTCCCCCTCTGCAAACGCGCCCGGGGGCTGCGCTGCAGAGAGGTGTAAAAAAGGGTGTGGCCTCATTACACCTCTCTGCAATGCAGCCCCCTGGGGAATACTGGAGGTTCCTGGTGGTTTAGTTGGCCCCCAGGGACCTCCAGTGTGCAAGGGGAATTAGTTCCCCCTCTGCAAACGCGCCAGGGGGCTGCGTTGCAGAGAGGTGTAAAAAGGGGCATAACCTCATTACACCTCTCTGCAATGCAGCCCCCTGGCGCATACTGGAGGTTCCAGGTGGGCTAGTTGGCCCACAGCGACCCCCAGTATGAAAGGGGAATTAGATCCCCATCTGCAATCGCGCCAGGGGGCTGCGTTGCAGAGAGGTGTAAAAAGGGGCATAGCCTCATTACACCTCTCTGCAATTCAGCCCCCTGGAGCATACTGGAGGTTCCAGGTGGGCTAGTTTGCCCCCAGGGACCCCTAGTATGCAAGGGGAATTAGTTCCCCCTCTGCAAACGCGCCCGGGGGCTGCGCTGCAGAGAGGTGTAAAAAAGGGTGTGGCCTCATTACACCTTTCTGCAATGCAGCCCCCTGGTGCATACTGGAGGTTCCTGGTGGACTAGTTGGCCCCCAGGGACCCCCAGTATGCATGGGGAATTAGTTCCCCCTCTGCAAACGCGCCAGGGGAACAGAGGTGTAAAAAAATTTTTTTTTCAATTTATAATAAAAATATGTAATGTAATTTAAAAAACTAAAATATCTAAAAAAAAAAAAATTAAAATAATGTAGTAAATCAGTATAAAAATATAACAATTAATACATTTAAAGATTATCATTCACAAAACCATTGAAATTCACTGAAAAAACCATAGGTTTCAGCCACGTTATAGTTAGGAATTACCATTTAAAAAACCTTTGAAATTCACTGAAAAAACCATAGGTTTCAGCCACGTTATAGTTAGGAATTAGCATTTAAAAAATCTTGCAAATTAGCTGAAAAAACCATAGGTTTAAGGCCTGATATAGTTAGAAATTAGCATTTAAAAAACCTTTGAAATTCACTGAAAAAACCATAGGTTTCAGGCCTGATATAGTTAGGAATTAGCATTTAAAAAAACCTTAGAAATGCACTGAAAAAACTGTTGACCCCCAGTATGCAAGGCAAATTAGTTCCCCCTCTGCAAACGCGCCAGGATTCTGCGTTGCAGAGAGGTGTAAAAAGGGGCATAGCCTCATTACACCTCTCTGCAATGCAGCCCCCTGGCGCATACTGGAGGTTCCAGGTGGGCTAGTTGGCCCCCAGGGACCCCCAGTCTGCAAGGGGAATTAGTTTCCCTTCTGCAAACAAGCCTGGCGGCTGCGTTGCAGAGAGGTGTAAAAAGGGGAATAGCCTCATTACACCTCTCTGCAATGCAGCCCCCTGGCGCATACTGGAGGTTCCAGGTGGGCTAGTTGGCCCCCAGGGACACCCAGTATGCAAGGGGAATTAGTTCCCTCTCTGCAAACGCGCCAGGGGGCTGCGTTGCAGAGAGGTGTAAAAATGGGCATAGCCTCATTACACCTCTCTGCAATGCAGCCCCTGGTGCATACTGGAGGTTCCAGGTGGGCTAGTTGGCCCCCAGGGACCCCTAGTATGCAAGGGGAATTAGTTCCCCCTCTGCAAACGCGCCCGGGGGCTGCGCTGCAGAGAGGTGTAAAAAAGGGTGTGGCCTCATTACACCTTTCTGCAATGCAGCCCCCTGGTGCATACTGGAGGTTCCTGGTGGACTAGTTGGCCCCCAGGGACCCCCAGTATGCATGGGGAATTAGTTCCCCCTCTGCAAACGCGCCAGGGGAACAGAGGTGTAAAAACATTTTTTTTTCAATTTATAATAAAAATATGTAATGTAATTTAAAAAACTAAAATATCTAAAAATAAATAATTTAAAATAATGTAGTAAATCAGTATAAAAATATAACAATTAATACATTTAAAGATTATCATTCACAAAACCATTAAAAATTCACTGAAAAAACCATAGGTTTCAGCCACGTTATAGTTAGGAATTACCATTTAAAAAACCTTTGAAATTCACTGAAAAAACCATAGGTTTCAGCCACGTTATAGTTAGGAATTAGCATTTAAAAAATCTTGCAAATTAGCTGAAAAAACCATAGGTTTAAGGCCTGATATAGTTAGAAATTAGCATTTAAAAAACCTTTGAAATTCACTGAAAAAACCATAGGTTTCAGGCCTGATATAGTTAGGAATTAGCATTTAAAAAAACCTTAGAAATGCACTGAAAAAACTGTCGACCCCCAGTATGCAAGGCAAATTAGTTCCCCCTCTGCAAACGCGCCAGGATTCTGCGTTGCAGAGAGGTGTAAAAAAGGGTGTCAGTCGCCAGTAGGTAGTTATAGTTAGGACCTAGCTACCATAGGAAATCCGCAACATTCTATTGGGAATAACTCTGGCGCCGGTTGAGGAATTTGTGTGTAATTTTCCAAAATTTTGGCCAGCTCCGCTCCGCTCCTTCCCTGAAAGTTTTGCGGGGATTCGTGAAGTGGGGGCTGAGAAAAAGGGGGGTCCAAAAACGTGTTTTCCTAATGTTAATTTCCATAGGACGTTCTGACACGTCTACAGCCCGAACCGCTGAACGGAATTACGCCAAACTTTGCAAAATTGTAGGGACTGGTACGCAGATGTGCCTTTGCTATATTTGGTGAAAATTGCTCCAGTGTTTTTATTAAAAATTAACTTCAAAAACACATATATATCTACAGGCGCGCTCCGAGCGCTCACCGGTACGCGTACCGGGGAGCACACCCGGCGCGCTACGGGAGTGCGTGAGCGGAAAGCTGATTGGCTGTCGGATGTCTGTCAACATTCTAAACAGTTCGGAGAGTCCGCCATCTTGTGTCTCGGTAGAATCGAGACACAAGAGGTGAAAAAAAAAAGGGGAAATGATTAAAAGAGGGCAGGGTAGACAATCACTGACCCCCTAGGTTTTCTGAGGGGGGCCTAGAAGGACCCTGAAGGGCCCCAAAAAAAATGTTGTTTTTTTTTTCAATTTTCGCAGTGTAAGCGCTGTGTGCGTTCCCATGTACGCTCACCGGTACGCGCACCCAGAGCGTACCACAGGGAAAAACATTGAAAGAAAATAGTGTAAAATAAGAATTTGGAGTGCTTAGAGGTAGGGTAGTTCTAAAAAGAGCTGTTGTGTTATGTGGGTGATTTAAGCACCTATAAGTAGGTACTGATGCAAAGTCTAAAATTCACTTCAATACAATCACTTCGCTACTACTTCATAAATTAGAAATAAAAATGAATAATATGTCAACTAATTTTGAATTTGTAAATATTAATTTATTGTTCAGAATTTTCATAATTTAATAGAACTTGTAGCATGTCCTCATCTGGAATTTCCTCTTCAATCATATGATCAGGAATGTCCTCATTATAAGTGTGCCATGATGATTCTATTGTATCCAAACATTCGATTAATTCTTCGTCAAGAGATTCATCCCAAAAATTATCCGTGTCATTTTGAATTTCAATAAATAGCGTTGAAATTTCAAATGAAATTTCCTTGGTCTCCTCATTTTGATTCATTTTAATTTCAAATTTCTTGCTGTAATTATCGTTTTTAGTAATACATAACATAAAAGTAGCTTAATCAAGTATTTAGTTCTTTAAAATAATTGGGCAGTGTATAGTATCAGGCAGGAACTAGAAATATACAGCACTGCATGTGATGAAGCCTATCTTATTCCATAATTATAACAGAAGGACTGTAAATAACTAACAGAAACATTTTCCAATTTATCTCCTTTACGTTCCTTCCTCTCTCTTCCCTTGTTTTGCTCCTTCACTCTTTTCCCTTCCCTTACTCTCTTTACTCCACTTCACTAACTCCTTCTCTTAGTCCCTCTGTCCTCTTAGTTCTACATTCCCCTTCCCTCATTCTCTCTCTGTTAGCCTTATTCTCTCCATCCCCTTAGTCTCTCACTCCTCTTCTGTCACGCTCACTCCCTATAACTCAGCCACACTCCCACATTCGCCTTCTTTCAGACCTTCTCCTTTACTTTCCTTCCTCTCTCTTCCCTTCCTTCGCTCCTTCACTTTTTTCCCTTCCCTCACTCTCCTTACTCCACTTCACTAACTCCTTCTCTTAGTCCCTCTGTCCTCTTAGTTCTAGATTCCCCTTCCCTCATTCTCTCTCTGTTAGCCTTATTCTCTCCGTCCCCTTAGTCTCTCACTCCTCTTCTATCATATTCACTCCCTATAACTCAGCCATACTCCCACACTCACCTTCTTTCAGACCTTCTCCTTTACTTTCCTTCCTTTCTCTTCCCTTCGCTCCTTCACTCTTTTTCCTTCCGTCACTCTCCTTACTCCACTTCACTAACTCCTTTTCTTAGTCCCTCTGTCCTCTTACTTCTACACTCCCCTTCCCTCATTCTCTCTGTTAGCCTCATTCTCTCCATCCCCTTAGTCTCTCACTCCTCTTCTGTCACGCTCACTGCCTATAACTCAGCCATACTCCCACACTCACCTTCTTTCAGTCTTTCTCCTTTACTTTCCTTCCTCTCTCTTCCCTTCTTTCGCTTCTTCACTCTTTTCCTTTCTTTTACTCTCCTTACTCCACTACACTAACTCCTTCTCTTACTCCCTCTGTCCTCTTAGTTCTACACTCCCCTTCCCTCATTCTCTCTCTGTTAGCCTCATTCTCTCCGTCCCCTTAGTCTCTCACTCGTCTTCTATCACGCTCACTCCCTATAACTCAGCCATACTCCCACACTCACCTTCTTTCAGACCTTCTCCTTTACTTTCCTTCCTCTCTCTTCCCTTCTTTCGCTCCTTCACTCTTTTCCCTTCCCTTACTTTCCTTACTCCACTTCTCTAACTCCTTCTCTTACACCCTCTGTCCTCTTACTTCTACACTACCCTTCCCTCATTCTCTCTCTGTTAGCCTCATTCTCTCCGTCTCCTTAGTCTCTCCCTCCTCTTCTGTCACGCTCACTGCCTATAACTCAGCCATACTCCCACACTAACCTTCTTTCAGTCTTTCTCCTTTACTTTCCTTCCTCTCTCTTCCCTTCTTTCGCTTCTTCACTCTTTTCCCTTCTCTTACTCTCCTTACTCCACTACACTAACTCCTTCTCTTACTCACTCTGTCCTCTTAGTTCTACACTCCCCTTCCCTCATTCTCTCTCTGTTAGCCTCATTCTCTCCGTCCCCTTAGTCTCTCACTCGTCTTCTATCACGCTCACTCCCTATAACTCAGCCATACTCCCACACTCACCTGCTTTCAGACCTTCTCATTTACTTTCCTTCCTCTCTCTTCCCTTCTTTCGCTCCTTCACTCTTTTCCCTTCCCTTACTTTCCTTACTCCACTTCACTAACTCCTTCTCTTACTCCCTCTGTCCTCTTACTTCTACACTCCCCTTCCCTCATTCTCTCTCTGTTAGCCTAATTTTCTCCGTCCCCTTAGTCTCTCACTCCTCTTCTGTCACGCTCACTGCCTATAACTCAGTCATACTCCCATACTCACCTTCTTTCAGACCTTCTCCTTTACTTTCCTTCCTCTCTCTTCCCTTCTTTTGCTCCTTAACTCTTTTCCCTTCCTTTACTCTCCTTACTCCACTTTATTAACTCCTTCTCCTACTCCCTGTGTCCTCATAGTTCTACACTTCCCTTCCCTCATCCTCTCTCTGTTAGCCCTATTCTCTTCGTCCCTTTAGTCTCTCACTCCTCTTCTGTCACGCTCACTCCGTATAACTCAGCCATACTCCCACACTCACCTTCTTTCAGACCTTCTCCTTTACTTTCATTCCTCTCTCTTCCCTTGTTTTGCTCCTTCACTCTTTTCCCTTCCCTTACTCTCTTTACTCCACTTCACTAACTCCTTCTCTTAGTCCCTCTGTCCTCTTAGTTCTACACTCCCCTTCCCTCATTCTCTCTCTGTTAGCCTCATTCTCTCCGTCCCCTTAGTCTCTCACTCCTCTTCTGTCACGCTCACTGCCTATAACTCAGCCATACTCCCACACTCACCTTATTTCAGACCTTTTCCTTTACTTTCCTTCCTCTCTCTTCCCTTCTTTTGCTCCTTAACTCTTTTCCCTTCCTTTACTCTCCTTACTCCACTTTATTAACTCCTTCTCTTACTCCCTGTGCCCTCATAGTTCTACACTCCCCTTCCCTCATTCTCTCTCTGTTAGCCTCATTCTCTCCGTCTCCTTAGTCTCTCCCTCCTCTTCTGTCACGCTCACTCAGTATAACTCAGCCATACTCCCACACTCGCTTTCTTTCAGACCTTCTCCTTTACTTTCCTTCCTCTCTCTTCCCTTGTTTTGCTCCTTCACTCTTTTCCCTTCCCTTACTCTCTTTACTCCACTTCACTAACTCCTTCTCTTAGTCCCTCTGTCCTCTTAGTTCTACACTCCCCTTCCCTCATTCTCTCTCTGTTAGCCTCATTCTCTCCGTCCCCTTAGTCTCTCACTCCTCTTCTGTCAAGCTCACTCCCTATAACTCAGCCACACTCCCACATTCACCTTCTTTCAGACCTTCTCCTTTACTTTCCTTCCTCTCTCTTCCCTTCCTTCACTCCTTCACTGTTTTCCCTTCCCTTACTCCACTTCACTAATTCCTTCTCTTACTCCCTCTGTCCTCTTACTTCTACACTCCCCTTCCCTCATTCTCTCCGTCCCCTTAGTCTCTCACTCGTCTTCTGTCATGCTCACTCCCTATAAGTCAGCCACACTCCCACACTCACTTTCTTTCAGACCTTCTCCTTTACTTTCCTTCCTCTCTCTTCCCTTCCTTCGCTCCTTCACTCTTTTCCCTTCCCTTACTCTACTTACTCCACTTCACTAACTCCTTCTCTTAGTTCCTCTGTCCTCTTAGTACTACATTCCCCTTCCCTCATTCTCTCTCTGTTAGCCTCATTCTCTCTGTCCCCTTAGTCCCTCAATCCTCTTCTGTCACACTCACTCTGTATAACTCAGCCATACTCCCACACTCACCTTCTTTCAGACTTTCTCCTTTAATTTCCTTCCTATCTCTTCCCTTCCTTCGCTCCTTCACTCTTTTCCCTTCCCTTACTTTCTTTACTCAACTTCACTAACTCCTTCTCTTACTCCCTCTGTCCTCTTAGTTCTACACTCCCCTTCCTTCATTTTCTCTGTTAGCCTCATTCTTTCCGTCCCCTTAGTCTCTCACTCCTCTTCTGTCACACTCACTCCCTATAACTCAGCCATACTCCCACAGTCACCTTCTTTCAGACCTTCTCCTTTACTTTCCTTTCTCTCTCTTCCCTTCCTTCACTCCTTCACTCTTTTTCCCTTCCCTTACTCTCCTTACTCCACTTTACTAACTCCTTCTCTTACTCCCTCTGTATTCTTAGTTCTACACTTTCTTTCCCTCATTGTCTCTCTGTTAGTCTCATTCTCTCCATCCCCTTACTCTCACTCCTCTTCTGTTACGTTGACTCCCTGTAACTCAGCCATACTCCCACAGTCACCTTCTTACAGACCTTCTCCTTTACTGTCCTTCCTCTCCCTTCCCTTCCTTCACTCCTTCACTCTTTTTCATTCCCTTACTCTCCTTACTCCACTTTACTAACTCCTTCTCTTACTCCCTCTGTCCTCTTAGTTCTACACTCCCCTTCCCTCATTCTCTCTCTGTTAGTCTCATTCTCTCCGTCCTCTTAGTCTCTCACTCCTCTTCTATCACGCTCACTGCCTATAACTCAGCCATACTCCCACACTCACCTTCTTTCAGACTTTCTCCTTTACTTTTCTTCCTCTCTCTTCCCTTCTTTCACTCCTTCACTCTTTTCCCTTTTCTTACTCTCCTTACTCCACTTTACTAACTCCTTGTCTTACTCCCTCTGTCCTCTTAGTACTACACTCCCCTTCCCTCATTCTCTCTCTATTAGCCTCATTCTCTCCGTCCCCTTAGTGTCTCACTCCTCTTTTGTCCTCTTTTGTCACGCTCACACCCTATAACTCAGCCATACTCCCACACTCACCTTCTTTTAATCCCCCCACTTCACTTCCCTTGGGTCAACTGGCCACACTTACCTTTTGGACAGCACGCCACACGCAGCCTCTGCCCCTGGGTCTGGTACGCTGTAGGTCTCGCCGCCATCACCACTCTACGGCGGCTCGAGACTACAGCTCCCAGCGGGCTTTGCGTGGACTTCCGGTTTCCCGCTGTCTTCGCGCCCGGAGGTGCTACAAAGGCGGGACAACCCCTCGGTGGAGCGGGGGGTCAACTGGCCACACTTACCTTTTGGACAGCACGCCACACGCAGCCTCTGCCCCTGGGTCTGGTACGCTGTAGGTCTCGCCGCCATCACCACTCTACGGCGGCTCGAGACTACAGCTCCCAGCGGGCTTTGCGTGGACTTCCGGTTTCCCCGCTGTCTTCGCGCCCGGAGGCGCTACAAAGGCGGGACAACCCCTCCGCGTTGCGGGACGCGCGCGGGCGACGCCGGGCGGAGCCCGGGCAGAGGGCGGGCCATCTGTGGCCGTCCGGGGACGCCGAGGGATGGGACGGTCACCCCCCTAAGGCCTTCAACTCCAACATGGGTAAGCGCAAACTCCAAACATCAATTACCGGTGGGGCAGGCAAATCTAAGGTTCCCCGAAAAGCTCCGACTTCAGCTAGCATTATGTCCTATCTAACGTCTGCTGTGGGGAAACTGAATCAGGAGATTGCAGCAACAGAACGTGAACTGGGGCTAGACACACCTCTATTGGATAACCCGGTGCCCCCACTGTCTGGGAGACAAGCTATACCTTTAGAGCCCTCTGTTCAGATTATTACCGCCAAGGATCTGACATTACAACCCCAATGTACTGCAATGGCTCCTGATGAACCTAATTTGTTGGGCACAGTTGATTATCAAAGTCGCGCACAAGACATTGTAACCCCAGTTATTAAGCGCACCAAAAGGCGACTAAAGAGATCAAAAAGGAATTTTTCACAGCTGGTTGCTACATCACGTTACGCGTCTAGGAGACTTGAAAAAGGCATTAGAGACATGGTGGAAAAAGTGTTCACAGATAAAATTGAAAGTACCCTTGTCCAGATTGCGAATGATATTGTTGAGACCTTGAAAGATTGTGTCTCGGAAATAGTGGGGAAATGTGATAGGTTAAATATGTTGTTATGCCCTAAAATATCTGAATGTTCAACCTTGGCCCCTCCGGCTATACCTGCTCCCATTGTCCAACATGAAACACCAATGGAAGGGATAGGGATTGTTACTCCACTTGTCCCAATTGTCCCAATCCTCCCCCCAATACCCCCCGTGCCAGTATGTCCAAAAACCCCCATCAATTTGGCCGGGCACACCGATCCCTTGATGTTGACCCAAGTTGGGGATAAGGTCAACATTGTAGCTAGGCAAACCACCGTACATAAAAGCGAACAGCTACAGGGAGAAAGGAGGCCGCGGGGGAAGCCCCGTACTAATTTACCACCTGAGGCAACCCCCTTTGTTGCTGTTTTAGTAAACATTCCGCACTTGAACCCAGGGGAGGTGGAGTCCCAGTGTACCCTATTAGCAAATATAAAAGCGTGGTGTGATGAAAATTGTTCAGGGCCAAGGGATATATCCACTCACATCACTATGGGGAGACGAGTCGACTGGTTGGGGTATACGGCAAAAAACCTTCCCGGGGATTGCATTATAGTCAATTTTAACAGACCCCATGAGGCTGCCCGTTTATTCTGGGATGCAACGGACGTAAAGGTTGGAAGGATTCGAGCTGTACCACTTGTTTTTTTTTACCCACGGCCAACTATCCCCAAATTACCACTAGGTAAGGAAAAGCAGCAAGGTGCCATCAGAAGGGGTACTGGGCTGTCATCTTGGGCATTGCAAACACCAAATCTTACCCCTAGTCATATCGACCCCATTAGACCTACAAATAGGGCCACTTTTGAACTAACAAATAGATTCACTGCCTTGTCTCATTTAGATGAAAATGATTGACTGCCTGGTAATGTTGCTGATACAGACCAGACTCACTGTATTCCCACCATTGTTAGGGAAAGTGGGGAGACTGTTAAAATGGTGAGCTGGAATATTGCAGGTCTCCGCTCCAAGAGAGATGATGTAATATGGTTGGAACAATTAAAGGGCTATGAGGTGGTGGCGCTCCAGGAAACCTGGGATAGGGAATGTAATTTCTGGCTGGACGGGTACTCTTCCTATTTTAAAGCTGCCCAGGGTTCCAGTTCAGGGAGAGATCGAGGTGGGCTCATGTTCCTAATCTCTGTTAAACACAGGGGAGTTGCGCAAATCGTAAGCACTACTTCTCATAACCTTTTAGCCTGTGAGTTTACTTTACCCAACAATGTCAAATTCCTTTATGTTAACTTTTATAATGCCCCTCATGGTACGCATTGTAATGAAAATATTAACGAATTAGCAAAATTTTTAACCACCTATAAGGAGAGTCAAACCACTTTTGTTCATTTAATCTTGTTTGGAGATTTTAATATACATTTGTGTCAGCAAAATTGTCAATATAGGGCGTACTCAGATATGGATTGTCCTCCCCACTCTCACTTTGAACACTCTATAAAGGGTCCTGCCCTAGAAGAATTACTGTCAGATGTCGATTTATCTGAGCCAGAGTTTATCGACACCAATGACCGGGTAGCCACATATAGTGCAAGGGATTCAAATTCTATTATAGACTTCATATTTGTGTCACCAGGCTTGCTACCAAATGTAATTTTTTATAATGCTGTGCAAACAACTTTTAGTGACCATAACCTAGTGGTTATGGAATTATGTAACAAATATCTAGCAATACTATCTGCAAATACAAAGATTGTTTCCCGTATGGAGTTAGTTGCCAAAGACCAGGGGAGACGGGTCAAGTGGAGTAAAATTATCCCAGAGGAATTTTTCTCTAAACTTACTGAGAAGGTGGGAGATGAAATCAACACCTGTATGGACCCTCTTAGGTTTGGAGGTGACATTATTACTTCCTTTGAAATTATCTGCCAGCAAGTAGCTTCGAACTTAACTGCTAAGACGAAACCCAAGGAGCAAAAACTGCATGGGTGGTTCGATGCAAAGTGCTCTAAGGCCCATAAAGACTTATTGGCAGAATTAAAAAAGTCCCCCCGGGACAAACAAGTAGTGGCCAGATTACGGAAAAACTATAAAACCATAGTAGAATCCCGTAAGAAGGAGATCAAGGAAAACGCCTGGGACTCACTTTATGATAGGGCCACATTGAGGGATAGCTCCAAATTTTGGGAAATTGTAAATACACCTTTGTTCAGTGATAAAGAAAATTCTCCGCTGGAACTGAATATACCTGAAAAGGAATGGCTGAACCACTTTGAAAAGATATATGGTAGCAACCTCCCGATAGACCCATTTGTACCAATAGTAAGTGAACAATTAGTGTTACCTTTGAGATTCACTATTAAAGAAGTCCAAAAGGCTATAGAGGACACAACTGCTCATAAGGCCCCGGGCCCAGATGGGGTACCAGCAGACATGTATAAATCCAACTCTTCCACATGGTCAATTGTCCTCACAAATATCTTTAATATAGCCAGCATTGATAAAAGTAGACTGCCTATAACCTGGTCACGGTCTATTATAGTCCCAATTTTTAAGAAGGGCCAGAGGGGGGACGCAAGATGCTATAGGCCGATATCATTGTTGGATTCGTCCTTTAAAATACTAGGGAAGGTGATCCTAGCTAAGATCTCAACATGGGCAACTAACAATGACATCTTGTGTGACACACAGTATGGTTTCAGACCTGGTAGAGGCACTGAGGATCAGTGCCTCAACTTACATCTAATAGTCAGTAAATATACTGTGGCCTCAAGGGGGTCAATCTATTTGGCGTTTATGGACTTGTCCACAGCTTTTGACCGAGTTAATAGGTCAAAGCTGTGGACCATGCTATTGGATATGGGGTTAGATCAGGCATTGGTGTACTTCCTGGCTGAATTGCATAGAGACTTGACAGCGGCCATACGCATGACACAGGAGGGGAAGTGTACGGCTGATTTTAAGTCTGGGAGGGGAGTACGCCAGGGTTGTATTTTGGCCCCAATGTTATTCTCCCTTTATATTAATTCATTGGGTGCAAATCTGACGGCAGCGACTGTAGATGTCCCGTGCATGGGGGGTACCCCATTGCCAGTTTTATTATATGCTGACGATACAGGGCTGCTGTCGAGGACACCCATAGGTTTACAACGTCTTTTAAACTCCTTTGGGAATTTTATGCGAAATTTGGACCTTGTAATCAATGTTGAGAAATCGCATGTGATGTTCGTTGGGAAAGGCAGGAACAACATCAAGTCCCTCTCTTGTAATGGCTCAGTAATATCAAAAGTAAAAATCTTCACATATCTTGGTGTAGTGTTTGATGACCTGGGTAGCTGGGCCCCCCAAGTCACCAATAAAAGAGTGGCAGTGAAAAGGTCATCGGCTGCAATACTAGGCTTTGCGAAAAGATTGGGTGGGAAACCTCCTGAGGCAATTTTGGCGATTTATAGAGCCAAAACAATAGCAATAGCCAGGTATGGGGCAGCAATTTGGGGCTATAAAGATTTATCTTTGATACAGAGAGAGGAAAATAAATTTTTGCGATCCCTCCTGGGCCTCCCCCAATCCACATCATCTTTTGCGGTCCATTCAGAGTTGGGAATGGGATATATTGCGGACATGTTAAACATGGCGCCGCTTTTATTATGGATTAGAACTTGGCTTAACCCCAAACTTACATTGAACCATAAAATTATTATTGATTGTTTGGGGCGGGACAGAGTGGCTGATATTAAATGGTTGGCCTATATTAAAACAACTGCAGTACTTCTGGGTCGACCAGAACTATATTTAAACCCAGAAAATTTGAATAAAGAAGATATCAACTGGGTAAAACTTAATTGTATTAAGATCCGAGAAATGGAAAGAGAGTCGATTGAAATCTCTAAACCTACAGTAAGGTCACATTTTATGCTGATTACTTCAATGTCAGTGCAACCATATCTGACTATTGTTACACGTCCATATCATCGCTGGTTGCTAACCAAATTCAGATTTAATCAGGCACATCTTCTGCTGGGTATTTATGTGAAATGGTGTACCCCAATGGATAATGTACCATGTGAATGTGACAATTTCTCCGATCAGGATTTGATACATTTTGTATTCTTTTGTCCCTTCTTCTCTGAAGGTAGGGCAAAATATATTAAGCCCCTCCTAAGGGATATGGGTTTTTTACAGTTGAAACCTGCATTGTTGTTTCTTCAATTAATGGAAAATCATCGGGTGATGTTCGGTGTAGCCAATATTTTGGTTGCATCAATCCGTGCTAGACGGAAGAGACTCCAGACGAGTATAGCTGGGGTAAATGTTTGCCCTATACCTGATAGTACGATCTAATTTCCAGGTTCTGTTTCATTCTACATATATTTTATAATGAAATATGAAATATTACTGATAATTGTGTAAATTCTGTGTGTTAGTACAATCCATATGTATTGCTAATGAATTTTAAATGTACAGTAATTAACAGCCCTGTATGATGTTTTTATGTATTTGTATAGTATACTTTTATGATTTTTATTTAATCGAATAAAGTGCTTTTTGACTTGACTTGACTTGACACTTCCCTTCCCCTCTCGTCCCTGCACTCCACTTCACTCACTCCTTTTGAATTTGTTAAGAATACAGCTCTTTTTGGAGAATTGGAGGTAGTTCTAAAAAGAACTGTTTTTTTTCTTCTTTTTTAGGTTTTCTTTGTGAACAAAAACAAAAACAGGGAATGTCAAACTGCTCAACAAGAGCAAAAAAAAGAGTAAAAATTAGGGCTGGGGACGGCAGCGGTGGTTTTCCCTTGTACGTACAATGTTTTAATGATACTTTGTTCTCCGTAACAAAGGCGTTCATCACAGTCCTTACATTTTATAGTGATGCCATCAAAAACAGGCTGAATGTTAGGAATCAGCTGCTCAGGTCTCCCTCTCACGGATGATGTAGTTTGTCCTCCAGTAGATGTTGAAGCACCATCCCTTGGGGGATTTCGTGCCAGGGCCCTGACACTCTCCCGGGCATAGTTCTGGGGGTGCCTCCTCTGAACATGCCGAATCATCGTCGAGTTGCCAAAACTATACTTCCTTGTAGGGTCACCCCATGAAAGCACAGTTTGGCAAATTCTACACTCCACCTTTGGAGCATTCACCTTTTTTTTACCTGCTTGTATGGTAAAAAACTTCCATATAAAGTGCTCCTTTACCTTGGGCTGAGGAGCCTCTTCCTGAATGAACTCATCCGAGTCCTCACTGCTACTGGGGGGTCTAGCAGCCATTCTTTTCACAAAAAGGTAGAACAGAAAAGAACAGCTTTTGCTGTCTCAAAAGTGAAAGAAGAAGTGAAGGAAATGGGTGGGGTTTTCATTATTTGTAAAAAAAACTGTTAACAACCAATGAAAAGAGTTATTTTAAGGTCACATGACTTGAAGCGCTTACGCTGCGCGCACCGGAGCGCTTCCGGGGGCGCTTACGCAGCACGAACGTAGGTGCTTCCGTGGGCGCTTACGCGGCGCGCCTAAATGACGTTTTGCTAGCTTTACGGAAATGCAAAATCATTTTAATTCGGAAAATCAAAAATACTACTTTTATAGGTATGGTACTGAATGTCTTGCGTTATTATTTAGTTTAAATACATATTTTTTTTACGCACGCGGAAATAGCGCTCTCGCTGCGCTCTCGGGTGAGCTTACCGGTGCGCGCACCCTGAGCGCTTCAGGACAAAATGATAAAAAAAAAAAAAACATGAAAAATACATGGAAAAAATAATTTTTGGGAAGAAAAATAATAATAATTAATAGTTATAAAAAACAGCTAATAAAAAAAAACTTTAAAAATCGTAGGTTACATACTCGATATACAAAGGAATTAGCTTTTAAAAAACCTTTGAAATTCACTGAAAAAAACATAGGTTTCACACCAGTTATAGTTAGCTGAACATTTTACTCATACAAAACCATTGACATTCCCATGTTATAGTTAGTTGGACTCACTATAACTCGCGCGCCCGCAATCCACTGCTGATGATGTCACATATTACATCATTCATGACATGGTCAGTGACATCACTGATGACATCACTGATGACATCTCAAATGACATCACTGATGACATCACTGATGACATCATCCATGTTATAATACGATGCACCTCCTCACACTCTAATCTAACCTGTGATACACCCAGTGTTAAATACAGACTACCATTCCTGAAATTATTGACACGCAAATACCAGTAACTACATACGCACTCACTGATTCCTAGGTCTACACACACTCATACATACAAACACTCATCAATACAACACTATCATATGCACTCATACACCTATACAGACACTCACACACTGCCACTCATCCATGGAGTTACTCACACACCTAGTCAGTCATGCAAAGAATCAATCACACTCCCATTTCCTCATCTATACAGTTATACAGACAACACCTCAAATATACAAACATATAGTAACACATACTTACTCTCTTTTACAATCACTGATACAAGTACACATTGATCCATACAGCCACTTACGCAATCACAGGCTCTCATGTATAGTCATTTATATATGCCAACTCTCACATGCACTGTGTTTTACATATGTACTTACTTGGGCATGTAGCACTGAGATATCCATTCACTCACCAACACAGCCATGCACACAGTCAACCGCCGAAACAGCTGTTTCCACATGCACTCTTGAACACATACACCTGGTGAATCAACTGCTCACACATCTATGCAGAGAGACACACACCTCCCAGCCACCCACACACACACTCAGACTCACATACAAATACTTTGGCAACCAACCAATAACCCATATAGCCACTCATATAGCTATTGATCAACATATGCAACAGCTTACACAACAACAGACATACTGATGCACACATTCACACAGATTAGTCACTAACCCATGCATTCAGTAAGACACATTTAATCACTCACTCATACAGTCAGTTACGCACCAACTAAATCCTTCATCCAGACACTTATACACCCACTCATTCTTGAATATGTAAAACATATTTAAACTTTACAGAAACACACAGTCACTGGATGATGTCATCAGTGATGTCATCAGTGATGTCATTTGAGATGTCATCAGTGATGTCATCAGTGATGTCACTGACCATGTCATGAATGATGTAATATGTGGCATCATCAGCAGTGGATTGCGGGCGCGCGAGGTATAGTGAGTCCAACTAACTATAACGTGGGAATTTCAATGGTTTTGTATGAGTAAAATGTTCAGCTAACTATAACTGGTGTGAAACCTATGGTTTTTTCAGTGAATTTCAAAGGTTTTTTAAATGCTAATTCCTAACTATAACGAGTGTGAAACCTATGGTTTTTTCAGTGAATATATATATATATATATATAGATATATATATATATATATTATATATATATTACCTACTGGCGATAGCCAGTAGGTATATATAGTTAGGATTGTTTTCCATAGGGAAATCGCAACATTCTATTGGGAATAACTTTGGCGCCGGTTGAGGAATCTTCCTGAAATTGTCCTTAACTTTGCCTCGAGGCGCTCCAGTCCTTCCCTGAAAGTTTGGGGGGGATTCGTCGAGCGGGGGCCGAGATAAAAGGGGGGTCCCAAAACGTGTTTTCCCCATGTTAATTTCCATAGGGCGGCTGAATGGTTTTCCACCAAACTTGGCAAAATTGTAGGGACTGGTAGCCCGATGTGCCTTTGCTATGTCTCAAGATATGTGCTCCAGTGGATTTTGAGTAATTTAGGTTCAAAAACATATATATATCTATGGCAGCTCACCCGTGAGCTCAACCGTACGCTTACGGTACGCTTACCGTATGCGTAGCGTACGCGCACGTACGCGTACCGTACGCGTACCCCTACGTGCATGAGATGCATGCTGATTGGCTGCCACTGTCTGTCAACACTCTAAAACAGAAATTGTGGGCAGCCATCTTGTGCCTCGGTAGAGTGAGGTACAGGAAAGCAGAAAAACAAATGTGTAGAACTCAAAAAGGGGGCAGGGTAGAAGCACCCTGACCCCCTAGACCTGCTCAGGGGGTCCCACAAGGACACCCAAGGCAAAATAAAATATATATATATTTTTTTAAAAATCGCGGGGTACGCGTACCGTACGCGCACGGTACGCGTACCCCGCGACTTTAAAAAAAAAAAATATATATATATTTTTTGCCTTGGGGGTCCTTGTGGGACCCCCTGAGCAGGCCTAGGGGGTCAGGGTGCTTCTACTCTTGCCCCTTTGCGAGTTTCACACCTTTGTTTCACTGCTTTCTTGTGCCTTGGTTCTAACAAGGCACAAGATGGCTGCCAACACTTCCTGGTTTTGAGTGTTGACAGACAGTGGCAGCCAATCAGCATGCCTTCCCGAGAAAGCTGCATGGTCATTGGCTGTCAACACTTCTAACCAGGAGGTGTTGGCATCCATCTTGTGCTAGTGTTGACAGACAGTGACAGCCAATCAGCATGCCTTCCCGAGAAAGCTGCATGCTCATTGGCTGTCAACACTTCTAATCAGGAAGTGTTGGCATCCATCTTGGGTCTTAGTAGACTGAGGCACAAGAAAGCAGAAAAACAAACGTGTAGAACACAAAAAGGGGGCAGGGTAGAAACACCCTGACCCCTTAGGGCTGCTCAGGTGGTCCCACTAGGATATTAATATATTTAAACGTTATCCGCTAATAGAATTAGCATATAAAAAACCTTTGAAATTCACTGAAAAAACCATAGGTTTCAGGCCTTATATAGTTAGGAATTAGCATTTAAAAAACCTTTGAAATTCACTGAAAAAACCATAGGTTTCAGGCCTTATATAGTTAGGAATTAGCATTTAAAAAACCTTGCGAATTCACTGAAAAAAACATAGGTTTCAGGCCTTATATAGTTAGGAATTAGCATTTAAAAAACCTTTGAAATTCACTGAAAAAAATAGGTTTCAGGCCTTATATAGTTAGGATTTAGCATTTAAAAAAAACCTTGCAAATTCACTGAAAAAACCATAGGTTTCAGGCCTTATATAGTTAGGAATTAGCATTTAAAAAACCTTGCAAATTCACTGAAAAAAACATAGGTTTCGGGCCTTATATAGTTAGGAATTAGCATTTAAAAAACCTTGCAAAATCACTGAAAAAAACATAGGTTTCAGGCCTTATATAGTTAGGAATTAGGCACAAGAAAGCAGAAAAACAAACGTGTAGAACACAAAAAGGGGGCAGGGTAGAAACACCCTGACCACTTAGGGCTGCTCAGGTGGTCCCACTAGGATATTAATATATTTAAACGTTATCCGCTAATAGAATTAGCATTTAAAAAACCTTTGAAATTCACTGAAAAAACCATAGGTTTCAGGGCTTATATAGTTAGGAATTAGCATTTAAAAAACCTTTGAAATTCACTGAAAAAACCATAGGTTTCAGGCCTTATATAGTTAGGAATTAGCATTTAAAAAACCTTGCGAATTCACTGAAAAAACCATAGGTTTCAGGCCTTATATAGTTAGGAATTAGCATTTAAAAAACCTTTGAAATTCACTGAAAAAACCATAGGTTTCAGGCCTTATATAGTTAGGAATTAGCATTTAAAAAAACCTTTGAAATTCACTGAAAAAACCATAGGTTTCAGGAGTTATATAGTTAGGAATTAGCTTTTAAAAAACCTTTGAAATTCACTCAAAAAACTATAAGTTTTAGTGGTGTTATAGTTAGCTGGACATTTTACTCATACAAAACTATTGAAATTGCTCCTATATAGTCAGTTGTACTAACTATATTTCGCGCACCCGCAATCCACTGCTGATGATGTCACATATTAGATCATTCATGACATGGTCAGTGACATCACTGATGACATCTCAAAAGACATCACTGATGACATCACTGATGACATAATCCAAGTGACAATCACATACACCTTTTCATACACTATTACAATTTTTCATCACTCTTTGTAAAATACAGAGTATCATATTTAAATCCATTGTCACAGCAATACAAGTATCTAAAAATCCACTCAGTGATTCATAGATGTATGCACACATCTAATCACTTACCTATGGATTCACTCATACATGCTGTCAATGAACAATAGAACACTATCAAAAATACTTATACATCTATATCGACATTAAACAACAGCACGCATCCTATTCACATATGAAGTCATCCTACTCACTTATGCAAACAATGGATCATACTTACATATTTACTTAGCAAAACACTTATACAAACACCACTTCTTCTATTCATTTAGATAGTAAGTCATAATTAGTGAATTATAAAATCATTATTACAAGTATACAGTTATCCATACAGTCACTCACACAATCTTTGTGTCTTATGTATACCTATTTATATACAACAACTGACACATACACTGCCTTTTATTTTTCTAGTTTGTTGGACCTGTACCTTTGAGAAATATATTTGCTCATCACCACACCCATAAAGAGATTCCCTCACCCAAACTGTTAGAACATGTAGTTTTAACTTCATATATCTACTGAATCAACAATTCACACATCTTTGGACAGTCACACACCCCCCACCGAACCACACACACTTTCACACTCCCATACAAATACTCAGTTAACTAATCAATAACTAATATAGACTTTCACATAGCTAGTAACCAACTGTAGAATCAGTTTACACAACAACTGACAAAGTGATACAGATATTCACACAGTTTAGTCACTATCCACTATATTATGAGACATTATAAATTGGTCAAGTAAACAGTCAATTACACTGCTACTAAATCCTCCATCCAAATATTTATTTATATATATCCACTCATACTTCAATGTAAATTGCTATATATATAATGCATATTTAAATAACGAAGCAAACCACATTCACTGGATGATGTCATCAGTGATGTCATCAGTGATGTCATTTGAGATGTCATCAGTGATGTCACTGACCATGTCATGAATGATCTAATATGTGACATCATCAGCAGTGGATTGCGGGTGCGCGAAATATAGTTAGTACAACTAACTATATAGGAGCAATTTCAATGGTTTTGTATGAGTAAAATGTCCAGCTAACTATAGCACCACTAAAACTTATAGTTTTTTGAGTGAATTTCAAAGGTTTTTTAAAAGCTAATTCCTAACTATATAACTCCTGAAACCTATGGTTATTTCAGTGAATATATATATATATATATATATATATATATATATATATATATATATATATATATATATATATTACCTACTGGCGGTCGCCAGTAGGTATATATAGTTAGGATTTTTTTCCTATGGGATTTTGGAAAATTCTATGTCGAATAACTTTGGCGTTTGAGGACGGAATTGGCTGAAATTTTCAGGAAAATGGCACATTTTGTTTCTGAGCAGCCCCTGAAAATATGGGGGGGTTTCGTCAAGGGGGGGCTGAGAAAAAAGGGGGGTCCCAAAACGCATTTTTCCAATGCAATTTTCCATAGGGCGGTTGGACTCACTTTTAGCTCGAACGGCTGAATGGATTTCCACGAAACTTGTCAAAATTGTAGATATTGTTTGCCCGATGTGCCTTTGCTAGGTCTCAATATATGTGCTCCAGTGGATTTTGATAAATTAACGTTCCAAAAAAAATATATATCTGTAAGCGCGCCCCGATTAGCGCCCCGGTTCGCGTACCTGACGCGTAACGGAACTTCGCGAAGCGAAGCTGATTGGCTCTCCGGTGTCTGTCAACATTCTAAACAGTCCGGAGCGGCCGCCATCTTGTCTCTCGGTAGGATCGAGAGACAAGAGGAGGCCAAAACAAAGGGGGAAATGACCATAAGGGGGCATAGTAGATCCTCCCTGACCCCCTAGGTTTGATGTGGAGGCTTTAAAAGGGCCCCGTGGGGCAAAAAAAAAAAAAAAAAATCGTTTTTTTTGCATGGGGAGCGCCCGGTACGCGCACCGGGAAGCGGTCTGGGGAGCGTACTATGAGGAAAAAAGAATGATAGACTTTTCAAATATTGTATGTTTATTGATTGTTGGGTTTTTTTTTTTTTTTTTTTTTTTTTGTGATTGTTTTTCAAAATTTAATAGAACGTCTAACATTTGACTGTCCGAAATGTCGTAATTTTCAGTGAACATAACTTCCATCATTTGAGTGTCCGAAATGTCCTTATTTTGAGTGAACATAACTTGCAACATTTGAGTGTCTGAAATGTCCTCATTTTGAAGGAGGAAATCTACAGATTGTACACATTGTAGTAGTTCATGGTCCTGTGATTCATCCATGAATTCAATGTCATTTGGTTCAATGTTTTCTTGATTGGTCTCTTCAAGGACAATTTCAAATGACACTATATCAGTAGAGATAGGGCACTGTTGGGATTAATTTAACTGTGAATTTATCTTTGGGCAGTGTATGGTATCAGACTGGTAGTAGAAATATAAAAATGTGTATGTGATGAAACCTTAGTAAATTCATAATTATACAAGACAAGCCTAAATCCATCCATAACTATAACAGAAAAGTCTATCTAAATCTATAACTATTACAGAGGGATAGTATATAACTATCAGAAAAAGTTTTCCATATTAACTTAAAGTGCACAATATACTTTAGTTTTCAAAATAACATCTTACCTTTTAAAAACAAGTTTAAGTTGTCAGTGAAAATGCTCTTGCAATGTACTTCAAGAAGTAGTAGTCAAAATGGCTGTGTTTCTCTCTCTTTCTTTATATATATTCAGGTACATAACCAATCAAATGTCAGGTAAAAAAAGTAGAAAATGAAAGTAACATTTTAATTGGTTGTCAATTCCAACACTTCAGATGTGTTTTGTGAAGTAATTTACCTCAGGGTATTTAGAGAGGTCTACAGGCTAAATGGCTAAATGGAATTCCAATCAAATTTGTGAAAATGGTAGGGATTGGTATGTAGTATGAGCTAATCTATATTTGGTGAAAGTGTCTCCAGTGGTTTTTCTGTGAATTACTTTCCCACCTTTTTTCAGCGAGCGCTTCCCGGTGCGCGCCCCGGTACGCGAACCGGCAGCGTTACGGGAGTCCTCCATTTTGTGTTTCGGTAGAATTGAGATACAAGATGGAGGGCAAATAATGTTCAGAATGGGTAGAAGGGGGCACGGTAGATGTATCCTGACCCCCTAGGTTTTCTGAGGGTGGCTGAGGAGGCCCATATGTGCGAAAAAAATACATTTTTTAAAATTTTCGCGCGGTTAGCGTCCGGTGTGCGTACCGGGTACCGCTCCGGAAAGCGAAAATTGTGAAAATTAGTAAAAAAAAGTTACATTTAAAATTTGTTTATAGTGATCATAGTTAGGGTAGCTCTGAGAAGGGCTTTTGGGTCTGTGGTAGATTTAGGTACTTATAAGTAGGTACCAATACATAGTCTTAAATTCAGGATGAAAACTCTGTTCCCCTCAT
This sequence comes from Lissotriton helveticus, assembly GCF_964261635.1. NCBI lineage: Eukaryota > Metazoa > Chordata > Amphibia > Caudata > Salamandridae > Lissotriton > Lissotriton helveticus. Next base: position 426,354,139 of record NC_136071.1, read on the forward strand.
CTGAGAAGTGAACTCCATCTTCTCTGTAGATATCTTGCATGTAGTAACGCAAGTTATTGTTGTAGATGGAGCCCATTCCATGGTCTCTCATGTAAGCTGAAACAGACTTATTTACATGCTTCCTCGATTTCTCGATTTGTGGACAAAATTCGTTTGACCACCTCCATTTCTGTCTTTGGCATATATTTGAATATACCAAGGCAGTTTGAGGAAATAGTGCCATCAATTGCTCAAAGGTGTCCTTTAAAAGCATTTCCAGACCTACCCCAGTCAAAGTGCCCAAGTCATTTCCTCCACAGTGCACAATTAACAGGTCAGGTTTTGGCAAATGCAAAAAGGTTTTCACCAATGGTATCAATTGGTGACATCTTAATCCTCTGTTGCCAATCCAGTTGATTTCCACATTTTGTAAATTGAGGTTGTGTAAATTTCTGTTATCAGCATACCTTTGAGCCCAATGGATGTAACTATGTCCAACAATCCAGACAGAAAACATAGTGAGAGGAGGTTCTGCTGCAGTCAGATGAAGTGTGGTAATGAAATGGCAGTTGAAACAGTAGGAGTATGTAATGAAAAAAACTGTGGATTTTCTGTGCTAATGAATCAGTAGCAGTGGTTGGTGGATTTTGATTGCTGGAAACAGAAAGTTAGGGTGCATGGATGAGTTCTTTGAAAGATGTAATTTGAATGGTCAAGAAAAAATCATTTTATGAAAGATTGCACTGGATACGCAGGTGTACTGAGAGTTCAGAGTTCAATTGAAACATTGTTGTGTGAACTTGCAAACATGAGAGGTCTTTCAGGAGGTGGTTGCTATGGAAAAAAGGCAGAAAGGGCAGAGGGGGGAAGGGTGTTGATTTGAAAAAAGTGAGGGAAGAGTTTTGATTGGGTGACATGAGAGATATGTGTGATGAATTACAGCATTTCTGTGCCATTGTTGGTTGCAGCCTCTGGAGTGCATACCCTTTGCTGTGCTACAGAAAAATTGGTGTGTGTCTGAGACTGTTTTGAAACTCAAAAAGTATTTGCTAAGGTGAGAAAAGATTCATTTAATTTAGATAGAGAATAGTATGCTTTAGGGATACATTTATGAAGAAAGTTGTGTATTTAAAATGTTGCTTTGTGTCAAGTGTTTTACAAATAGATTTAGTTTCTTTGAGTTTCATATCCATGTTAAAAGTGACGCAAAAGTGGTGGAAGGGCCTTAAAAATACGCTTTCATGTGTGTTAGGACATTTTAAGTCACTTCCCCATGAATGTGGGTAAATAAGTGATTTACTTGATGTGTTTAAAAATGTTTTTTTAAATCAATTAGGTTTCTTGATATGTACTGCTAGAGTTTCATAGGCTGCTTGAGGCATATTTACAAGGCCTTTGAGTCAATTTGATGTTATTTTCCCCATTTTAATTTAAGACATTTCCCCGTGGTGCAAAGTCCTTGTAAATACGCCCCCATGTGTGCTTGGCAAATTTAGATTTTGTTTCTTTGAGTTACATAGCCATGTTAAAAGTGACGCAAAAGTGGTGGAAGGGCCTTAAAAATACGCTTTCATGTGTGTTAGGGCATTTTAAGTCACTTTCCCATGAATGTGGGTGAATAAATAGTTTACTTCATGTGTTTAAAAACGTTTCTTGAAGTCAATTAGGTTTCTTGAAATGTACTGCTAGAGTTTCATAGGCTGCTTGGGGCATATTTACAAGGCCTTTGAGTCACTTTGACGTTATCTTCCCCATTTTAATTTAAGTCATTTTCCCGTGGTGCAAGGTCCTTGTAAATATGCCCCCATGTGTGCTTGGCAAATTTAGACTTTGTTTCTTTGAGTTACATAGCCATGTTAAAAGTGACGCAAAAATGGTGCAAGGGCCTTAAAAATACGCTTTCATGTGTGTTAGGTCATTTTAAGTCACTTCCCCATGAATGTGGGTGAATAAATAGTTTACTTCATGTGTTTAAAAACGTTTCTTGAAGTCAATTAGGTTTCTTGAAATGTACTGCTAGAGTTTCATAGGCTGCTTGGGGCATATTTACAAGGCCTTTGAGTCACTTTGACGTTATTTTCCCCATTTTAATTTAAGTCATTTCCCCGTGATGCAAGGTCCTTGTAAATACGCCCCCATGTGTGCTTGGCAAATTTAAGTACTGACAGGGTGTGCTTCTACATAGGACCTGTGTTGTGTTTTCAAATTATGAGCAGAAAATCGTTTTTAAAAAAAAAGAAATGCTTTATTGTGAGTAATGGACATTGCTCTGTTGCATACAGTCCTCATCTTCTGCGTACTCTTGGATATGCTAGACTACATCTGCACAATGAGATACCTAAGCTGAGGAAACACAGGTGATGTGATTGTGAATTGAGCATAAATATTTGCACATTTTTCAATTACATCACCTGTGTTTTCTAACATTACGAATCACATTGTGCAGATGAGGTTTAGGTCTGTCCAGGGAGACAGAGGAGGTCTGGCCTTTGTTCAAGAGTGCAGTGGATATGTCTCACTTCATTGGTAGGCCTGCACATGTATTATCTCCTCTGTACTCTTCAACAAGCCTAAATTTCATCTGCAACCCTGAGTAGGCCTCACCTCAAACAAACCTCTGGATAGGCCACACCTTATCGTAATCCTGAATCAATCATTTAAAATGTTAGGGGCAAATTTAAGATGGCCGTGCGCCTCTTTTGCGCTGCTGTTGCGTCACTTTTGTGACGCAGCAGTGGTGCAAAAGATGCACCATGTTGCAAGATAGGCCTTACTTCATCTGCAACAAGATACCGTCACTTTAAACTGTATACATTTAGGACTGTGTAGTGGGCATGGAGAAGCTGAATCTTCTGTAAGTGTCAAAATTGTTGCATACAGTGCTCACCTTCTGCGTACTCTTTGATATGCTAGACTACATCTGCACAATGAGATACCTAAGCAAAGGAAACACAAGTGATGTGATTGTGAAATGAGCAAAAAAAATTGCACGTTTTTCAATTACATCACATGTGTTTCCTAACATCACGAATCACATTGTGCAGATCAGGTTTAGGCCTGTCCAGGGAGACAGAGGAGGTCTGGCCTTTGTTAAAGAGTGCAGTGGACATGACTCACTTCATTGGTAGGCATGCACATGTATTATCTCCTCTGTACTCTTCAACAAGCCTAAATTTCATCTGTAACCCTGAGTAGGCCTCACGTCAAACAAACCCCTGGATAGGCCACACCTTATCGGCATCCTGAACCAATCATTTAAAATCTTAGGGGCAGATTTATGATGGCCGTGTACACTTCTTGAAGTCAATTAGGTTTCTTGATATGTACTGCTAGAGTTTCATAGGCTGCTTGGGGCATATTTACAAGGCCTTTGAGTCACTTTGATGTTATTTTCCCCATTTTAATTTAAGTCATTTCCCCGTGGTGCAAGGTCCTTGTAAATACGCACCCATGTGTGCTTGGCAAATTTAAGTACTGACAGGGTGTGCTTCTACATAGGAGCTGTTTGTGTTTTCAAATTATGAGCAGAAAATCGTTTTTTAAAAAAAAGAAATGCTTTATTGTGAGTAATGTACATTGCTCTGTTGCATACAGTCCTCATCTTCTGCGTACTCTTGGATATGCTAGACTACATCTGCACAATGAGATACCTAAGCTGAGGAAACACAGGTGATGTGATTGTGAATTGAGCATAAATATTTGCACGTTTTTCAATTACATCACCTGTGTTTTCTAACATTACGAATCACATTGTGCAGATGAGGTTTAGGTCTGTCCAGGGAGACAGAGGAGGTCTGGCCTTTGTTCAAGAGTGCAGTGGACATGACTCACTTCATTGGTAGGTCTGCACATGTGTTATCTCCTCTGTACTCTTCAACAAGCCTAAATTTCATCTGCAACCCTGAGTAGGCCTCACCTCAAACAAACCTCTGGATAGGCCACACCTTATCGTCATCCTGAATCAATCATTTAAAATGTTAGGGGCAAATTTATGATGGCCATGCGCCTCTTTTGCGCCGCTGTTGCGTCACTTTTGTGACGCAGCAGTGGTGCAAAAGATGCACCATGTTGCAAGATAGGCCTCACTTCATCTGCAACAAAATACCGTCACTTTAAACTGTATACATTTAGGACTGTGTAGGGGGCATGGAGAAGCTGAATCTTCTGTAAGTGTCAAAATTGTTGCATACAGTGCTCACCTTCTGCGTACTCTTTGATATGCTAGACTACATCTGCACAATGAGATACCTAAGCAAAGGAAACACAAGTGATGTGATTGTGAAATGAGCAAAAAAAATTGCACGTTTTTCAATTACATCATCCTTTGTTTCCTAACATTACGAATCACATTGTGGAGATCAGGTTTAGGCCTGTCCAGGGAGACAGAGGAGGTCTGGCCTTTGTTAAAGAATGCAGTAGACATGACTCACTTCATTGGTAGGCATGCACATGTATTATCTCCTCTGTACTCTTCAACAAACATAAATTTCATCTGTAACCCTGAGTAGGCCTCACGTCAAACAAACCCCTGGATAGGCCACACCTTATCGGCATCCTGAACCAATGATTTAAAATGTTAGGGGCAGATTTATGATGGCCGTGTGCCTGTTTTGCGCCGCTGTTGCGTCATTTTTGTGACGCAGCGGCGGCGCAAAAGATGCGCTATGTTGAGACATATTTACAACTTGATGCATCTAGGCAGATGTGTCTCGGTGTAAAGTCCTGTGCCACATGAAACCTGCGTCAGGTTTCATGTGGGCGTTTTGTTGCAGGGTGGGCATTCATTTGTATGAAAGCCCTGTAAAACTAACACTGTGAAATTTAGAAGATTTCACTGAGTCAGCTTTATGGCATTGCTGAATCAAATCCTTACGCCTGTTTGAAACAGGCATAAGGAGTGATGCACCATGCAATGTGTGGCTTGCCTCTGTGCATTGTAGTAGACATGTCGCGCTTACGACGTGATTCCTGCAATGTGCTGCTTTTGCGGCACAGATGCGTGACGCATCTGTGCTATTTTTGCTCAATGGTGCTCCACATTGTAAATGTGGCACATCATGGGTGGCAGAGCAGCAGCGCACGTTAACTGTTGCATCCCTGGGGATGCGCCAGTTAACATAAATCTGCCCCTTTACATTTAAGTATGAGCAGGGGACACAGAGTTGGTGAGGCTTATCCAAGGTTAAGAAGAGATGAGTCCTGTTCACTGAAAACTTGGACATAGGCCTCACCTCCTCAGCATCGCTGGACATGGTTAAATAATATCTGCAAAATGTTACTCTTGTTAAACAATTTTACTATTATAGTCTCTGAGATTTGTCTCTTACTCTGCAACATCTCATTGTTGTTCTCTTTTTTTAAAGATAACGACAACATCAAGCATGAGTGATAATGAGCAAACTGTTGAGCTCGATATTATCATTGAACTTGTCATTGAAACATCAGTGGAAGTAGATCCCTTGGATGATTTAAATCCTGAGGATGATGAAGAACATGATGAGGATGCCGATTTGTCAGAATTGTATGACATAGGGTGGGAAGCTGACCTGCTCGAGCCTATGGAACTATAAAGAGTTATTTTTAAAAGTTACTGAAAATGAAAAGTAACCATGTTAACCATTTCATTTAAAATTAAACACAACTTTAAAAACAGCTTGTGTGAAGTGTGTTTAATAAAATAGTGAAATATGCTAATAAAATTAGTTCAGATTCACATATAAAAGAGCACAGGTCAAATGTAGAAGCATTCTTCTTCTTTGCTACTATTTGTGATTTTTAAATTTGCCAATGCACTAAAAATTATTGTATGTAGAATTGACAAGTAGTGTGTTAATTTTTTTACGACTGTTATTGATTTACTGTTTGGTAATAGTGGTTAATAACATTTTTTATTATATTTTACCACAGATTCAACTGCAGATCATTTCAAAACTACACTATGCCATCGAAGCAAAGAAGCCGAAAGGCTACAAAACGTCAAAGACAGCAGCTTACTACATGCTTGCAGCAGTCCTCTACAATAAAAACTCGTCAAGTCACCAAGAAACCTCCGGGTAAGACAACGAAATCATTCCTAAGAAACATTTGCAGAAAAAAAAGTATCACTGCAGAACATGTTTTAGTCCAGAAAAAGAGAGCCAATTTAAACGGAAAGGAAAGGCCAATCAAAAATGTTACTGCTAGAGCAGGAGATAACTCTGTGCATGGTAGTAGAAGGAAAAATCAGTTTAGGGACATTCGTAGACGAATGTTCCGCAACAGGATAATTGGCAATTTGTTAAAAAATGTTAAGAAACGTCAACAGAAAGTGGCTTTTTATAAGAGAAAGAGAAACATTGAGAAAATTATTGATCAGGCATTCGAAATTAAGCGAAAGTTATTTATTTTGATAATCAATAGAATTAGGAAACTAAACAAGGTAATTTATGATTTCAAAACAAATAGTAGATGGAAGAGAACAGTTAATCGTAGTAATTTTTGTGAAGTTTTTTCAGGAGAATGGATGCATAGTTCGAGTTGTGAGGCATTTTTTGATGAGGAGAGTTATTTCCAGGATAATGATTTGGTGCATGCAGTTGACACCAGCGGTCGAGCATATGAGGTGAAAGATGGTTGTCCGGTTGAAAAAGAAAAACTTGTGTCAACAGAGGCAGAAGAGGTGTTAAGTAATGAGGTTTTAGGAAGACGTCCTAAGGGACCAGTGTACACCTGGAAGTGTAGTAGTATTTGCAGTGTGCGACAGGATTCCATCAATTTGCTTTGTGATTTTGTACGGACATTTAATAAGAAAACTTTAAAACAGAAAATGAAGTTGTTGCAAGAATTAGATCCTTGCAGAGTGAGAGAAATGACAGGTTTGCATGGTCATTCACTGGCTTGTCTTTCCAGGAGAGTATGCCAGAGTGTTTTTCATCATTTCAGGATGCTAGCAGTGCATCATAATAAAGTGAGGAAATTAGTTAGAATGTTGTATTATGCTAAGAGTCCAGCAATTATGCTTAAACAATTATGCACTGCTCTTTTGCATGGTTCTGAAGTAGATGTGAAGAATATTTGTGAAGAAATTGAGTTTTGTTACTTTGCAAGTAAAGAGAAGAATGTTGAAATTACTGTTTGGTAATAGTGGTTAATAACATTTTTTCAACTGCAGATCATTTCAAAACTACACTATGCCATTGGAAGAGGTGTGGCGCCGCGGCCAGGGCGACTGACGCTGGAATCTGGGCACCGCGGTTCGATCCCCGGCTCCGGCGGCAGGTTAGCCCAGCACCATGTGACTCTGGGCAATAGCTCGCTTAATCTTCCCGACGGCCCCCAGCGCCTAGAGACCCTTACGGGTAATTGTGCGCTTTACAAATGTGGACTTTACTTTACCCAGAAGAAGAAGGTAATGTGGAAGAGAGTGTACAGGTTTCCAGTACAGATAATTTTCAGAAGGAAATTGCCACGTTTCAGGTGAAATCAAGTGAGAGGCCTAATTTCACTTGTGTGTGTTGTTGACGCACTTATTATAAGAATCAGACTAAGTTAGTGGATTTATATGCAAAAAGTGAAAGGGAAAATAATAGTGAATGGAAGGATTTCGCAACATACTTGATGGTAGAAAATTGTTTTGATTTGGGATCGGATCAACGTGTGTGTACTTATTGTTGTAACAAATTAAATCAAAACCAGACGCCTGCTAGAGCGGTTCATAATAATCTGGAATTGGTTGAGATTCCTTCCGAATTGAAGGATTTAAATACTTATGAATCTATTTTGATTCAAAGTGTCCATCCCTTTCAGGCTATTGTACGAATGGAGTCAAAGACAGGGAAATTGCCTCCATCAGATTTACAGAGAGGATTAAAGGGAAGAGTTGTTTATTTGCCTCTAGATTTGAAGAAAAACATTAATACAATTGGAGTAGAGAAAGTGGAAGAGGAACCTTTGGTTATCCTAGTTAATGGGGTTCCGACAAAGAGTAAGAAAATCTGGCAAGATTTAGTGGATGTTAGGAAAGTCAAAAAGGCAACATTGTATTTGAAGAAAAACAATAAGTACTACAAGAATGTATATGTTGCAGAAGAGGAAGTAAGTGAAGAAGAGGACAGCGATTTGTGTGCTGGACAAATTGAGAAAGTAGAAGCCTCTAAAAATGAAGAAATATATGAACATTATAGTGTTCATCCTTTGCATTCCAAGGAAGTCATGGGGTATGCTATTGAGTTGTTTCAAATGAAACAAGCCAAAGGGAGTCCCATTAGTGTTTGGGAGGAAAGTTTGGAAGCTCGGTGTTTCCCACAACTATTTCCAACAGGTCAAGGAGGAAGATATGATGAGCGACCTGATCAAATTCCTGCTTCTTAATACCGGACTTTACGATTGTATGCAGAAGATCCTAGGTTTCGTCAATGCATTCCCTATTTGTTTCATCTACTGTTTGAAAGCGATCTGTCTGGACTGTCATATGCAGTGAATCACATCTTGAAAAGTGGTATACAGATGCAAAATATCTCAGCAAGGGACTTTATGGATAAAGTCGATGTGCAAGACAGTATTTTGGATTCTCACCTGATTAATCTCATGGCATGTCAGCGTGGTACTAATGAGTACTGGTACCGTCGACATGGAGATTTAAAATGTATGCTGAGGAACTTAGGAACTCCCACATGGTTCCTCACTCTCAGCTGTGCCGAGTATGGCTGGGAAGACTTACTTGAATTTCTACGAGAGGCAAATGGAAACATTGAAAATATCGAATTCAAGACACCCGGAGACTGTGCTCTTTGGATCCAGTGAATGTATGCAGGTACTTCAATCATAGATTTGAAGCTATGATGTCTTTCATCATGAACAAGAAAAATCCACCTCTTGGAGAGGTGTTGGATTTCTTCTGGAGAAAGGAGTACCAAGCAAGAGGTGCTCCTCATATACATATGCTGCTATGGATCAAAGATGCACCCAAATTTGGAACAGATCCGGATGACTTAGTGATGAGTTTCATAGAACAGTATTCTACATGTGCTGTTCCAAACACAAAGGAAGACAAAATCCTAAGAGAACAAGTTTTACGCTTCCAAAGCCATCGTTGTGGAAAGTACTGTCGTCGTAAGTTCAGAAACAAGGACAAGTTCTACACAAAATGTCGTTTCGCCTTTCCACGACCGGTGATTTCTAAAGGAAGAGTGAACAGTTTGATGTCTTCGCTGCGACATAATGTGACGAGGAAATCACCCAAAAATACATACAATTTGAAAAGGAACGAAGAGTCCAAGTACATCAACGACTACAACCCAGTGATTTTGTCTATGTGGAATGCTAACATGGATATACAGTTTGTGGCTGATAACTGTATGGCTGTGGCTCGGTATGTGACATCTTACATCACCAAAAAAGAAAAGACAGAATTGAAGGATATGTGGGAGGACATTTCCCATGAAAAGAGCCTCAGTAACAAGTTGTACAGTTTCAGTCTGAAGATGTTGTCGCATCGAGAAATCGGAGCTTACGAATGTTCTGACCGGTTGTCTACAGCAAGTCTCTATGCCAAATCTAGGAGTATCATTTGGGCGAGTCTTGGTCTTGCTGCAACGCGTAATCGAGTTCTGAAACCTGTGCGGGAAATTGAGTATTTGGCGGAAAAGGAGCCAAACAGTACCGATATTTTGAAGACCAACATGTTGGATACATATTATCCAAATCGAAGCAGTCACCTCGAGAATGTTTGTCTGTATGAGGTTCTACAAAATTACATATTCAAGAGGAACATCAAAGAAGATATTGATAAAGGAGTGTATGCTGTAATTGGAAGTGAGGGATGTCTGGTCAAGCAAAGAAAATGCCACTTGGTAAACCATCGAAAATTGAGTGGCGAATCTCCTGAAAGAAAAGAGTTTTTCTATTTAGCACTTTTGCAACTTTTCAAGCCTTGGCGTGCAGAAGAGGAACTGCTTGGAGATTTCCTCTGTTACGAAGACTCTTTCAATGCCGCCAAGGAGACCATAGAATGTCCTGTTTTTCTAAAATATCTAGAAATGTTGAATGCGGAAATCGAGCAGGAAGCAACAATTGCAGCCGAGATTGCTAGAGACAGTTCTCAGGACAGTCAGAGTACTGTTTCATTGAGTCAGGATCCACTAGGAGGACCAGTTATCGAAAATGAAGCTGCCACTGCCATGATTGAAGTGGAAAGAGCCATGGCACATGCTCAGGAGGATGCGGTTAACTTAGAAGATTTGGAAAGACAACTCAACGTTGAGCAGAGGAAAATATATGACGAAGTTACCAACCAAATTGATCATGGATTAAGTCATGAGAAGAAAGAGTGCTCATGTACGTCGTTGAAGCCTGTCCGACTGTACGTGAGTGGAGAAGCAGGAACTGGAAAAAGTTTCCTCATTAAAGCAATTTCATGTTATTTGCAGAAAAGGACTGAGTCATCGCTGTCTTGTGTTGTCACCGCTCCAACTGGACTGGCAGCACATAACATTAAAGGTATTACTTTGCATCGTCTACTGATGCTGCCAGTGGAGCATGATAACAAATTACAATACCACAAGTTATCTGGAGATGCTTGTTGTGAAGTTTCAAGAGTCTTGAGGAAAATGAAACTTCTTATCATTGACGAAGTAAGCATGGTTTCCAATGTCATGCTTGCCTTTGTGCATTTGAGAATGCAAGAAGTTCTCAAAACAGAGTATGATGTGTTATTTGGTGGCAAACACATCATTGTTTTCGGTGATCTTCTGCAGCTGACACCAGTGAAAGGACAACCTGTGTTCAAAATGCTCACGCATGAAGATACCAGGAAGTGCCTAGGGAGCATTGGCAACGTCAATATATGGTTAAACTTCAATTATGCTGAACTGCGTGAAAATATGCGTCAAGCGAAGGATGAAGATTATAAGAATATTCTACAAGATGTTAGAATCGGAAAAGTGACCGAGCATGGGAAAGAAGCTTTACATGCACGATTACTGTCAAATTTGTATCCAGAAGAAGACGTTCTGCCAGAGAATATTTTTCGGAAAATTACTGAGAAGAAATCTGGAATATGTTTGATGCCAACTCTTGCAGAATGTGCCATCTTCAACAATAAAATGTTGAATTTAGAAAACCAAGAGATTGTGAAACTGGAAGCTATTGACAGAATAGAGCATATGGGAGCAACAATTATTGTGTCTGAGAATTTGAAATCTAAATTGGATTCATTAGAGAAGACTATATCTAAAACTGCTGGTTCTGAATGTGTGCTTAAATTGCCGTATAATTTTAAGAAGGAATTTACATGTTGAAAGAGGTCTGGTAAATGGATCAATGGGTAATGTTGTTGATTTTGAGAAATACAGAAATAGAGATGGAATTGAATTTTTAAAAATTAAATTTGATGGCATTGAGGAAGTGCAGCTAATTGGTCGTTGCTCTGCTAGGTTTTTGCTTGTAAAAGACTTATATGTTCGCCGTAAGCAGTTTCCTGTTTGCTTGGCATATGCGGTGACAATCCATAAATCGCAAGGTTTAAGTGTAGACAGTGCATTGGTGAATATTGGCAGTTCTGTGTTCAAGGAGGGTATGGCATATGTGGCATTGTCACGAGTCAGAACTTTATCGGGATTGTACTTGATTGAGTGTGATGTCACAAACATTTGTGCGGATCTAGATTGTGTTAAGGAATACAATAGGTTAAGAAGAGAGTATGCGCCACATTTGCCTCAATATCCTTTGTTTGAGAAACGTGTTGTAGGCCGGAAACGAAGAAATGTGACCAATAGTAGGGAGGTTGTAGCAAAAAGACGAAAAGTCGATGAACTCAAAATTATAAGCAGAAAGAAAATGGATTCTGTTGAAGATGTTGTTGGTTTTCAATTTGGAAATAGTTCTGGTGTCAACTGCTATGCTAATGTAGTGGTTAAAGTTGTCTTTTCTCTAGAAACTTTAAAACAACAGATTGTGATCAATTCGGATCAAAGTTTTTGCTGTTTACTGAACTCTGTGTTAGAGAAATGTAGCACTGATAGAACAAAAATAGAAAGTGTGTCTGAATTTGGAAATCTGTTACACAAATGTTCAGGTGAAACGCAATTCTCTCAAAATATTCAGCAAGATTGCAGGAGTTTTTAATGTATATTCTTGATGTATTGCAAGATGAAGGTGTAGATGTAGATCATCTGTTTGGCCTTTCTTATCAATGGCAGCATGACTGCGAGAACTGTAGGGTATCAAGTACTACTAGTGTAGAGTCTGAAAGATTTATATATTTAACTTTGCCCGACAGTAAATCAGTGTCCTTTAGTAAGCTAGTAAAAGCAGCTGATCACAACATGGAGTGTAGCCAATGTAAGTCTGCAATGTTGTCCACATTATTTATACGAACATATGGCCAGTATGTCATTTTAATGTTCCAACGATGTAGGCCTGATGGAACAAAATTGACAACTTTAATTAAAAATTTTGTGGCTTCGCAGTTGTCAATATCAGGAAGGACTTTTGTAACTGCAGCAATTATATATTATGACGGTCCTTCAACAACATCAGGACATTACACAGCTTATTTGAAGTCTAGAAACGGCTGGTCATTCTGCAATGATTCTGTTTTAACTTTAAAAAATAAATTGCCTTTTGACCTTACAAATTCTTACCTGGTGTTTTTACAACCAAAATTTTAGAGAAAGAATCTCGGGATTTGCTCTGAGGAATTTCAAAAGGTTCTAATGGCTCCTACACTATTTGGCCTTGAGGATAAGTGTAGTACAGAGTAAAAAGTTATTTTTGAGTTTTCAGTAGTTCCTGAAAAAAAAGAAGGTTTTCTTACAGAAAGTGGTGGGCACGGATTAGTTAAAGGACAACAGAGTATTTCCCAAAGCAAACGGTATTCTCACCATAACACTTGACGTCATGGAAAAATAACTGCACTTTGAATGAGTTCAGAAAAACTGTTTCTTTTAATAAGCTAATTCAAGCAGGCAATCAAAACATGGAGTAGAGGTAATGTAAGTCTGCAACGCTGTCTACATTTTTTGAACAAACTTTTGGTTATAATGTCATTTAAAAATTCCAACTGTATAAACCTGATGAAAGTAAGTTTTCAACTTTAATTACAAATGTTGTGGCTACACAGTCGTTGATTTTAGGAAGAACATTTCTAACTACAGCTATTATATGACATGATGGTCCTTTGACAACATCCACTTATTACACAGCTTATTGAAAATGTAAAAAAAGCTGATGTTTCGGAAATGATTCACATTTGACTATGAAACAATGTTGCCTTTTGACTTAAAAATATTCTTACTTTCTGTTTTCAGAAGAAAGAATTTTGGGTAGGTAACTGGCCTATAATGATTCTAGGAGTTGATATAATTTTATGTACTGTTTTAAATTGCTTTGTGATTAAAAGTGATGTAGAGAATTAAATAATTGTAGTAGTCATAGAGGTAGTGTAAGTGTGCCTCATAGTAAGCAGTATCAGTGTCATAGGAAATGTGGAACATGAGTGAGCAAGAAGGGTAAAATATTACTAGTACAGGATTGTGAAAGTGATCTTGAACGTTTTCTTTCTGAAAGTTACGGAAAAAGAAAATGATGGGATTTGCTTAGAAGAATTCCAAGAGTTATAAATGGCTCTTACACGATTTGGCCTTGAGGAGAAGTGCGGTAGAGAGCGAGAAATCATTTATTGTATGTAACATATTTGTCAAAACGATGGAGCTTTTCTTTCAGAAAGTGGCGGGCTGAAAATAATAACAGCACAACAGAGTATAAGCTGTTCATAGGACATCCTTCGACGTCATGGAAAGTAAGTTACTTTTAAGGAGTTCTGATTTCTGATTGGTTATGTTATATGGGTTTTTTAAATACAATCATTTTGATTGTGTTTTTTTTTCCCCGCTGTTATATGATGAATACCTTCAAGTCACTGTTTTAAGTGAAATTTGATATATTCTGAGAACAGCAAAAATAAACCATTTAATATGTATAATTAATTCTGTACTTTTTGTATTTATGATATACATTTAGAACTGTGTAGGAGGCATGGATAAACTGAGGCTTCTGTAAGTGTCAAGGGAGGTGAGTAATGTACATTGCTCTGTTGCATACAGTCCTCACCTTCTGCGTACTCTTGGATATGCTAGACTACATCTGTACAATGAGATACCTAAGCTGAGGAAATACAGGTGACGTGATTGTTAAATGAGCAAAAATATTTGCACGTTTTTCAATTATATCACCTGTGTTTCCTAACATTACGAATCACATTGTGCAGATGAGGTTTAGGCCTGTCCAGGGAGACAGAGGAGGTCTGGCCTTTGTTCAAAAGTGCAGTGGACATGACTCACTTCGTTGGTAGGCCTGCACATGTATTATCTCCTCTGTACTCTTCAACAAGCCTAAATTTAATCTGTAACTCTGAGTAGGCCTCACCTCAAACAAATCTCTGGATAGGCCACACCTTATCGGCATCCTGAAACAATCATTTAAAATGTTAGGGGCAGATTTATGATGGCCGTGCGCCTCTTTTGCACCGCCGTTGCGTCATTTTTGTGACGCAGCAGCAGTGCAAAAGATGCACCATGTTGCAAGATACGCCTCACTTCATCTGCAACAAGATACCGTCAGTTTAAACTGTATATATTTAGGACTGTGTAGGGGGCATGGAGAAGCTGAGGCTTCTGTAAGTGTCAAAGTTGTTGCATACAGTGCTCACCTTCTGCGTACTCTTTCATATGCTAGACTACTTCTGCACAATGAGATACCTAAGCAAAGGAAACACAAGTGATGTGATTGTGGAATGAGCAAAAAAAATTGCACGTTTTTCAATTACATTACCTGTGTTTCCTAACATTACGAATCACATTGTGTAGATGCCTCACTCAGTCTGTATCTGACACTCTTTCCTTCACTTCCTCTGTCTCCTCTCTCCCTCACTCTGTTTTCCTTATTCACCCTTTCCTTATATAGTTTACCTTACTCACTTTCTTTTACTAGTTTACACAACTTCAATTTAGTTTTCTCTTCTATCCTTCTTTTCTGTCACTGAAAGTATCTTCCTTTTTTCTCTTAGTAATTTACTCTATTTCAATTTCTTTTTGTCTCTGACTGTCTATCACCGTTTCTTTCTCTTTTTTTTCTGCATGTTTATCTCTAACTTTATTTCTTTGTAAAATTGGATGATTGTCAATCTTTTCCCTTGTCTTTTCTAATTTTTAAATACATGTTTTAATATTTTTCAAATTTTTGTTGTTTCTTTCACAGATTGAAAGTATAAAAATAACAAGTGACTAAGTTAACGACAATTATAAGGTAAGTGTTTTGTACTCTTTTCGTTACATTTCTATCACATTTAACTTCTATTAGTTCCACTGCTTCATTTCTTTAACCGTCAGTTTCCTGCCTTTGCTACTTCCCTCATTCCTTTTTCTATTACTTACTTACTCTACTCCTTCCACTCCTTTTCTCAGTCCCTCTGTTCTCATAGTTCCTCACTCCTGTTCACTCACTCCGTCTCTATTACTCTCACTATCTCTGACTCATCACTCTTTCACTACTTGTTCATTATGCTTTCTCCCTGTAGTTCAAACACACTAAGGGGCATATTATCAACACAGGCGATAAAATTATCACTGCTTTTATCGGCAAAAAACTGACGCAAAAGCGGCTTTAGCGGCAGTTTTCTTCCGCAAAAGCGGCTTTAGCGGCAGTTTTCTGCCGATAAAAGCAGCGATAATTTTATCGCCTGTGTTGATAATATGCCCCTATGTTATTTACATTTCTTTGCTGTTTCAATCATTCCTTTTATGTCACTTCTTCTTTTCTGCTTTCTGTTTTTTCTTTCTGTTATTCCACATGTTTTAACCTTAGTCACTGTCATACATCTTGTTTTATTCCTATTTACTTTTGCTCACTGTTTTCTTAACACTTTCCCTCAGGGTTGTTCTTTTAGTCCGGTTCTATGCCTACCTCTCATTCCACATCCTTTACTGTTTTTCTTCTTAATTTAAACATTCACTCACATTCTCTAAGAAACTCTTGTTTATTATTCTTCTACTCTCCTTTTTTTTTTTCACTTCCTTATCTATTTTGTTTTTCACAATTATACCCTCTTACATCTTTTCTTCGGTAAATAGATCTATTAAACAGTATCTCTGTGTTACTCCCTCTAGCTGTCTTTCTTTTAATATTACTCTCTGTTTCCTTCCCTTATACTTTCTTTTCTTAATTTTTTTTTCTGGTTCGCTTCCGGTTCGCGTACCGGCGTGCGAACTGGGAAGCGAACCAAAAGAAATAGAGGTTGCCAGAGTGCTAAACATTCTAGCAATTTTTTAAAAAGGGGAGGTAGTTCTGATAAGAACTTTTTTTATTGTTTTTGTTCTTTTATATTTTTTTATTATTTTTCTGAACATTTTTTTACTTTTTTTGTATTTTTTGAACGGTTTTATATTTTTTTTGTTTTTTTGGGGGGGAAACAAAAATGATTCATTATAAAGGGCTCAACAGGAGCAACAAAAAAAAAAAGATAATTTATTTTCTGGGGCGTTTTGGACATTTGTGATTGTCAATAGCAGCATTGATTAAATTTATGCTACTCTCCCTGTAGCAAATCAATTGTCCGCAATAAATGCATACATGTTTCACTTCCCCAAACTTCAGCTGAATATTTGGGACCGTCTCCCTCGCCTCTGGTCCCATCACTGCCTCTTGATATGATGTACTGGCCACAGGACGGGGGTTATCCTGCAGGTCACGTACCTGTGCAGCACTATAATTGATAGGGTGCCACCTGTCCATATGGCGATGCATGGTATAATTGCCATAACTATATTTTTTATCTGTCCCTCTGGACAGATCTTTTTTGCAGATAAGGCAAGTTACATAGCGGGCATTCACTTTTTTTGGCCCCGGGGATATTTGAAAAATTGCCAAATGAAACTCTCTTTGACACGGGACCTCCTAGGCTCTTAAGGCAAAAACTGCCTCTCTTCCTCCTCTTCCTCTTCTTCCTCTTCTTCCTCCTCTTGCTGAACGATAACCTGAGGAGGTGGTCCTCTCTTCCTAGGAGGTGGTGGTGGTGGTGGGGGTGCACCAGCTGCAGCTACAACACTTGCCATTGCTAAGTAATGAAAAAAGGTCTTCCTCTCACAAAGATGAAAGTCAGAGTGAGGAAACAAGGAGGGGTTTTCATCATTTGGGAAAAAAAATAGTTCTAAACCAATGAAAAGTGTTATTTTTAGGTCACATGACCTAGCCTTACATCATTAAGAAACCAAAAGTGAAATGAACCAATTAAAAGTGTTATTAACAAGTCACATGACCTGTTATGCTTACGTTACGCGCTCCGGATCGCTTCCGGGAAGCTGCGCTTCGCACCTCGCTTCGCGTACCGGAGCACTTCCGGGTGCGCTAACGCGGCGCGTCATATGACGCATTACGCGACAACGCGATACGTCGCGCTTACGCGACGCGTCACGATGTTGTTTTCTAACGCGGCAGTTGCGCAAACGGAACGTTTACCGGTTCGCGGACCGAGTCGCGGCAACAAATTGAGCTAACGGGAAGCTACCTGGTTCGCGGACCGGGAGCGAAACAAAAAAAATAATTTAAAAAAAACATAAAAAAATTGTATTAAAAACATATAAAATATATTTTTCGATTTAATGAAGAATATTTTTTTAAAATCTTTTGATATTTGCTATTAAAAAACCATTGAAATTCACTGAAAAAAACATAGGTTTTAGACCATATATAGTTAGGAATTAGCATTTACAAAACCTTGAAAATTCACTGAAAAAACCATAGGTTATAGACCATATATAGTTAGGAATTAGCATTTACAAAACCTTATTTTACTCACACAAAACCATTGAAATTCGCATATATAGTTAGCTGCACTAACTATATATCGCGCACCCGCAATCCACTGCTGATCATGTCACATATTACATCATTCATGACATGGTCAGTGACATCACTGATGACATCACTGATGACATCTCAAATGACATCACTGATGACATCACTGATGACAACTCAAATGACATCACTGATGACATCACTGATGACATCTCAAATGACATCACTGATGACATCACTGATGACTACATCCAGTGACTGTATTTTTCTGTAAAATTAAAATATGTCTTACATATTGAAGAATGAGTGGATGTATAAGTGTCTGGATGAAGGATTTAGTAGGTGCATGACTGACTGTATGAGTGAGTGATTAAATGTGTCTCACTGAGTGCATGGGTTAGTGACTAAACTGTCTTAATTTGTGCATCATTATGTCTGTTGTTCTGTAAACTGCTGCATGTGTTGATCAGTAGCTATATGAGTAACTATATGGGTTATTGATTGGTTGCCCAAGTATTTGTATGGGAGACTGAGTGTGTGTGTGGGTGGCTGGGAGGTGTATGACTCTGTGCATAGATGTGTGAGCAGTTGATTGACTAGATGTATGGGTTCAAAAGTGCATGTGGAAACAGCTGTATGGGCGGTTGACTGTGTGCATGAGTGTATTGGTGAGTGCATGGATATCTCTGTGCTACATGTCAAAGTAAGTACATATGTAAAACACAGTACATGTGAGAGTTGACATATATAAATAACTGTGCATAAGAGCCAGTGAATGTGTGAGTGGCTGTATGGATCATTGTGAACTTGTATCCAGGATTGTATAAGAGAGTAAATATGTTTTAGTATATGTTTGAATAAGTAAGGTGTGTATAACTGTATAGTTGAGAAAATGGAGGTGTGATTGATTGTTTGCATGACTGACTAGGTGTGTTTGTAACTTCATGGATGAGTGACAATCTGTGAGTCTGTGTTTACACTGAGTATATCTAAGGTTATATTAGAATACACACCTTACTTATTCAAACATATACTAAAACATATTTACTCTCTTATACAATCCTGGATACAAGTTCACAATGATCCATACAGCCACTCACACATTCACTGGCTCTTATGCACAGTTATTTATATATGTCAACTCTCACATGTACTGTGTTTTACATATGTACTTACTTTGACATGTAGCACTGAGATATCCATGCACTCACCAATACACTCATGCACACAGTCAACCGCCCATACAGCTGTTTCCACATGCACTTCTGAACCCATACATCTAGTCAATCAACTGCTCACACATCTATGCACAGAGTCATACACCTCCCAGCCACCCACACAAACACTCAGTCTCCCATACAAATACTTGGGCAACCAATCAATAACCCATATAGTTACTCATATAGCTACTGATCAACACATGCAGCAGTTTACAGAACAACAGACATAATGATGCACAAATTAAGACAGTTTAGTCACTAACCCATGCACTCAGTGAGACACATTTAATCACTCACTCATACAGTCAGTCATGCACCTACTAAATCCTTCATCCAGACACTTATACATCCACTCATTCTTCAATATGTAAGACATATTTTAATTTTACAGAAAAATACAGTCACTGGATGTAGTCATCAGTGATGTCATCAGTGATGTCATTTGAGATGTCATCAGTGATGTCATCAGTGATGTCATTTGAGTTGTCATCAGTGATGTCATTTGAGATGTCATTAGTGATGTCATCAGTGATGTCACTGACCATGTCATGAATGATGTAATATGTGACATGATCAGCAGTGGATTGCGGGTGCGCGATATATAGTTAGTGCAGCTAACTATATATGCGAATTTCAATGGTTTTGTGTGAGTAAAATAAGGTTTTGTAAATGCTAATTCCTAACTATATATGGTGTATAACCTATGGTTTTTTCAGTGAATTTTCAAGGTTTTGTAAATGCTAATTCCTAACTATATATGGTCTATAACCTATGGTTTTTTCAGTGAATATATATATATATATACCTACTGTACATAGCATACCCTATTTTTCCCCAAATCTCCCACTTTTGGCTTGTAAAATGTGGCCATGTAAGGATTCATGCAAACATTTTAAAGCAGGGAAGTCAAAGATTTAAAAACAATAGGAGAATAGTTCTCCACTGATTTTTTATTGAAGCAGGGAGAGGATGTGGTCTCATGGCTAGACTGCCAACTTTGGAGCTGGGAAACCAAGGTTCGAGCTTTAGGACCGACTCCACATCCTGTGAATCTGGACAAATCACTAATCTCCCTGTGCCTACCCAAAACATGAATGTGTCCTTGTGTAACATAACTGGTGCTCATGTAAAGCACTCCAATACCTTTGGGTCGAGTTTGCGCTATATAAATCTGCAAAAAATGAAAAATGCAGAGGCATCCGTCTGACAAGGATCTATTAGTATGAATAGTGACAGGCAATCATCATTTAATTTTTGGTAGTTTAATAACTTAGCACAAAGAAAAATAGAGGTCAGAGATAATTCTTGGAGTGGGTGATTAGAGCCAGCATGACAGGCATTAACATTTTATTTTTGACAGTTTTACAAAACTCCTAAATGGGTTTTGCATGCAGGAATATGGAGCAGTAGACTAGCCTTGAAATGTATTGCAGCAGTGCTGAGAAGTGCAGGTACTCTCCCTTTCAAATGAAAGAAGTGCAGGTACACGGTATGAGGTTACATCACTGCATACATACCAATATACCTTATTCTGGTCGGAGGCTCCCAATTTTTTAAGCTAGAAATGGCTTCATTTTGGTTGTCTCTCATCTGAAATTGCCTCTGCTTCAATCGGAGATACATTCTTCCGATTATGTTTTTTAAGTCTCCCAGCAAAATACACAAGATGATGAACGAATGTTGCACATTGGCAAAACATTCGCCCCCGTCACAGATCTGGGTTTAATCCATCGTTAGTTTGCTCACCACGCCACCCCAGTTCAGACATGGCCATTTGCAAATCAGTCTTGACCCTGTGCCTCAAGGGAAGAGTCCAGCCCGCACTGCCAAGCCATGTCTTCCCTGGACCGGAATCAAGCATCCTAGGACCAGTTTTTGGCTATCAGCCATGATAGCTTGACTCCAGTGGCGTAGTGAGCACGGAACCCACGTCTGGGCATACCCTTCCCACATAGGGCGAACAGCAAAACACACAAGATGATGGACGGAATGTTGCACATTGGCAAAACATTCACCCCCTGTCACAGATCTGAGTTTAACCCATCGCTATTTTGCTCACCATGCCACCCCAGTTCAGACATGGCCATTTGCAAATCAGTCTTGACCCTGTGCCACATGGGAAGAGTCCAGCCTGAACTGCCAAGTCATGTCTTCCCTGAACCGGAATCAAGCATCCTAGGACCGGTTTCTGGCTATCAGCCGTCATCAGCCAGGATAGCTTGACTCCAGTAGCATAGTGAGCAAGGGACCCACATCTGGGCATACCCTTCACACATAGGGCGAACAGCAAAACACACAAGATGATGGACGGAATGGTGCACATTGGCAAAACATTCACCCCCAGTCACAGATCTGGGTTTAATCCATCGTTATTTTGCTCACCACGCCACCCCAGTTCAGACATGGCCATTTGCAAATCAGTCTTGATCCTGTGCCTCATGGGAAGAGTCCAGCCCGTACTGCCAAGCCATGTCTTCCCTGGACCGGAATCAAGCATCCTAGGACCGGTTTCTGGCTATCAGCCGTCATCAGCCAGGATAGCTTGACTCCAGTGGCGTAGTGACCACGGGACCCATGTCTGGGCATACCCTTCTCACATAGGGCGAACAGCAAAACACACAAGATGATGGACGGAATGTTGCACATTGGCAAAACATTCACCCACAGTCACAGATCTGGGTTTAATCCATCCTTATTTTGCTCACCACGATTGGTATAGCTTTGTTCGCCCTGAGTTGGCAGGGTATGCCCAGACGTGGGTCCCCTGCTCACTCTACCACTGGATTCAAGATAGCCTGGCTGATGAGGATTATGAATCCGAAACCGGTCCCAGGATGCTTGTTTCCGGTCCAGAGAAGACATGGCTTGGCAGTTCGGGCTGGACTGTTCCCGTGAGGCACAGGGTCAGACTGATTTGCATATGGCCATGTCTGAACTGGGGTGTTGGAGTGAGCTAAAGAATGAAGATGGATTAAACCCAGATCAGTTGACTGGGGGTGAGTGTTGGATTTGTTCAAACACTCCGTCCATCATCCCCATTGGTATCGTTTTAAGTCTCCCACCTGTTTCTTCAAAAATGTTGGCATGTATCTTGTGTGTATTCCCTAGGTAAAAGCAATAAAGTTGATTGTACTTTAGAGTTTTCTTTCATCGCACTCTCCATTAACTTGCTCGCTGCATTATAATGTCAGATAGAATATTGACCATGTATATAAATGATGTCATGGATTGTTGAGGCATTCTTATGCCAGTTGCCTTGCTTGTCAGCCACGCTTGTTGCTGGCTGCCTGTGGGTCTCCTTTATCAATAAATCTTCATTGATTTCATCACTGCTGTTTGGATCCTATTATTCTTCGTTACTACAATGTGGCAACATGTTATTTCCCGCTTTTAAGGAAATCCCGAAGGCCTACTAGAACCAAAAATAATTATTAATCGAGAAACTACAAGTGGAAAATTTCAAGTCTTATTTTAAGGCCAGTTCACGAATTTTACATTATTTTACTATCCTGCTCATTCATATTTTAATGTGCTATGCACAATTGGCTTTACGAAATTGAGTTTAGCATACTGTTAAACTTTGGCAGTTGGAGAAAATTGTTAATGGGTTCTTTACTTCACGAGCCACAATTGATTCTGTTTCTGCAGCTTACGTTATTATCTGAGTCACAACACACGCAAGGCACGCATTATGTTACGTGCGTGACCCCATCTTTAATCCAGGCAAACTTCATCAGAAAGTAATACAAAGACTTTCTGTCAGTTTCATTTGAACGACATTTACGTTGTAACGATTTACAAACTTATAAGGTATTTACCTTTTTCGTTAACGCTACAGAGTACCAATACGTTCTTTTAATGTCATGGTAATTGACTATTTTAACAAAGGAAGTGCAAATTTTAAAATAAAAGTAAAACAGGAGCATTTTGAAAATTTTACAAGCAACTGTTTTTGCATTCAACTTATTTTCACGTTATTCAAATAATTCAAAATAACAAGTCAAAAGTTATAAGTATTCAGTATACAAATAAAAAAGGAATACTATTTTAAATAATTTCAAACTTAAAAATTTGAGTTCAAAGTAAAGGAAGCAAAAGACTGTGAAGGAAAAGATGCAATGGCTCAAAATTCTAATATAAACACTCCAGCAGAACCTTTTTTTTCAGATCCAGGTAAACCAATAATGAAATGGAGAAATTGGCTACGATCATTTGAAAATGATCTTGTAGCAATAGATGGAAAAAAGTATGATCCTGAGAGATAGAAAGCGATAATGTTTGGCTTACTTGGAGCAGCTGGACAGGAACTATTTGACAACTTACCTGAATATGAGAGTCTTCCTGGACAGTTCATACCTTTGGATGACTATCAGGAAGCTATTAAAAGATTAGAAAAACAATTTGGAGAAGAACCCAATATAATGATTGGTAGACATCGTTCCAGCATGAGGAAACAATTAGATACTGAAACAATTGAAGAGTATATTGCAAGCTTAAGAGTCTTAGCTACTAAGTGTGATTTTAATTAAATGGTTGATGTTTACACACGTGACCAATTTGTTTCTCATTGTTATGAAAAAAAAATCAAGAAAGGTTATTAGCATGTAAGAATCCTACACTTCGAGAGGTTATAGATATTGCTGAGGGAATTGAATGTTCAATAGAAAGCTCAAAGGTTCTTGCCTCAGAACATTTTTAAAAGGTTAATATCTATTCATTGCAGGATAAAAAGAAAATTGAAGTAAAACATGAGAGAGGAAATAAAGTTGGTAGCTATATAGAAACTAAATATATAATTTGTTTCAGATGTGAATCAAAAAACCACAAAGCAGATTATTCTGCATGTCCAGCAGTTGGTAAGAAATGCGCTAAATGTTTGAAAATTGGGCATTTTGCAACAGTTTGCAGAAAGGTTAAATTTATGCAATATCAAAAAGTAAAAATTAGCAATGTTGATGATTTCAATGAAGAAATTTGTACAAATATAGTTTTGAATGTTGAAGAAAAAATAGCAAAATAAAAGGACCACTAAGTGTTGCATATATTGGTACTGTTGAATTAAATATTATGGCAGACTCAGGATCGCCTATCAGTATAAATTCTGATAAAAAGTATGAAGAGCATTGGCCTAATGTAAAGTTACTTGCAACTGATGTTAATCCAAAAGCTTTTGGCGAATTTGATATAAACATGTTAGGATATTTTCAGGATATTTTAAATATCAAAAGTAGGTCAGTTTCTACAAAAATATATGTTGCAGAACGAGGAAGAAATATTGTTAGATGGAAGGATTTAGTAAGTTTGGGAATCATTTTAAAACCAGGGGCAGATGATCCAATCGTTCTTGGGAACTTGATATTGCAAATGTACATATTTGTACCACTGTCAGTGATTTAGAATCTGTTTGAAAAAAATATGATTCTTTATTTGAAGATTGCATTGGATGTGTTCATGGATTTGAGCATTCTATTAAGTTTTAAAAAATGCCATTCCTGATAAACACAAAGTAAGGACTGTTCCGTTGTTTGTCAGGAGTGAATTGCAAACATTATTAAATAGATTAGTAGAAGAAAAAGTCATTGAACAAACAGATTCAGCAGAACGGGTTTCTGCAATTGTTATAATAAAAAAAAGGAAACATTTGTCTGTGTGCTGACTTGAGGTCTTTAAATAAAAATATAGTGGTAGATTGCAAAACGTTTCCTAAAACACAGGAATTATTGGCTTCTAGTTCTGGTTCTAAATGTTTTTCTTTAATAGACCTCAAGTCAGCTTACCATCAGGTCAAGCTAGCCATAGATTCAAAGGATTACACAACCTTTATTGCACCATTTGGTGCATTCAGGTTCATCAGACTTCCTTTTGGGCTTGCTTCATCAGCGAGCATTTTTCAAGAGAGGATGGAGAATATTTTAAAAGATGTTAAGGGAGTTGAAAAATTTCAAGGCGATATATTAATACATGCTAAGACTGTTGTAGAACATAATAAAATACTTGATATGGTTCTATTTAAATTAAACAAAAGAGGCATGACAGTTGCAAAGAACTGAAGCAAGAAATTTCATATTTAGGTCATATTTTAAGTTGTGAAGGCATCAAAACAAAAATTGATTTGGTAAAAGCTATCTCCGATTCACCTAGACCAGAAGATAAAGATTCACTGAGATCTTTCCTAGGTCTTAGTTAATACTATTCCTGTTTCATTGAGAATCACGCAGATAGGGTAGAATCTTTATGTTTTTATCATTAAGAAAAGGTGAAAAATATAATTGGAAGGAAGAACAAGAAGTTTCATTTTCTGAAGTAAAAAAGAAATTGTTGATGAACCTACATTAAATCCCTATGATTCCGAAGGCGATCATATCATAACAGTTGATGATAGCTCAGTTGGTATTTGTGCTATTTTTACACAAAAAGTAAAGGGACGTATACAAACTGTAACATTTGTATCCAGACATTTACACACAGCTCAACTCTATTATGGCACAATGGAGAGAGGGACATTGGTGTCAAGGTGCCCCACAAGTCTTACCTTTGCTTGTGACGCGATTCCGCAGAGACGACAAGAGCACCCGTCCCTGTACCCACCTGACCCTCGTGGAAGACAATACCCAGCAGGGATGAGATGGACGCAGGGATGGGAGCCAGGGTGTAGGGTTAAGGATGGCGTTGAGCTGGCGGGGCGTCCCGGTGTCAACTGGAAACCAAAGAAGATTGATCAGAGACTGTATCAGACCCGAAAAGGAACCACCCCCCACATACACACACAGACCTTGGCACCCCTTGAGGACTCACCAATGCTCCCGGGAAGGAAGGTCCCCAGATGAGAACAGCTCCGGCTGTGAATAGCGAAGATAAGGCGCTCCTGCGCGTTACCGCCAAGTTCCAAAACTAAAGAAAGCGCTCCTGCGCGTTTCGCCCAAGCTAAAACAAAAAGAAAGCGCTCCTGCGCGTGTAGCTGAAAACGGTAAGCAATCACTCAGCCTGTGGCATCCCTGATAAGAAACCCAAGTCTGTAGGCTGAGTTGTTTCCCTTTAGCGCTCCTGCGCGGTGAGAAACCGTAAGGATAAAACCCCAAAACACAATCCAGGTCCACAAACCCCCTCAAGGCGCTCCTGCGCATCAGGGGTTAAGAAAACAAAAAAAAACGGGCACTTTCCTGGAAACCCCCAGGAGAAGGAACAAACAAGCGCTCCTTAATGGCACAGTCTAGAGGCAAGGTAGCGCTCCAGCGCGGCTTGCCTCCGTGATGTCAGCCGAGGATTAGGAGGGCTCCTAAGGGCGGCTGACGTGACAGCCGAGCAGCGCTCCAGCGCGGCTCGTCTCCGAACTGGACAGGCAGGTCTTGGCAGGCGGGAATCCGGAATCCGAAGCACCAAGCCGGCGGGAAACGCGCTGGTTATGCGTTTTCCCCAGGAAGTGCTTCGGTGCTCTGCTGCCCGGGACTAGACCGGGTACTCGACTTCCGGCCGGAAGTGAGTATTCCGGCCTCCCGTGTGTATGCGGGAATGGCCGGTCGCGGCAATGCCGCGAACCGTGACAGCACCCCCCCTAGAACAGAACCCCCCCCAAACCTCCCTCAGAAGTCAGAAAAGAGGGACAGGGCGAGGGCACAGGGGATGACTCAGATGGAAAGCACGAACCATAACAGGAGCATGGCGCACATGGGACAAGGGCTCCCAGGACCGTTCATCGGGACCGTACCCCTTCCAGTCCACAAGGTAGAACAGCTTGCCCCTGGTACGACGGGACCCCAAGATAGCCCTGACCTCATACTCAACATGGCCCTCCACCACCACCGGAGAAGGGGGAGACGGAAGGGAGCCGCCGGACTGGACCGCCCGCAGAAGGGAGACATGGAAGACCGGATGGATCTTCATGTGCGGAGGAAGCGACAGTTTCATGGCCACAGGGTTGACCACCTTCTCTATAACAAAGGGACCCACAAAACGAGGCAACAGCTTCTTGGGCCAATGCACATTCAGGTGCCGAATGGAAAGCCACACACTATCACCTGTGCGATAAGCGGGTTCTTTTCGTCTGTGAGCGTCAGCATGCTCCTTGTAGGTGTCTTTCGCCTTGGCCAGCTCGAACCGTGCCTGTTGCCAGAGTTCGCGTAGTGTCTCATGATAAGATCGCACGGTGGGCAGGCGGATATCCAGAGGCTCCTCCCATGCCGAAGTGCGGGGATGACGTCCATGGAGGCAAAAGAAGGGGGACATGCCAATGGCCGAATGCTTGCTGTTGTTGTACGCGTACTCTGCCATCCATAGCACTTCGGACCATTCCTTCTCGACCGTAAGCAGCAAACAGCGGAGGTACTGTTCCATGGTGTGATTTGTTCTTTCGGCTTGACCATCGGTCTGGGGGTGGTACGCTGAGGAGAGACGTACGTCCATCTCGAGTATCCTGCATACCTCCTTCCAGAAACGGGACACAAATTGCGATCCCCGATCCGTTATGACCACAGACGGGATGCCATGGAGGCGAACCACCTCCTGTACGAAGATCAAGGCCAGTTCAGTCGCCGTGGGCAGTTTCTTCAAGGGAACGAAATGTGCCATCTTGGTGAGGTGGTCCACTATAGTGAGAACCGTGGTGTGACCAGTCTTGGTGAGCGGGAGCTCAACCACGAAATCCATGGAGATGGTATACCATGGAAAAGGAGGCACAGGAATGGACTGCAAAAGGCCAACCGATGGTTCGGATCCGTTCTTGCCGAGCAGGCAAACTGCGCAGTTCGTCACGTGTTTCTTTGTATCGGTCACCATCGTTGGCCACCAAAACAGCCTTCGCACGAGATCGAGCGTTTTGTGGTAACCAGGATGGCCGGAGAGGACATGATCGTGACACGAGTAAAGGGCCTTCTTCTGTTTGGGTACCCCTGGAAGATGTTTTTGGTCTCCTAAGCGCCGTGCACCGCTCCCGCTTGTCCCGCCTTCTTCGTCCCTTATCGGAACAACGGGATCGGACCGTTTCTTGTCTGGTTCTGCCTGGCCGACGGAATCCATAGAAGCGACTATGCCCTGGAAGTGTTTCTCCGGTAAGATGGAGACAGGCTCGTGGTCCTCGGCGTCTTCTTCGGATTCAGCCAGCCGCGACAGCGCATCAGCCTTGGCGTTGTCTTCCCCTGGCCGGAACGTGATCACGAAGTCGTACTCGTTGAAGAATAGGGTCCATCGGAGCTAGCGGGCTGTGAGGGCACGTGCTGATCGTAGAAACTGCAGGTTTCTGTGGTCTGTGTAGATGGTCACCTTGTGTTTTGAGTCCTTCAGGAAGTGACGTCATTCCTCAAACGCGGTCTTGATGGCTAATAGTTCCGATAAGACACGGTGTAGTTGCGTTCAGCGGGTTGGAGTTTCTTGGAGTAAAAGGCCACAGGATGCAGTTGTCCCGTCTCGATGTTTCGTTGTGAGAGCACTCCGCCTATGGCGTCCCTAGAGGCGTCTGCCTCTACTATGAAGGGTTGCTCGGTGTCGGGGTGCACCAGAACTGGGGCCACGGTAAACCGTCTCTTTAGTTCCTGGAAGGCGTCGTCTGCTTTTTGGTCCCACCCAAAACGAACCCCATTGCGCAGCAAGCGTGTGATGGGAGCCACCATCTCGGAGAATCCGGTGATGAAACGACGGTAATAGTTGGAAAAACCGAGGAACCTTTGGACGCCTTTCACAGACTCCGGTGTAGGCCAAAACAGGATGGCTTCTACTTTCTTGTTGTCCATTTGGATGCCCGCCGGAGTTATGACGTGCCCCAGGAACTCAACAGATGTGACGTGAAACACGCTCTTCTCCAACTTCACGTACAGACGGTGTTTCTCCAATTGCTGCAGGACGGAACGCACGTGTTGTACGTGCTCTCCGGTGGTCTGAGAGTAAATCAAGATGTCGTCAATGTAGACGATACAAAAGACGTCGATGAAGTCTCTCAACACTTCATCAATGAAGAACTGGAATGCGGCGGGGGCGTTGCAGAGTCCGAAAGGCATGACCTGATATTCGAACAGGCCGAACTTCGTCCGGAAGGCGGTCTTCCATTCGTCACCCTTCCGGACTCTGACAAGGTGGTAAGCACCCCGTAGGTCCAGTTTCGTGTATATGGTGGCGTTCTTGACCTGGTCCAAGAGATTGGAGATTAACGGTAGCGGGTACCGGTTTTTTACAGTGATGGAGTTCATTGCGCGAAAGTCTATACAGGTCCTCAGATCCCCTTCCTTCTTCGACACGAAGAAAAGAGGAGAGGAAACCGGAGATCTGGAGTGACGAATAAAACCGTTGTCCAGGTATTCGTCCAGATAGGAGCGGAGGTGTATGTTCTCCTTTTCCGTGAGCGAGTAAATCCTGCTGCATGGCAACGTGGAGCCGGGAATCAGGTCTATGCGGCAGTCGAATGACCGGTGGGGTGGCAGAGTGTTGGCTCCCTTCTTGTCGAACACTTCCGCTAGGTCCAGATATTCTTTTGGAATGGTTCCTTGGGAAACCATTCCCATGCCTACTACAGGCAACGAGTGTGCCTGTATGAAACAAGGGCCTGACAGGTCGACCTTTGCGTAACAGGTGCTGCAGCAGTGCTCCGATTCTAGGTGGATGGTTCTGGTCACCCAATCGATGCGGGGATTGTGCTTCACCAACCACGGCAAACCCAAGATCACCTTAAACTGAGGGGCGTCTATGACGTCAAAACTAATGGACTCGGTGTGGTTGTTAGAGAAGGACATCGTCATGGTCTCTGTTCGGTGTCGGATAGGGCCGGAAGTTAGGTCCGTTCCATCAACAGCCTTGATGGGTTCGGGTTGGGCCTTCCTCACTGTGTCAATGCCCAAGGCGCGGGAAAACGCTGTATCGATGAAGCAGCCTGCCGCCCCGGAATCCAACATGGCGGTCACCACCCAGGTTCTGCCCACCAGATTCCGTAAGGACACGTCCATGCCGACGTGATGACTACCGTCGTATACCACAGGGATCGCAGATGTACAAGACGAAGAACCCAGAGGACGGATCCCCATGTCTACTGGGTTGTCTCGTTTCCCGTCTTGTCGCCCTTGCTGATGGGCAACGCGTACGGCCTTCTACCTCGCGGTCTGGATGGCTTAGCAGGGCATTCCCTCATGAAGTGGTCGCTTTTACCGCAATACAGGCACTGGTTCTACTTCCTCCTTTTTTCCCTTTCTTGACTGGTCAAGGGTCCTCTTATGCCTCCGATCTGCATGGGTTCGGACGCTTCTCCCTGGGGAGCTGTTTTCTCTTTGGCTTTCTCGATGCCCTTGTCCCCAATGGGCAAGAGACGGTTGTCGTTGCCTTTTCCCCTGTCGGTCTTTCTTTCCTGTAGTCGGAAATTCATTTTCACCACCATGTCAATGAAAGGGCCTATAGCTTCGGGCGGATCGGGATACTGCGAGATGAGGTCCTTCAGGTCATCCCGTAACCCCCGATAGAATACAGATACCTTCTTGTGCTCTGGCCAGTGGGCCTCGATGACCAGCCTGTTGAACATGGTGATGTAATGGAGCAAGTCCTGGTTGCCTTGTTTGAGGCTGAGCAACTCGTTGTCTGCGGCCTGCACGAAGGTATGGCGAGCGAACATACGCCGCATGGTTTCCTTAAACGTTGGCAGGTGGTTAAGCATGGGATCGTCGTTCTCTACCAAGGAAATGGACCATTGAGCAGCATCCCCACCCATGTATGACAGTATGTAGGCGACTTTGGAGGCATCATCGGGAAAAGCCGCGATCCTGGCCATGAAATGCAGTTGACATTGATGTATGAATATTCCGTACTTAGTGCTATCACCGTAGAAGCGTTCGGGTGGTGCCAGCTGTACAGGATGGGGAGTGACAACCTGGATGGCTGTGTCTTGGTTGGTGGCGGCGGAGGGCCCCCCCAAAGGTGAACGTTGGTTGTCTCAACAGGCCGTCTTGTCTACCTCTGGGGCTGGGAGTAGTATCCCAAGGATTAGTGACCCCGGCTGCCACTTGACCCTGTAGGGCCGTTATGTCCTGGCGTAAGGCGAGGTTCTCTGTTTGCATGGCAGCCAGCATGACTGCGATATCTTGCAGAGTGACCTCCGGGTCGCCCATGTCGTCTGGGCGGAATTGTTACCGTGGGCTTCGGATTCTGTCAAGGTGCCCCACAAGTCTTACCTTTGCTTGTGACGCGATTCCGCAGAGACGACAAGAGCACCCGTCCCTGTACCCACCTGACCCTCGTGGAAGACAATACCCAGCAGGGATGAGATGGACGCAGGGATGGGAGCCAGGGTGTAGGGTTAAGGATGGCGTGGAGCTGGCGGGGCGTCCCGGTGTCAACTGGAAACCAAAGAAGATAGATCAGAGACTGTATCAGACCCGAAAAGGAACCACCCCCCACATACACACACAGACCTTGGCACCCCTTGAGGACTCACCAATGCTCCCGGGAAGGAAGGTCCCCAGATGAGAACAGCTCCGGCTGTGAATAGCGAAGGTAAGGCGCTTCTGCGCGTTACCGCCAAGTTCCAAAACTAAAGAAAGCGCTCCTGCGCGTTTCGCCCAAGCTAAAACAAAAAGAAAGCGCTCCTGCGCGTGTAGCTGAAAACGGTAAGCAATCACTCAGCCTGTGGCATCCCTGATAAGAAACCCAAGTCTGTAGGCTGAGTTGTTTCCCTTTAGCGCTCCTGCGCAGTGAGAAACCGTAAGGATAAAACCCCAAAACACAATCCAGGTCCACAAACCCCCTCAAGGCGCTCCTGCGCATCAGGGGTTAAGAAAACAAAAAAAACAGGCACTTTCCTGGAAACCCCCAGGAGAAGGAACAAACAAGTGCTCCTTAATGGCGCAGTCTAGAGGCAAGGTAGCGCTCCAGCGCTGCTTGCCTCCGTGATGTCAGCCGAGGATTAGGAGGGCTCCTAAGGGCGGCTGACGTGACAGCCGAGCAGCGCTCCAGAGCGGCTCGTCTCCGAGCTGGACAGGCAGGTCTTGGCAAGCGGGAATCCGGAATCCGAAGCACCAAGCCGGCGGGAAACGCGCTGGTTATGCATTTTCCCCCGGAAGTGCTTCGGTGCTCTGCTGCCCGGGACTAGACCGGGTACTCGACTTCCGGCCGGAAGTGAGTATTCCGGCCTCCCGTGTGTGTATGCGGGAATGGCCGGTCGCGGCAACGCCGCAAACCGTGACAATTGGCATGTGTGTGGGCTGTAGAGAAACGTAAAATGTATCTCTGGGGCAAACATTTATAGATAAATGTACAGTTTGTTTAAATTCAGATAAACACTGGAAACCCAGATTTAATGAAATGTAAGTCGTGTGGATCCCTCAAATATCCTGGAACAAAACTGCTATAGATTTTACAGGTCATTTCAACCTTTTGGAAAGTGATTGCAGATTCATTATAGTGATAAGTGATTATTACAGTAAATGGATTTATTTTGAATTTGTAGCTGTGATTGACACTAATTCTGTAATACAATTTCTTAGGATATGTTTTGCCATTGAAGGTTTCCCACACATAATGGTATCAGATAATTATAAAGAATTTACTTCAGAAAAAATGATCTCATTAGGTCTTGCCTAGCTATCGCGTAAGCGATGCTAAGCTAGATATTTATTATGGAGCTTTTGAAAGTGCTCCCAAAGGCAGCAGGCAGATCGGGTACAGTGCATGTGCGCCGGGCGCGCGCACCATTTGTCAGCCTGCGTGATCTCTTTCGCGCCCGCTTTGATGTTCTCAGTGAGCCGCGCGGCCACTGAGAACATCAAAGCGGCCGTGAAAGTGATCACAAGCATGTGCGCCGGGCGTGGGCACCATTTGTCAGCCTGTGTGATCACTTTCGCGGCCGCTTTGATGTTCTCAGTGAGCCGCGCGGCCACTGAGAACATCAAAGCGGCCGCAAAAGTGATCACAAAAAAAAAACGCCAGCCCTTGTTTTCCCCATGCTTCCCCCTATCTACTTTCCACTACTCTTTACCACATTTGATCAAAGCTGAAGAAATGCAAAAAATAGGAATAAACCACACTTGAATAAACGTGTGCCATGGTTTCATTGCTCCCTCAAACGAGAACACAATAGGTTTGGTTTCTTAATCTTATTTTGAAAGATTAAACACTTTTTGTCCCCTTTCTGTTATAATTTATCCAGCCTGCCAACCAACGGGATACCAAAAATATTTTCTTCATATTTTTTCTGTACCATACAAATGTTGTTGTTTGACTACAGCTAGCACCAGCAATATGAGGTGTCGTAGTATATATACACTTAAATATAAACCTCTTGCACAGGTGATTCCACGACGATCTTGGGAAGGCAGTTACTGTGTGGAAATGTGTATATTCAGTGGTTAGTGTGCCTAGAAATGTTTGTTACACTTCAAAATCATTAGGTGGTGATGACGATGATGTTACCATGCTTAAAAAAAATCCGAATGCGATCTACTTCTGCACTTACATTGAGTTATAGTTTGTTGGTAGTATTTTTTTTTTTTATGGAACTCAGTTACTTTAAGGGTCAAATTCAAATTCAAATTCAAATTTAGCTTTATTCGATTTATCTGAAAAATCATAAAAGCATACAGGTACAGTTTATACCATGAATTTAAAAAGATTTCCACATTAAAAAAGTTTGTAAGGGAACTGTAAAACATTTTTCCATATATAAAAAGTCAGCGATAAACATATAACCAAAAAAGTCTCATGTTAGAACTGGTAAAGAATTTAAACATGTAAGGCTTACACCATAGAGTTTCTGTATTTCATCACTGACATTAGAAAACGAGAAACAACAAAAATAAGATGCACCTCATCTAACAAAAGTAACTTCAGATAAGCAGTTTTACATGTTCTTATGCCCCAAGATTTAAGAAGAGGTAAGAGGAATAATTTCCTCGGGGCAGAGTAGAGATTACAGAAGAACATAATATGAATGTTACTTTGCGATGAATGGTCATCGCATGGGCAAATTAAATTCGCCGAAGTCCAATCATTGTGTTTTGGGAGGGTGACCATACGGAAAAAGGTACCTAAACGCAGCCTTGTAAGAAGCATGCGAGGGTAAGGTGCAGTTTCGATCCTGAGATACATTTGTAAACCTTCACTAGGGGTAATTTTTTGATAACTCAGGGTAGAAGTCTTAAGTTTCTCAATGTTCCATCTGGCGCTTTCCAATTGTGTGATTAAAAGTTTTTTGAGAGCTGGCCTAGACAAGTTTTCTAGGGACTCTGGAGTATCATAAAATTCGGGGTGTCCAATTTTAGAGAACATCAGCTGGACGTATCGTAGCCATTTGATTTTGGATACACCATCCAAGTTTTTACAGTCCGCGATGAGTTCTCTGTTAAATTGGCATTCCATAGTGGTCCAGATTTTGTGCCACAGCAAACACGGTGATAACTTTATAGTGTCGCTAAGGTATTTAAGGCCAGTCTCAATGTGGGTAGTAAAAGTCGAAGTAGATTTGCTCACACCTAGTAAATATCGGATAAAAAGATTCTCACAGGTTTGTAACGAGGACACGTTTTCAAAACCCCATAGGCCTGCTCCATAAGTGACTGTCGCTATACACTTGTCTTGATAAATCTGTAACATCTCAGCAGTCGGTTTGCCCCCGATTTTTGCTGCGA
The DNA here is from genome assembly GCF_964261635.1 of Lissotriton helveticus. Classification (NCBI taxonomy): domain Eukaryota; kingdom Metazoa; phylum Chordata; class Amphibia; order Caudata; family Salamandridae; genus Lissotriton; species Lissotriton helveticus. Next base: position 426,388,754 of record NC_136071.1, read on the forward strand.
AAGTTCGCAGGGCCCCAATGGCACGACTAAAGGCAAGTTTCCTAGCAGATACTGCGTGTTTCCAACCTCCTTTCCTCTCAAAAACAACACCCAGATAGCAAAAGGTGTCCGTGCACTCAATTCTTTGCTCGTCAAGATATATCGAACATTGTGGCCTTTTATTCTTTTGGGTGCATGGCATGGAGAAAGTTTTGGAGATGTTCACTTTCAGATTTCGTTTCCCCATGTAAGATGAGAATTCAGTTACTGCTCTCTGCAGCCCTACCTTAGTCCTAGACATGATTGCCGCGTCATCGGCATATAAAAGAATGGGTACAGGCCTACCATTGACAGCTGGATAATCACTTGGCAGATTTATTAAATGCTCTACAATAGAATTTATATAAAAGCTAAATAAGAGGGGCGCAAGTATGCAGCCTTGCCTAACCCCTCTATTTATGGCAAATTTCTGTGTGCATTGACCCTGGGACCCGAACCTCACTCTAGCCCCAGCATCTCTATATAGTTCTTTTATGAATATAATGATGGTGGGATCCACCCCGATATGTTCCAATGTTGACCAGAGCTGTAGGTGGTCCACACAGTCAAATGCTGAGCTGAGGTCAACAAAGGTAACAAACAGGTCCCCTTTTTTGGCCTCGGTATATTTGGAGATCAAGAGGGACAGGTTTAAACATTGTTCCTGGGTACCCATTCCCTTTCGGAACCCGTATTGGAGTTCGGAGATGACCTTTTTCTCTGTCTCCCAATGTTGGATTCTCTTAAGGACGATCCTTCCTGCAATTTTCATGAGACCATCCAATAAAGATATAGGACGGTAGCAAGCAGGATCGTCCCTATTCCCCTTTTTAAAGATGGGCACTACAATTGCATCTGACCAGGTGTTAATTAGGCCACATTTGTTTCCCATATTCAAAACGTTAGTTAAGAGGGGAGCCCAGAATTCGAGGTTTGTTTTGTAAACGTCCACAGGGGTGTGGTCGGGGCCAGGAGCTTTCCCTGATGGGCTTTCTCTGATGGCATTTTCCACTTCTAGAGAGGTAAAAACTAGATCAATTGGATAGGGGGATACTGGGGGGTCGCTTGACTGGTAATCCTGAATTAAATTGTTCAAGGATGAGGTTTCCTTTTGTTGGTTCTGCGTGTCCCCCTGGCTATTGGTATAAAGTTTACCGTAGTGTTCTACCCAGAGCTCTGCCGTAATTGCTACATCTATGCAATTGTCACTAACTTTTGTGTTATATACCGATCTTATAACTTTCCAAAAGAGGTTAGTGTCCTTATTCCTGGCAGCTTCCCCCAAAGCTTCCCAGGCCTCCCTTTTCATTATTGCCTTCCGATGGTGAATTTCCCTCTTATACTCTCGTCTGGCCTTGGAAATTTGCACCCTATCTTTGGGAATAGCATTTAAGACTTTCTTCAAATTCTTTAAGGCAGCTGTACACCTGGAGTCGAACCACCCACGTGTGTGTTTCCCATTCTTTTTATGGCTCCTAGTTAGCGTGTCTTTAATGTAAAGCTGAATATTAGCGAAGGCTGCCATGATCGCCTTTGGATCAATATCTTCTTCTAAACAGACAGATATGTCTGTAAAGCAAGATGATATGAGGCTGTGAAAGAAAAGTAAAGGATTCAATTTCTCCCACTTTAACACATAGCCGTTTATCTTTGTTAAAGTGACCTCAAGTGAATATAGCGGCCCACTAGATTCCTTTGCTTTCTCCTCTGCGATCATTACCCCAAAAATAATCAGATAATGATCGCTCATTGGGTCGTCCCCAATCTCCCAAAAAGTTATCAAGTCGGGTTTAGTGGGTGACATTAGTGCAAAGTCAATTGTCGTTTCACAGCCTCTACCATTGTATGTTGGGGCAAAGGGAACTGGGGGGGAACATGCCTGATTAATGAAAGTAAGATCAAGAGAAAATATGATACTGTTAAGGAGGGACCCCAAATAGGTGTGTGAGAAGTGGAAAGGGCCATTTGGAAGTATTGATCAGAATGGAAATCATATACCTTTATATCCCCTACATTCGATGTATATATACACAGGCCCCCTTTATTTCGACCCTGAGGAGAGGGAACAGCGGGTGAATGAAATGTTCGATAGCCCATAATGTGACTTTCCTCTACAAGCCAAGTTTCTTGCAGGCAGAGAACACCATGCTTCTGTACAATCTCCAACCAAGGTTTGTGGGTGATCTTATTACCCAGGCCTGCTACATTCCAAGATAGGAGTGAGTGTTTTAAGTCGCTATTTTTCTGGACTGGTTGGCCCACATTCCCAGTTGCGTCTAACGGAGCTAGGGAATGTACCATCTCTAGATGTTGTGTGGCCCGCACAGCAAGGGGACACTGGGCAGGGCAGGGTTGTTCTGCACCCAGAAAGGTTTGATTTTTGTTAATAGATGGAGAAGTATCATTGTCATTGTTACTGGCATTAGTTGTAAGATTTAGAGCGCTCAACCGAAGTGAGCGATCAAGAGTTCCCAGTCAATCCACCTGGTCTAGGCATTCAAACCTATTCATAGTGGGTGCACCTTCCCGCCAGTTATTAACGGGTTGCCATCCCTGCCCGTGCCCCTTCCATCTGTGATTGTGGGCTGTGGACCAGACCCCAGGAGGCTCTACTATCTGTTTTGGAGGGTAAAAAAAGGTAAGGGGTTTAATGACGATAGATTGATGGATCGCATGTGGATCCCACGTGGTAATGAGTTGGGCTGTGTGGGGGTCCGCAAATGACACCACAATACAGTCTCCCGATATGGATTTATAAGTGCGACCCACCCATGGAACTCGCCTGACCATTAAGACCCTGCTTCTGGTGGTATAAGGGTGCTGCCTGTTGACATTTAGCCAGTGGATCACTTTGTTCTTTAAGGACCACTGGGTTTCCACGGTGTCAGGGTCAAGCGAAGGTACCCCAGCCAAGATGGCAACATAGGGCCCAGCATCAGGAGGGAGGTCAATATAGCCCCCACGAAAGTTCTGTTGATTTTGGTGTTGGTTAAATGTGCGCTGTAAAAGAGGAGTGATAGGCTTGATCGCCTTCTGATCAGTTCTAGAAAAAATTTTGGGGTGCACCTGATTTATGGAGGGTTTTATATCTGGTTTTGATGAGTTAGATGAAGAGGGGACAGGGACATTTGCAATTGTCCGGGGTTTCGGAATTGGGGTAGGTTTGGGTAATAGGGATGGCAAAGGAGAGGGCAGAATTATAGGAACAAGGGAGGCCTCGTTAGGGGCTAAAGCCGATTGAATGCCAGCATTGGAAGCTGGTACAGGTTGGGTACCATCATTTCCAACCTGTGGGGCACCCTCAGTAATGTGGGGATATGTAGCTTCCAGCTGTTTTAGGCTAAGCGTGGCCAGGGATACTAAAGTTTTATCCATTTCAAGTAGGTGATTCTCAATGCGTGACAGTCTGAGTTCAAAATGTGACAATAGTTGTTTTAAAGTGACCCAGACTGTTTTAAGAAAGTCTTCATCATCACCCGCCTTGTCCATATCCCTCCCTAGGTCATTTTGCCCTCCCCCTGTTAAGTTGTCACCAGGGACGACAAGATTCTCTAAAACAGGAACAGTAGTGATGTTAGAATAGGTAAGATCAATATCACCCCCTGTTAGCTGGGTGACTGCATGTGATGTTTGTTTGAACTCCCCTATGTTAGGCAGAGTTCTTCTAGAATTGAAAAACTGCTGCCTTGCAATTTTTGCTTTCTTGCGAGCGTAGGCAAGTTTTGCAATGTTCTTCCTTTTCAGGATTTGGCGGTGTCGATTTTTACTTTTTACTACTGAGAAGGAAGGAGCAGGGATGTCCAGCAGAGTGATAGACTTTTCCTGTACAGTAGGGACATGACTCTCAGTAAGTTTGGAGGTCATGGGTGTGAAGATAAAGGAGGAGTCTAATGGGGGTGAAGAGGAAGAATGGGCAGAATGATGAATGTCAGCATGAATTAACAGAGGGAGGGGGCGTGAAACCTGTTGGGGGGATGCAGCGGACGCAATATTTCCCAGGGATGATTTTTTGGAGTTAGCAAATGTTTGGGAGAGCCTGCGCGCAGCGTCAAGCTCGATAGAAACCCTATTCTGCATTTTAGATATTTCGGCGTCTATTGCCAAATTTGTCTTGACCAGAAAATCGTCCAAGGTGCCATTTGACTTGGTCAGGCCCAGTGCAGTCTTACTACGACTCCCCCTAGTACACATGATGTGTGACAGATAAAAATCCTGTAGCGTACTCACTAATATCGAAGTCCAGGCACAAAGTCAATGGGACGAACCAAGGGGGGTGGGCCAGGCCAGTCCTCTTAGGCCTCGAACGGCCTCAAACGGTCCCGCCCTTGTCCCGGGCTTCTCCCGGCGCGCTCCCGCGCCGCGGGGAAGTTTCCTTCTTTATAGGGATAGGCTGGGAACACCAAGGGGGCGAGGCCGGCAGGGAGAGGAGCCCAGCTGGAGACGGGCGCGCGGGGACTCCTGGTCCGTGGAGTCCTCCGCTCTACCCTCGCAGCCCTGCCGGTCAGATGGAGCCCCTTAAAAACAAACCTGCTGCTGCTGTGAAACCGCGAAGCGGGACCCGCGAAGCGGGTCCGGCGAGCAGGGGCGGCACACAGCAGGCAGGAACAGAGGATAGGCACAGAGTTCGCCGCGTTGAGGTCAAGGAGCCCAGGGAATCCAACGACGGTAGATTCGGCTGTGATTTTAAACGCCCAGTGATGGGGGCGGGGCCGGCAGGGAGAGGAGCCCAGCTGGAGACGGGCGCGCGGGGACTCCTGGTCCGTGGAGTCCTCCGCTCTACCCTCGCAGCCCTGCCGGTCAGATGGAGCCCCTTAAAAACAAACCTGCTGCTGCTGTGAAACCGCGAAGCGGGACCCGCGAAGCGGGTCCGGCGAGCAGGGGCGGCACACAGCAGGCAGGAACAGAGGATAGGCACAGAGTTCGCCGCGTTGAGGTCAAGGAGCCCAGGGAATCCAACGACGGTAGGTTCGGCTGTGATTTTAAACGCCCAGTGATGGGGGCGGGGCCGGCAGGGAGAGGAGCCCAGCTGGAGACGGGCGCGCGGGGACTCCTGGTCCGTGGAGTCCTCCGCTCTACCCTCGCAGCCCTGCCGGTCAGATGGAGCCCCTTAAAAACAAACCTGCTGCTGCTGTGAAACCGCGAAGCGGGACCCGCGAAGCGGGTCCGGCGAGCAGGGGCGGCACACAGCAGGCAGGAACAGAGGATAGGCACAGAGTTCGCCGCGTTGAGGTCAAGGAGCCCTTTAAGGGTCTTTGTATAGTTCGTACTGGAAACCGTTGGATCGCTCTTTTGTTGACGTCTTGGAAGAAGACATGGCAGTCCTATTTTACTTGCTGAGCTGCTTCTGTCCATCCTAATCTGCCAATATCTGCGTGGTCATTGTCCTCTTCCTTTCATGCTGCTGCCCCCCTCCAAACACACACATGCACTCACACTCTCTCACACACAAATCTCACTCACACTCACTGACTCTCTCACACACTCTAACTCTCTTACACTCTAACTCACTCACTCTCTCACACACAAATACTCTCACACACACACTCTCACAAACACTTTCTCACACACACTCTCTCACACACACTCTCACACACTCTTTCCCCACTCGCTCCCTCCCCCCAAACTAGTGTGGAAGCATGAACAGGGCGCCGTGAAAACAGGGCCCAGGACTTTGTCAGTTCGGTGGAAGACTTTTCTACTTTTGAAGCTGAGTTCAACGTGAGTGACGGCCCATCATTTCCAGACAGCGCTGACGTCACAGATGATGAGCACAAATTAACTGTCAATCACTGAGAGCCGCAGGCCGCCATTTCTTATTTCTGTGTCCTGCATCAGCTTTCAGAAAAGCGCTGCTCGCAGTTTTGTGGTGGGTGGGGCATTTTGTGAGCTGCCGATGTAGGAACACGTTTTGAATTGCCATTTGTGTAGCAGTTGATTACAAATCATCCCAGCCAATTATAGTGCAGGCCCCATCCAGCCCCTGTCATTGAGAAACATTGCAATTTCATGCATGGAGTGCGCACTCTCCACTCTGAGGAGCTCAGCATGCAGAGTGTTCCTTTATTCAACGCATGCACGAGAGAGGCCCGGAAATCCTTTACATTTGCATTTATAAAATCATTTTGTCACATTGTTGACTGAAGCATATGGTGTTTCCCATTTATGTTGAGAGCTGAACTTATATATGAGATTCATTTTATTATGTCACAGTTGTTAGCCGCTCTGGCGGTATGAAATTCAGGGTAATGTTTTTTATTAGTGTTTAAGAAACCACAGTAAATCTATTTTGTTCTGATTTTTTTTAATTTAATATTCCTTGTTGACAATGCCTTTGGCTCATTTATTAGCCAGTTTTGTAGATTACATTCACAGAAGCCAAGTAGAAGCAGAACATTTGTATTTTTGTGTGAACAGTGACCATTTCACTCTGGCTATTCAACTTATTTGTCTGTGGGGGGGAAAAAAAAGAAAACAAGCATTGGCATAGCCAATAGGTCTCGCTTTTGAGACCTTCTAAGTATTTTTTTTCAAACTGTTTCCCTTCTATTTACTTCCCTCCCACTGACCATTTGCGAAATATAATTATCTTGACCTTCCTATAGTTTATCTGAGTCATTCCTCTTTCCTATTTCATGTTTATACAAATGTTCTTTGTGCCTTGAAGTTCAGAGAACAGCTACAGAATATTTGCATGGTGTCCAAAATCTGCTTGAATCGAAGAAGTTATAGTTGCCTGCACAAAGTTGTTTGCTCTGCAAATGTATACTGTCTCTACTTATAATTCTGAATTGCTATGTCATCCATGTAAGATGGTACCCTCAAGTTCACCGAGGTCAGTGGGAGGAAGCTTCCTACTTAACCACACACACACACACACACACACACACACAGCACACACAACACCACACACAACACCAAACACAACACCACGCACAACACCACACACAACACCACACACACACAACTACACACAACACCACACACACCACCACACACACACACACACACACACAACACCACACACAACACCAAACACAACACCACGCACAACACCACACACAACACCACACACACACAACTACACACAACACCACACACACCACCACACACAACACCACACACACACACAATACCACACACACACACCACACACAAAACACCACACACACTCACAAACACAACACAACCACACACACACACACACACAACACAACACCACACACACACAACACCAAACACACACAACACCACACATACAACGCCAAACACACACAAACAGAACACCACACACACACAACACCACACCACCACCACACACATCACACACACACACATCACACACACAACACCACACACACACACACACAACACCACACACACACACCACACACAACCACACCACCACACACACACAACCACACCACCACAACCACACCACCACACTCACAACCACACTCACAATCACACTCGCAACCACACACACATAACCACACACACACACACCCACATAACCACACACAAACACAACCACACACACAACCACACACACACACACAACCACACACACAACCACAACCACACACACAACCACTACCACACACCTGCACACCCACAACCACACACACAACCACACACACACACACACAACCACAACCACACACACATACAACCACACACACACACAACCACACACACACACAACCACACACACACAACCACAACCACACACACAACCACAACCACATACCCACATACACAACCACACACACAACCACACACACAACCACACATACAACCACACATGCAACCACACACACAACCACACCATCAGTGCACACTTTCACCAGACACAGACACCATAAGTCATCAGTGCATGTTTTCACCGGGCACAAACACCACCAGCCGTCAGTGCACGCTTTCACCAGGCACAAACACCACCAGCCGTCAGGGCACGCTTCCACCAGGCACACACCACCAGATGTCAGTGCACGCTTTCACCAGGCACACACACACCACCAGCCGTCAGTGCATGCTTTTACCAGGCACACACACACCACCAGCCATCAGTGCACACTTTCACCAGGCACACACACCACCAGCCGTCAGTGCACGCTTTCACCAGGTGCACGCTTCCACCAGGCACACACACCACCAGCCGGCAGTGCACACTTCCACCAGGCATACACACCACCAGCGCACAATTTCTACAGGCACACACACCACCAGCCATCAGTGCACACATCAGTTGTTAACGCATCCACAATTAACTATTGTAGCAATCGCAGTATGGCGCACTTTACTTTTAAACATATTCATCTAAAGCGCAGCATGCCACCATTGCTACAAAAATAAATACACTTTTTTGGCCTACAATTTATAGACTTTTGTTGCAATTGGTGTTTCAATATTTAGCAATGCAAATAGCTCAAACTGAATTAATGCGAGGCCTATTGCATTGCAAATGCTTGTTTTGTCTTGAGGTCTGTTTGTTTAGACTTCTTGTAAGCTCGCATAAAATCTATAAATAGACCACCGCAAACCCAGTTTTGTGTTCATTTCTACATAAAAGTAAGAGGCTGAAATATGAGAGGGCATGAGGTCACCCCTGCCTCCCCCCTAAAAGAAAACAAGCATTGGCATAGCCAATAGGTCTCGCCTTTGGGACCTTATAAGTGTTGTTGCACCAAGAATATTGTGCTGCATAACTAAATACTTATAAGGTCCGAAAAGCGAGACCTATTGGCTATGGCAATGCTTGTTTTTGGAAAGCGATGGAATTAATCAAGAGAAAACACCTCTATGTTCTCCTAAATCAAATGGACAGGTTGAGAGAATTAACAGGTTCATCAAAGAAGGAGTTCAACTTGTTATTGCATCTAATTTTCCAGTAAGAGACTTTATACAAGAAAAGGTGAATGGTTACAACAATACAACCAATAATGTGACTGGATATACTCAATTTTTTCTCATGAGAGGCGGAAATGGTGTTACACAACTCACTCCTAAGTTCAGACATAAAGATAAAGAAAATACTAAATTGTGTGTCATTGATGACGACATTCTAAAAGTAAAAAAAAGGATACAAAAAAACAACTTCAATCAAATATATATCATAGCAAGGTGCACAAAGCAGAAGACAAAAAGTTTGAAAAGGGAGATTGGGTTATTGTGATAAACATTACAAAGTACAAAGTACAGAAAGGAGAATCCAAATATACAGACCCATGTGAAATTGTTGAAGGTTCTGGAGGCTCAGTTCGCTTAACTAATAAACGTTGGAGACATAAAAGTGACGTAATTAAGCTTAAACCTGGTCAAAAAGAACGTATCAGTGACTCTAAAAGTTATGTTTCAGATGGAAAAATAGGTATTTATGGCATGATTAGGAATCTGTTGAAAACCCCAATAGAGAATCTTATTTCATTGCTAACCAGGAAAATACAGTACCATCTTTGTTTACCAGAAATGTTGACAAATATAATATTTCCCCTGACACTGATTATAGCGATGAGTTTACGGATGTTTCTGAATCCCAAGTTGACAGAACGCGAGTTATAAATGCAGCTATATCTGAAGCAGGAAGTTCAACTGTTATATCTGACAATCATATGTCTTATGGTTGTAGTGCATCTTCACAAAATATGTTTGGTGGTGATTACGCTAAAATTACTCCTTGTCTTACATACTGAATCCAATACTGATGGTCTTTTATTTGCCTGCTAAAAGTGGTAGAAGGGAGAAAAACAATTCAGGGTTATACTTACAAATTAGTCATGGGTTAAAAGACCACAGACTCTGGACTTCATTTGATTGGTTTATTATAAGGCCAAAATAATTGAATGTAATGCATCTCAATATTAGAGTATACAGGTACATGAAAATCAATACAGAGCCGAGTCTACGAATATAATTTATTCGGCGTAAAAGGCATAATGTAATGAACTCCAGAATCAAAATGCAACCTAGAATCAAAGCGAAGTACAATTCTCTTTTCATTGAGAAGTAAACAAAAGATATCTTTCCCTACACTGCTCAAAATGAGGGTCCTGACTAACTCCCTTGTATCATACCCCAAAGGTGTCAGCATGTGTTGACTTCCTAAGAAGTACTCACATCAAATGGGCTTGATAGCTTAAGACTATGGAGCTCGCTCTAAGGTGCTCCTTCTCCTCCGAAAAAAGCAGAAGTCTCTCCACACTGTCCCTGCGCATCATACAAAAACACAATGTTCCACCCCCAATACATCCCATAAACAACTTTTCACTCGCATCTATCTGTACTTTTCCACAGGAGCTGTGTTGTTCAGCTCATGCTTCGTGGCCTTGGTTCCCAGATCAGCCAGACACGAAAGGTGTCCTCCCTTTTCGTCTTCTTCAAAGACATTCCGTGTATCTCCTTTAATCTAAGAATAACAAGCTCGAATTCCTGCACCTGCAGTAGGATGAGAACATACTGTCTTCGCATACAAAAAGGATTCATTTAATTATTTCTTGAGCAACCAAGGAGAGACGAATATTCAAAACAACCTGCAGTGTTGGGCCTATTGTGCAGGCAACTTAAACTATACACAGTTACATTATATGGTATATTTGTCATGCTGTATATTATGCATACAGGAATGATAGGCTTTTCTAATACATACAAATCCTACTGAAATGTGCATACAACAGTTTAATGCTTATATGATTTGAATAATGCAATTTAATAATCATAAAACACTGCAAACAATAAAATATATGTGTGCGCATTTAAACCATGACAATAATGCACCCACACAATTTAGAGTGCTGTAAGCGCTCTATCAGTTCCCCCCTCTTATGACTAACACCAGCATCTTACTCTCTTACAGGTTTTTCCTTGTAGAAGAGATCGACCTAAACAGAAGTTGTAGCTTGCCGTCCCTGTCTAAATCTTTCTAACCCTTTAAGGTGCAGATAATGACTGTCCTGCAGTCGTTCTAACTGCTGCTGTCGTTTCTTCAAGGAGTTTTCATTATAACGTGCCTTTTGCCATTTGTAAGCCTTAATAGCTCCAAATAGTACAATTATACAAATGACATCTATTATGATATGTTTTAGGATGTATCCCATTATTCCTTGTCCCAGACTGCCAAACAAGCTTCCAATTTTCCAAAATCTCTTACCAATCTTTTCCCAAATTCCATCTGCAGCCAAATCACGTAAATCTTGATGTATTTCTGAAATATTACTAATAGATTTCTGTATATCCCGACTATTGTCAGGAATACAAGTGAGCACTATTGAACTTTCAATAATTTACAGACTCCTCTGGCTTTTGCTAACAACACATCTAAAGCAAGATGATTTTGAAGAACCATAGACCTCATCAAAAACATCTCCCCATCAACAAGTAAATAAGATTTGGGCTGTATTCACAGAGAGCTTATCCACTATTGTTGCCAACTTTCTAATTTTCACATCATTCAAAATCACACCCACACTAGGTATCATGGCTCCAAATACATCTCCAGCACTGGCACCATGTTTTTCTCTGTGAACCCTCTTTCCCTCCAAGGGCCATAGATCATCTACATGAAAGATTTTGGAAAATACCACCACTAAATAACATGTACCATAGTAATTCGTAGACAATTTCACATAAGCATTTTTCCCACACACAAAATACACATTCGGTACTATGGTTTATTTATCCAATAGCGCCTTTCGTATTGCCTCCTCAATTAAGAAAATGTGTTCACAATCACTCTAACCCACAAATATGTTGTCATAATATGTTGACGGGTGTCTAATGCACAATTTTCCTTTTTGCTAAAAGTCCAAAGCTATTAGACCAGAACTTTCCTTTGCCTTATGGTCTGATTCTTCCTGTGCCATGGGATAACCTTATGCTTTGGGTCTGGTCTATATAAGGTTTTTCTATCTGATCTACAAATTTATTTTCGATGTCAGTCAACATGCAAGTCAAATTGTGTCTATGAGCATATGATGTATCCAAAGTAATAGTAGGCACAAAATACGTAGACATCCCCTCTTCCTCCTTATAGTAATCATATTATTCATGTACTTAAGAACTGGAACTTCTGAGAGTACCACATCATAATTTGAGAAGTAGTACTCAAAATGTGCCTTACTATAAAACATGCTCAGCAACACACTACAAATGATGCCATAAGTCAAAGGTAAGTGATTATATTGGATGCCCTCTTCTACTGATGCTGGCAATTGCATACACACATAACAATCTTTCACTTCCATTGTATCAACATACTCAAACAACAAATGAGCATACGCATTTAGCGTGAAATCACCTTTTGACAAATCTACGTGCAACATCCAACTAGTTTCCCTAATCATATCTCTATCTTTGGCAGACGCACCCTCTCCTACGTCTGAGGTAGATGGGGTAGGTATTGCTTGTTCCCCATTCTTTTCAGCATTGAGAGACCCAACCAAAGATGTAACAATCACCACAGTTATGGCAATAAGCACCACAACAATAAGGGTACCAATGATGCATTTTTGTTTGCGTCCTGACTTTTCAGATTCCATTTTTTTTTTAAACTATTTTTATTGTTTTCATTCAGTTCAGTTTCAAAATGCTTTATTCGGTTTGTTCAGGTACAACCATGTAGCAACATACATAAATACAGTTTCAAATCATTTATGTAAGTTTCATAATGAAACAATTAAAAATTACGTCAATATCCATGCCAATCTCATTTAAATCAATAAGGTATATCACTTGAGTACAAAGTTAGGTTTGATCTCTATATACGTTTTAGCAGCAATTGTTGTAAGAGAATAGTGCAAAAAAATCAAAGGGTCGCCAATGTAAAGTGCAAAATCAGAAAGACCTATTATGTGCATAAAGTGCTATTGACATGTGCAAATATGCAAAGTTGGAAGTAAAGTGCGACATCTGTTTGATCACTTTAGCATTTTAGCAGCAATTTGTTTGCAATGAAGATTTGTGCAAAAACGCCAGTGCAAAAATGCAAAAACCGAAAGAATCATTACCATAGGGTGCTTTCAGCAGGTGCAAATATGCAGAATAAATATAAAGTGCATATGAATAAATACACATACAAACAGTGTAACTCAAACGATAAGTCACGGATAAAGACACATTCGTAGCATAAAATGTAACAGCCAAGGGATAAACGGGGGTAAACAGGGGGGAAAAAAACATATGATAATTGATTTCCTGTGCCCGATACATTTTAGGATATAAATAGCCACACGATAACACACATCCGGGGAAGCCAGGTCAAATAGCAATTGCATAGCAGCTCTGGTATTACACATGTTATGTCCTAAAAATAAATGCTTCAAGTAAAACTTTCTAAAACCGGTATAAAAATTACAAAAAAGTAAAAAGTGGCAGATGCTCTGCTTAGATTTCCCATCACATGGACACAGACATGTCCCGGGTTTTTTTACAGTTGGGAAGGCCACCAAATGGTGGACTATTCCCAGCCTCAGGCGAGCTAAAACAAACCGATGGGAATTAATGCTAACAAATGTAAGATAAGGGGGGAGACCTGTGCTAAGATTGTATTCCATGTACAGTTTAAACGTGCTTTGCATTGCATACACCTTCATTCTGGTCCCTTTTACATGATCCAAGTAAATGGATTTAAGGTCACGTTTTGTTAAAATTGATTCAGTTAATTTATCTTTAAAAATGTCCTGACCAAAAAGGGTCTTGTACCAGGAGTGGATGTGTTTTAACCAGGGGATTTTCGAGTGTTGGTCGAGTTTAATGCAATCAATAATTACTTCCTGGGTAAACCTGGTTTCTTCTTTGGCCCATATGGACCGCCATAGGGACAGGGGACGCAAAGCAATCAAATCTGTAACATGATTTATGCCTAACTCTCTGTGAGTAATCTCGTTTGAGGCAGAAACGGGGAGGCATAATAAACGTTTCAGATACTTGTTTTCCTCCTGCTGGATGGACAGGGCAATCTGAGGATTATATCCCCATATCCCTGCTCCATACAGGGCAGAGGACATACATCTTGAGTTGTAGATGGAGATCATTTCTCGGATTCTACGACCCCCTAATTTAGAGGCAAATCTGAAGATGCAATTTACATTTCTAGTCATCTTCAGACCAGCACAGGATTGCTATTCACCCATCTCCCATCTCCTGAAAAAATAATGCCTAAGTAGCAGAAATGTTGGACAGCCTCAAGTTTATCCCCATCAAGAAAGAATGACTTGTTTTTCTTCATTTTCTTTCCGCAGGTCATAGTCATTGTCTTGCCCTTATTAATTTTGAGCTTTCTGCCCTGAATAAAAGTATGGAACTTATTAATTAATTTTTGCAGCCCGTTCGCGGTCCTGGAAATCAGGACCGCGTCGTCCGCGTATAAAAGGACGGGTATTTGCTTTCCATTGATGGAGGGGGCATCAGCATAAGATTCTTGTAAAAATTGGTCAACCTGATTTATAAAAAGGGAGAATAAAAGGGGGGCAAGCACGCACCCTTGTCGAATCCCTCTGCCAATTTTAAAAAAGGGGGTACATTCACCATCTGTTCCAAATCTAACCTTACTAGAAAGACTACTGTACATTCTGGCCAGAAGGTGGATGATTTCAGGCGGTGCACCCATAGTAAGTAGTGTAGGCCAGAGCAGTGCGTGTTCCACCAGGTCAAATGCTGAACTTAGATCGGCAAAGCACATGAACAGATTCCCGTCCTTAGCTTTTGTGTACTTGCCGATAATAAGCTCCAGGTTCACGCACTGCTCCATAGTTCCTAAACCCCTACGGAACCCGTACTGGATGGGCGAGAGAATATTATTATCTTCTGCCCAAGACTCTAGTCTCACCAAGAGTACACGACTCAAGATCTTTAGTGACGAGTCTAGAAGTGAAATTGGGCGATAATTTCGTGCTTCTGCCCTAGAGCCCTTTTTAAAAAGCGGCACTATGATAGATTGACCCCATGAAGTTGGTAACTTGTCCTCAATAGCAGCATTAAAGTAACGGGTCAAAATGGGGGCCCATAAGGTAATCTTAAATTTGTAAAAGTCCACAGGGACCCCATCCGGTCCCGGGGCTTTCCCCCCCTTGCTCTTCTCGATTGAGTCAATCACCTCACTTAATGTCACAGAAAACAGCAATTTCTCCCATTTAAAACAGGTTGGTGTGTCAATTAAAACATTCGAATTAAAAACAGAAATAAAACCAGAGGTAAAATCAGAATTAAAAATCCCTGTGAAGTGTGCTATACAAGCCTGGCAACTGACATGCGAAGTTAGTTCAGGAATGTTGTCGTTCTTCAGGAATGGACTATTTACAGTGTCCCAAAAAAGTTTATGATCTTTAGTATCTGCGGCCAGATCTAATTTCGCCCAAGCCTCATCCTGCAATTCCTTCTTCCTAATGGAGAGAGCAGTTTTGTAGTTATGGCGCTCTTCCCTGATCTTACTAGCGTCTCTTGGAGTGGCATCAAGTGAAGTTTTCAGCCTTTTTAGTGACTGGGCACAATAGTCATCAAACCACACTGCCATGACCTTCCTTGATTTCCGAGCTTTATGCATCAAGGATTTCTCAATAGTTTTGTTATAGTTAGGAAGTTGGATAACAAGGTTCGTGGGCATGGTTTCGATGACAGGCAATACTCGACTTCTCTACAGCAATTTGTGATCACATTGGCAACAATTGTTTTCATTCAACACATAGGCAGTGATGACAGAATGCAGATAATCACATATTGCAGTTAGGTTACATAATTCCTGATACATTTCTTTGATGAAATCAATACTAATCTGAATATCCCTGAATAATCCCTTCGGCAGTTCAATCCACACTGATCCCCTATCCAACCCTTTTCAGATTCCATTTTTAACCACTGTTTAGTTTGAGATGTAAATGAACTCAACAAAGTCTCTTTTCTTCTTTTCTTTGCTCATTTTGTTAATTACAATGTCTTTTTATTGTTCTTTTCCATTCGATTATTACAAATTTTCAGTTCAATCATACTAAACCTATTGAAGAGATGTAGGTAGCCCTAATTCTCAATTCGTCTTCTATTGAAAGTCCCTATTTTAAATCTTCTTCCTCTTGGGGCTAGGTTATCTTCTTTCTGAGGCTAATAAGATTTTCTTTCACAGTTTAAACTTTATCATTAATTATATTAGATCCAAGCATAGCAAGACCAAGCTGTAGTATTTCAGCACAAATCTCTCCCATTTCTTGTACGGTAGGCTGTCGACCAAAGGTAGGGAAAGCAATCACAAACCACTCAGCCTTGGTGGATCAAAATCAGAATTCCGAAGGCAACAACTCCAGGGACTATTAACTGAATGTCAATTGTCAGAGTGCTCTCTCCGTGACCCAATGTGCTGGTCCCCAACCTCCCGGATCTCTCCGGTCTCTGCATCTGCAGCCAGATACGTCCACTCAGGAGATGCATACTTTTGTGAGGGTACTCTCTCTCTTCTGGATCGTCTTAGACCATCCGGTCTTTCTTCAGTTTCATTTTGATCTGATTCAGATGTTTCAGAAATTGGAGCGAGATTTTTCTCAGATGCAAGCCTTATGTTCAACCTTTCTTTCTTTGTTGGCCACCTTGCTGCTGCAGCATCTTCTCTCCTCTCTTCCTCTTGATCTGATCCTTCTGCACCAGGCTGTTCATTCTGCTCTGGTTTAAAGTTTACTTCTACAATGTAGTCTATCTCGGAGTCTGAATTCACCTCTGGAGCTGTTTGATTGATTCTTTCTTGTTCGGTTGATTGTTCCACCTCATCAATCTGACCTGTTCTTTCTGTTTCTGTTGCATTCTCGATTGCACTGCTCGGAACAAGGGGAGTCGTGTCTTCAACAGGTTCTGGGAAAACTGCGAGTGTGGGAAGCATGGATCCAGTTTGGCAGTCCTCCACACTTCCCCGCTGTACTTGTGACCAAAATCACCTGCTATTGTCCTTGCCAGCGAGCATCTTCCTCACGTGCTTTCGGACAAGCACCCAGTCACCAGGGTTAAGATCATGCAGCAGGTTTCTCGAGGTGAATACAGTCGCAGCCTCGATCTGGTGGGACACAGAATTAACCACATCAGCCAGTCCCCTACAATAATCCATAACCAAATCATCTGTTATGTTTAGCAATGCTGTAGCTGGCACCATAGGCAATCGCATAGCTCTTCCTAACAATATTTTGTGGGGAGAGAGTCCTGTCCTCCTATCAGGAGACTATGCAGACTCATCAATACCAATGGCAATGCATCTTGCCATTTCAATGAACTTGACCAACACACCTTTGCCACCCTCATCTTGATTTTGCCATGTATCTGCTCCACAAGACCAGAAGGCTCAGGCCTGTAGCTACAGTGCAATTTCTGATCAATTTTCAAAGCTGTACACAACAATTTCATGATTTCATTATGGAAGTGTGTTCCTCAGTCTGTCTCCACTGAGGTCTGAAATCCAAAGCGCGGTATCAGTTGCCTTGAGAGCAGTTTTGCCACTGTGAGACTGTCATATTGTCTAGTTGGATACGCCTCAACCCAAAGTGAAAAGATACACACCACCACCAATACATATATCAGCCTATTGCATCTCAGCATCTCAATAAAGTCCAATTGTATCCTATTGAAAGGACCTCCTGATCTTCTAATGTGGCTCATCGCAACTACAGTTCTCTTTCCAACATTCATTTGTTGACACGTAACACACGTGTGACACACTGCTTCAGCATGCACACAAAATTGTGGATTAAACCACATTTGCCAAAACACTCACACCATGGCATCTCTCCCAAGATGAACTGCTCCGTTTATCTCCCTTGCCCTTGGGCTCAATAAACAGTTGGGTAGTACTGCTCTGTCATCTGTCGACCCCCAAATGCCATCTTCTCTCTTTTCACGGGCTGCTCTAAACCATGATGTAGCTTCCTTCTCTGAGGCCTCATCCTGCAGCCGCTTCACCTCATCCCAAGTATCGTCCACAGCTAACATCATGCTGAGCTTGGTCTCTTCTGTGCTCTCTCCTACATATTTATAATTGCAAATACAAGCATGTATGGCACAAAAACGAGCTACTTCATCAGCATTGTTATTCCCTTTTGTAACAAAGCCTTCTCCCCTTCCATGAGCTGCACATTTTACTACAGTTATCTCTTTAGGTTTCTGCAAAGCGTCTAGCATTGGCGCACATATTCTCCATTACGGATAGGGGGTCCTGAGGACGTCAAAAATCCCCTTTCTGGCCATAACTGTCAAAAATCATGAACCACTCCAAACCCATATTGGCTATCCATATAGATAGTCACTATGACTCCGTCCGCAATGGTACAGGCATGTATCAGAGCAATAATTTCAGCCACCTGAGCAGAGTATACTCTTTCCAAACAGGTAGCTTCCACCACCCCAAGATGGTGCACACAGCAAACACTGCTCTCAAACACCCTTCATTGTCTCTTAAGCATGAACCATCAACAAAAAGGATCAAATCAGATTCAGGCAATGGTTCATCAACAATGTCAAGTCTGGGTTTGGTAGATAGCTCAGTAACATCCAGACAGTCATGCTCTTCACAATCTTATCCTTCCTCTTGCGGAAGAGGCAACAATGTGGTAGGGTTCAAAGTGGTACAGCGTTTTAGAGTAACATTTTCAGAGGCCAATATAACTTGCTCATACCTTGTAAGTCTGTTATTCATTAAATACTGTGTTATTGTTCTTTTCATTAACAGTTCTACTGAATGTGGCACATAAACAATAAGTGAATGACCCATCACTATGCTTTTACATCTCTCAATGCTGACACCTGTTGCAGCAATGGATTTGAGACATCCGGGCAGCGCAGAAGCTACGGGATCTAACTAGCGGAAAAATAAGCCACTGGTCTACGGGCACCTCCATGTGTCTGTACAAGGACCGCTAATGCACATTCTTTCCTCTCACAACAGAAGAGCGAAAACGCTTTATTGTAATCTGGCATTCCGAGAGCTGGGGCGTGACATAGGCTTTCTCTCAGTTCGTGGAAGGCTCTCAAGCAATCGTTATCCCATGCTACCAGATCACTAATGTCCTTTCGAGTCAACTTCAACAATGGCTTTGCTTGTAAGGAAAAATTTGGGAACCACTGTCGACAATAGCTGACCATTCCCAAAAACATGCGGACTTCTTTCTGTGTTTTCGGCGTTCCCATTTGCAGAATCGTCTCTATGCGTTCTGGTGACACCCTTTGTTTTCCCTTTTCAATTCGATGACCCAGATACTGCAATTCTGTTTGACAATACTGACGCTTGTTTGGGGACACCTTGTGTCCATTCTCTGCCAAATGATTCAGCAAAGCCACTGTGTTAATCCTGCAAGCATCCCCAGTCTGACACGACCAAAAGGTTGCCGATATATTGAACCAAGACTGAGCTAGCCATTCCAAATTCTTTTTCAAACATTGACTGAAGATAGAGGGACTTTCTGTATACCCTTGAGGGATTCGACACCATGTTAACACATGTTAGTCCATCCTAATGTGAAAATAAATTGGTTATGCTTGTGGAGCGGTATGGAGAAAAGCGCCTGACACAAATCGATAACTGTAAACCATTCTGCCTCACATGGTATTTGGAAAAGTATAACAGCTGGATTCGGTACCACAAGACAACAGGGGATCACAATTTCATTGACCCTGAGCAAATCCTGCACTATTCTGTACTTGCCACTAGGCTTTTGTAGTCCCATTATAGGTGAATTACAGGGACTTACTCTAATCTCCTTCAGAATGCCTTGTGCAATCATAGACTCGATTACAGGTCTTATTCCAGCCACAGTTTCTGGAGACAATTTATACTGCGGAGTTCATGGGAATTCAGCATTTGGTTTGACCTGTAGCTTAACAGGTTCAACCCCTCGGATCAATCCTATCTCCTCACCCGTGAAATCCCACACTTTCGGTGAAACTGAGTCTCTCAAGTCATGTCGTAAGTCCTCTGTCGTGAGGATCACAAACATTTCGGCACACAAGCTCATAGTGGCCATTTTAAAATCAGCGTCATCATCATAGGTTTGCAACTCTACACCCCTTGGTGTACAAGATATGGTACAATTTAGCTTACACAAAAGATCTCGTCTCAATAGACAAACTGGTCTGGAATCACACACCACAAATTGATGTTTGTCCGGGAATCGTCTTATTCTCACAGGTAACTCATTTGTTAACGGGTTAGCTTTTCTCAAATTGGTAACTCCCACCACTTGAATCGATTTTCCTGAAAGGGATACATTTAGGACCGCTTCTGTCCATACTGTGGCAAGAGCAGCTCCATTGTCTAACAAGAAGGTAACAGGATGTCCATTCACCTCTGCATCTACAAACGGTCTACTTTGATCCACTTCCAGGGCAGCACCCAAAGTGCACTCTCTCTGCACCCCCCTCTGACACTCATGAGGACCTTGTATCTGATCTAATCTGTCTTGTATTTCAAAATAGGGCACCTGATGGTATACCCGATCACTCATGGTGTAGTGTAGTTCCTATATTCCCAATATGCTCTGCGCATTGGAATAATATACACTATAGATTTGACATAGGACTGAGGTCAATATGTCTCTATCGAGTATACTAAACTTAATTGTGTGTGCCAGATAACTCAGAGGTCACTAGAAACTTTCTCGAGTAAACAAGAAGGGATTAGTCTATGACAACCGCATAAACATGACAACTTTGTTTCCCCTAGAACCGGAACAATATCTTCAGAGTTGTGGAAAAAATAGATAACTATTTCACCCAGTCAATCGTGCATGCTCCGTTTCTACAGAGTTGCATAGAAATAGAGGGACGGGCATTTCAATAAAAGGGGTTTATTGAACTGTCTTATTTCTCATGCAAGAGAGGTGAACTGCTACAATCGTTAGACAGAATGCAAAGTATAATGCGTACAGCGTAAACGGTAATACAAAATAATACTGTAATAGCATTGTCTGTTGCTATGACATATATAAAAATACATACATAAATAAGACAGGCTAAAATCTTCAACTGGTGCTTCTAAAATACGCCTACCCCACTGTACCTAACCTAGGTCTAGTACGAGGGAAGAAGTAGGTGCTGTCTTTAGTATAGGTTTAGTTTTGCCAAGAATTGCCAAAGGTTTCCCTAGGTTCTAATCAGCTCCATACCTTAGAATGAGAGAGGGTTGTGAGAAAGTGCCATCTTTCTTGCATTGGAATTCCCCCACTTTTTTCTGACTGCTGATGTGCTTTGACTGAGTGTGCCCTGGGCTCCTGCCAACAAGGTACCCAGGGCCTGTGTTCCTTCCCTAAAACGGTGTTGAAACTAAAACCCAATTGGCATCTCTGGCCACCTGTCAGCCCCTAGTAAATGGTACCCTAGGTACCCAGGGCATGGTGACCAGAGAAGACCCCTAAGGACTGCAGCACTTATTGTGCCATCCTTAGGGGCCCTGTGCCATGGCACCCACACAGTGCTTAAGTACAGAACTAAACAAAGATTCGACATGGCACACATCCCTGTGTGCCATGCCCACAAACCCACTGCCCTGACATACATCAGTCACCCCTCTAGCTGGGTGCCCTATGCCAGCGGTGTGGGCACAGGTGCATGTACCCCTACAGTACCCAGGGCCATTCCTGGGCACTGTAAGTGCAGTGATGCCATTAAGAGTATAAGGTGCTGGGAGGTCGACATTACGAACTCCACAGCACCATAGTGGCTACTGAAGACTGACAAGTTTGGGATCAAACTTCTCAGCACATTAAATCCACACTGATGCCAGTGTGGGATTTAATGAAAAATGCACCACAGAGGGCATCTTAGAGATGCCCCCTGAAACCTTACCTACAATCCACGTCTGGAGTGAGAGGCTGCCTAGGCTGCCACACAGCAGACATGTTGCTGGACCCCTGGGTGGAGAGCCCCCGCTCTCCTGGGCCTGCAACAATGCACATCCTGAGGTTCCGTGAATTCTGAACCCGTTTTATAAAGGTCATCGTACCATGACGATTTTGGTATCAACGGACCAAGAATGGCAAGTCTAAGATGTACGAGTGTTTTCGTCATGTTCGAGTGACGAGATCACCCTGAAATCAAGAATTCAGTTCTGAACTCTTGGGTTCCATTTTGTATGCGGCAGCCATTTTGTGGTTGCCCTCACATAGGCCGATGACTAAGGCCGAACGGGTCCTTGAGACATGTACACCTTTAGCTGACTTCTGTGTGACCTGAGCAAGCTGACTCCGTTGCCCGAGGCCAAACTTGTTGAGCCAGTTCCTTGTTCGGCAGCTGGTCAAGATTGAGGATCAGGGCACAGGACATCTGGTTTGCTATTGCTTATTACCTTGTAATAAGCAATAGCTAGCGCTGGAGCCACAGGGAGTGACTCTGAACCCGTCCCAAGATGGCCGCCACACGCAACGTGAGGGGCGGGGCTCCGCTCCCACGGTCTACTTCCTGTCCAGCACACAGCCTGTGTGCGAGTACCGTCGGAAGCGCCGGAGGGACGCGGCTTGAGTAAGAGTGTGGTGGAGACTGAGTGAATGTATGCGTTTGGGACTACACAAGCTTAAATTGGGTGTCGCTGCGAATTTACAACGCAGTAGCAACATGAAGTGTCAGAGGGACAGGTGTGGAGATTTATATATCTCGCTAGGCATATTTAAGTATGGGGAAACGCTTTGAAATAGATGCAGTATACGATATATACAATCGCAGGGTCTGCATGTAAACATGATGATCAACGTGGGTGAGAAACTTTTGGGGCTTTATAGTACTTTATCGCCAGGCACTACAGAAACAGCATAGAAGGTGGGGGGTGTTGGTCATTATATGAACGGACAACATTTCCTTTTTGCGTAATGGAGTGACTGTACTCTTAACAGTCGTGATGATTCTGAAATTGTTGTTTTAACTTGAATAGGTGACTGTGATTTGTTCGGGTCACGGTTACGGACACGTGAACATTTGGCACGGTGTCCTGAGGAGTGACGCTGGTATGTGCTGACATAGCGCACTCAAGGTAAATTAGCCTTAAACTGTGTGCCCATACACGCTGCACTGGTAATGCCTCTTTGGTGAGGTGTTTGAATGACGCCCTGAGCGTTCTTCTGTTTTACTTATCACACAGGTCCAGTATATTGTGAAAAGATCGAGAATAGGAAACCCCTCATATGCCCTGATGAAATCGCCATAAGAAGGAGCGATGAAACATGTCGGCCTGAGGAGATATATTTTGATGGTATATAAGTAACCATTTTTAACCAGTAGTGCTTTGCTGCATCAGAATAAAACGGTATCAGTAAGCGAAGCACCACTACACAATTTATTCGGTTTTTGGTGTGGTCTGTTTGGGGTTCTGTTACATGTGTCTGTGTACACTTTTAACAGGTATCAGTGTTTTGATTCGTTGGTCACTATTTGTGTTTTTCCTTCACTATTCTCACGTCCGCACTACTCTTCTGTTGAGTGCACGTTTGTCTTTTCATAATAGAGAGAGTTGCCAATGATGAGAAGCGGGTATACCGGCAATCATTAACCGGGAACCCCCTCGGGTTGTTCTACCGTGAGGTACTCTCTCTATCTCTCACACTTTTCTTTGGGTGAATGATCTGGTCCTGTGTGATATTTTATATTGGTTAAGAACACATCCAGACTTGTGGATTTATGTTATTGGACATTGTGACGAGGGGGACCCGGATGCGGGGCCCCCTGGCCTGCCTATTTATGTGTCTCCTCTCTTTGTGCAGCACACGGAGTCCTGGAAAACCCCAGACGTCATCGGTTGCCGACCCGGGTTGGAAACACTGCATCCCTGCACCTTTAAGTGGGCGGAGCCGGACTGGGGATACGCCCTCGGTACAGAGGTAAAACCCTTCCCTGAATCCACACAGGGGTGCGAGACACCCGGAGGCGGCGGAGGAGACTGGTGGCGAGACTGGAGAGAGAGCGGAGCGGAGTGGGATTTGAGCGAGCAGGAAGATCGGAGGACGGAGGAGGAGTACAAGCAGGAAGATCGGAGAACGGAGGAGGAGTACAAGCAGGAAGATCGGAGGACGGAGGAGGAATACAAGCAGGAAGATCGGAGTTCGGAGGAGGAGTACAAGCAGGAAGATCGGAGGTCGGAGGAACCGAGGATAGAGACGCCGACGTCGGAGAAGGTGGGAGACAGTGACGGCAGCTACTTCAACAAGCCAGGAGGCCAACGGGATAACTCATCGCCCAGCCACACTTCCCGAGAAGTGTGGCTTGACCAGGTACGGTCAAGATTCAGCGGGTGGGCGGGCACTAGAAGGAACAAGCCACCCTGAGGTCACACACAATCCCCTCTGCACTAACCCCCCCCTCACTGGGTTCCGACACTCGTTCAGGGTATTTGAGTGCACGTGTGTTATCCTCACCCCTTTTTCCCTTGTACCGAGTCAAAGAAAGGACAGACTGACTCAGACTTCTGATTTTTCCTTTGCCGGTATCGAGAGGCTATCGAGACGGCGGAGAGACGGCCTACGACTCCCAGGAGGCAGTGGGAACGGCGGCCGGGAGCAGGAAGAACCACGACGGAGAAGACGGATCCACCCCTCCCTTTCTACAGAGTACCTGTTCAAAAACGCAGACTCTATAAAATAATAAAAGCTTCATTACCCAGAGTTCCTGTTTCGGCCAACCTTTTTGACAAACCTCCCGAAACCCCACAAGTGGTGAAGAATGCGGGCACTTTAGAGGACTCCATCCGGGACACAAAGATGGATGAGATGATACAGGCACTCGTAAAAGGCCAAGAGCAGCTGGCGTGGGCGGTGGAACAACAACTCGCCGCCGCCCAATTGGACCGGGACACCTTTCGCAACACGGTCGTGACACAGCTGGAGGGTATGCGGGTTACAGGTGACCCGGCCGGCGTTCATGTAGGAGAGAGACGGCCCCAACATACCCCCGCTGGCATATCGCTGCAGAAATATGTCACCGGCGAGGATCCAGACGCGTTCTTAACTAACTTTGAGAGGGTGGCGCTGGCATGTGGATGGCCCGTGGAGAAATGGCCATTTTTTTTGGCTCCCTTGTTGAGCGGTGAGGCACAAGCAGCCTATCAGGTTGCCAATGGAAACGGACAGACGCCGTATGGACATATTAAAACTATCATCCTAGATCATCTGGGCTTGGACGCGGAGGCGTATCGGGTACGGTTCCGTAAAGAAAGGGGACAAGCCGGAGACAACCCTAAAACCTTGTTCTTCCGCCTGAAGACAGCCGCAGACAAGAGGCTTACCCCGACAACAAGCACCAAAGAGCAGATCATGGACAAAATATACCTGGAGCAATATCTCGAAGCCCTCCCCTACGGGACACAAAGATGGCTCCGCCAACACTCCAACCTGTCTACCGCCCAGGCAATGGAAATGGCGGCAACATATGCCCATGCGCAGCCAAGGCTACATAACACAGAACCGGAGAAACCGATAAAACCTCCTCCTAGACCAGAACGACGGATGAGAGCTCCCCCTGGGCTACCCATCCCCCCCCCGACCGGTGGCAGCAGAACAACCCCCCTTCCGGGGTCCGCAGTGTTTTGACTGTGGAAGGTGGGGGCACATAGCTCGTCTCTGCCCCCAGAAACGGGCCCCGGAAGAACCCATGGACATCAACTACTTGCCCAAGGCAGTCATGTATTCGGCGGAGCTAGGCGGAGCATACCACGTGAGTGTTACAGTCAATGGGATGGTGGTTAGGGCTCTCCTAGATTCGGGGTGTAGGCAGTCCGTGATCCAGGGTTGCTACGTGAAGCCCCTTCAGGTAATGTCTGACGCAGTATTGTTTATTAAATGTGTGCACGGAGATGTGAAGGAATACCCGGTAGCTTATCTCCCCATTGGAGTAGAGGGAAAAGACACGATGGTTGTGAAAGTGGGGGTACTGAACTCCCTTCCCGAACATCTGATCTTGGGTACAGACAATCCACATTTTCTTGACCTCTTCAAAGGCCGTCTGCATCGGGAGGGTAGAGACGATGAAGCCGTTTCTACACTACTGTCTACTGGTCCCTGGGAGGGTGATAGGAGTTTCCGCTTTGCGCAGGCCAACGATGCCTCTCTGTTCAATGCCTGGGAACAAGCCCACAGCGAACAAAACACCACGCCTAACAGATATGCGCGCTTTTTGATTAAAGAAGACCTCCTATACCGACAAGCCAACCAGGAGGATCCCATGCAGTTGCTGGTACCAACCTGTTTTCGAGAACAGATTATGTTCTATGCACATACACATTTACTAGCTGGGCACATCGGGAGCGAAAAAACTACTCAAAATGTGCTCAGGAACTTCTATTGGCCAGGAATATACCACGATATCAAAGTCCACTGTCAGACTTGCGACCTTTGTCAAAGGAAGAACACCCAAAGACCTCCAGCGGTACCATTGCAACCTCTGCCAGTAATCGGAACCCCATTTGAGAGAGTAGGCATGGACCTGATCGGACCATTACCACTGACAAAACGGGGGTATAAATACGCTCTAGTCATAGTTGACTACGCCACCCGTTGCCCAGAGGCATTTCCCCTGAAGACACCTACCTCTCGAAACATAGCGGATAAATTCATGGAGTTGTTCTCACGCGTGGGGTTTCCCAAGGAAATCCTAACGGACCAGGGGACCCCGTTCATGTCTAAGGTCATGAAGGAAGTATGCCAGCTACTAGGACTTCACCAGATCAAAACCTCGGTGTATCATCCCCAGACGGATGGTCTGGTGGAGCGTTATAACAGAACCCTAAAGGCAATCCTGAAGAAAATGCTGACAGTGAACAACACTGATTGGGACGTACTACTGCCTCTGGCCCTCTATGTCATCCGCGGTCAGAGACAAAGCAGTCTAGGGTGCTCGTCGTTTGAGATGCTCTATGGACGACAACCCAGGAGTCTCCTCGACATGACGAAAGAAGTCTGGGAGACAGAACAGACGGGAGAAACCCGGAACCTGTTGGAGTACAGCACGAACCTGAAGAATAAACTGGGAAAAATTCGAGAACTCGATTTTACCAACCTCGAAGAAAGCCAAAGACAACAACAGGTTCATTATAATAAAGGAAAGAAATGGAGAACTCTCCTTGTGGGAGACTGGGCCCTGGTACTGCTGCCCTCGACCTCCAAGAAATTCCAGAACGAATGGCAGGGCCCCTATGAAGTCACCGAGACCATTGGGAAGACCACCTATCGCTTACGCCTCAATGGGAGGAAAACCCAAATATTTCATATAAACCTTTTGAAGAAATGGCTGGGACCGAAACCGGTGGCGGCCCACCTGGTAACCCCAAGTGAGACATCCTCGACGACCACTCTTGGGGATCTGGTGGTTAACGATGAACTGTATCTAAACGAGCAGGAGGGATTACAAAACACTCTACGCCCTTTTGCCCCTATCTTTTCCGACCATCCCGGCAGGACCACACTAGCAGAACACCGGATAGAGACTCCCGTCGGTATCACTGTTAAACAACGTCCATACCGGATACCCGCTGCCAAGAGGGAAGCTATAGAGAGAGAAGCAAACGAGATGATGAAAATGGGGGTAATCCGACCGTCCAGGAGAGAGTGGTCCTCGCCCATAGTCATGGTGCCTAAACCCGACGGCAGTAGCCGGTTCTGTATGGACTTCCGGGCTTTAAACGCGGTATCCTCATTCGACTCGTATCCGATTCCTCGGATCGATGAACTCATCGAAAAACTCGGGGACGCAAAGTACATAAGCACCCTAGACCTGACCAAAGGGTACTGGCAGGTACCCTTACGAGAAGAAGACCGAAAGAAGACAGCCTTCGCCACGCCAGACGGACTGTATGAATTTAATGTCCTCCCCTTTGGCCTACACGGTGCCCCGGCCACCTTCCAGAGATTGATGAATAGGGTCTTACGGGGGCACCACCAGTACAGCTCAGCCTATCTTGATGATATCATCATTTTTAGTCCGTCTTGGGAAGAGCACCTGCAACACCTACGGATCGTACTGCAACAACTAAAAGACGCTGGACTCCACATAAACTCGAAGAAGTCCAGGATCGGATTCCAGAAGGTCAAATACCTGGGTTATCTCCTGGGACACGGGGCCATAGAGCCACAAATTGAAAAAGTAAGAGCAATTGCTGACACCCCTTTTCCCAAAAACACTAAAGACATGCGGGCCTTCTTGGGTCTAGTGGGCTACTACCGGAGGTTCATCCCAGCGTTTTCAGATGTGGCTGCCCCTCTGACGGACACTCTAAAGAAACAACACAAAAGTGTCGACTACCACAATCCCTCTCCTGCTATGTGGAAAGCCTTCCAGACGCTCAAAAAAGCCATCACGACGAGCCCGGTGTTAACATCCCCGGACTTTACGAAGCCCTTCATCCTGCATACCGATGCCTCGGACTTCGGCATCGGGGCCGTTCTGTTTCAAGACACGGGGGTGGGAGGTGAGAAGCCCATCCTCTACATCAGCAGAAAGCTGTTCCCACGAGAGGTTAAATACCCGACCATCGAAAAAGAGTGCCTTGCCATACGTTGGGCGATTGACAAACTGAGATATTACCTGGAGGGGCGTCCTTTCGTGCTGTATACGGACCACACCCCCCTGTTATGGATGAGCAGGAACATCTCTAACAACCCGAGGGTCATGAGGTGGTTCCTGGCCCTGCAGCCCTTTCGTTTCAAAATCCGCCACAGAAAGGGGTCTGACAATGTCAACGCGGACTTCCTGTCCAGGTTTCCTCTCCCCGATCGGGAGAATCCTAGGGGGGTGGTGTGTGACGAGGGGGACCCGGATGCGGGGCCCCCTGGCCTGCCTATTTATGTGTCTCCTCTCTTTGTGCAGCACACGGAGTCCTGGAAAACCCCAGACGTCATCGGTTGCCGACCCGGGTTGGAAACACTGCATCCCTGCACCTTTAAGTGGGCGGAGCCGGACTGGGGATACGCCCTCGGTACAGAGGTAAAACCCTTCCCTGAATCCACACAGGGGTGCGAGACACCCGGAGGCGGCGGAGGAGACTGGTGGCGAGACTGGAGAGAGAGCGGAGCGGAGTGGGATTTGAGCGAGCAGGAAGATCGGAGGACGAAGGAGGAGTACAAGCAGGAAGATCGGAGAACGGAGGAGGGAGGAGGAGTACAAGCAGGAAGATCGGAGGACGGAGGAGGAATACAAGCAGGAAGATCGGAGTTCGGAGGAGGAGTACAAGCAGGAAGATCGGAGGTCGGAGGAACCGAGGATAGAGACGCCGACGTCGGAGAAGGTGGGAGACAGTGACGGCAGCTACTTCAACAAGCCAGGAGGCCAACGGGATAACGCATCGCCCAGCCACACTTCCCGAGAAGTGTGGCTTGACCAGGTACGGTCAAGATTCAGCGGGTGGGCGGGCACTAGAAGGAACAAGCCACCCTGAGGTCACACACAATCCCCTCTGCACTAACCCCCCCCTCACTGGGTTCCGACACTCGTTCAGGGTATTTGAGTGCATGTGTGTTATCCTCACCCCTTTTTCCCTTGTACCGAGTCAAAGAAAGGACAGACTGACTCAGACTTCTGATTTTTCCTTTGCCGGTATCAAGAGGCTATCGAGACGGCGGAGAGACGGCCTACGACTCCCAGGAGGCAGTGGGAACGGCGGCCGGGAGCAGGAAGAACCACGACGGAGGAGACGGATCCACCCCTCCCTTTCTACAGAGTACCTGTTCAAAAACGCAGATTCTATAAAATAATAAAAGCTTCATTACCCAGAGTTCCTGTTTCGGCCAACCTTTTTGACAAACCTCCCGAGACATATTCCAGGTAGCTTTGAAAATTCATTTCTCTACCCGGTCTGCCTTATATATGGATGTTGATAGATGGGTGAGGCATTAATTGTTTGAACACAGGACATCAGAAACCTTTTATTGCACACAACTATGTCTAATCTTACTCACACCTGTCTCTGCTCCTTTCTTTATGGTCCGTTTACAATGGGGAGGTGCCCGGTTTTATTAGGGGTCCGCTCGACTTATCTGATGAAGAGTGTTGGGCCCTCCCGGAAACTTGATTGTGGGCTGGACAATGAAATGTGGGTTTGTCATGCAATACTTTTTGTCGTGTACACATGGGATTGGTCAAACTGTAAATAAGGAATGTTTGCCTGAAGCACAATATTTGATATAAAAGGAACAACTTGCTTTGTAAAATTGAGCAGTCTCCTACGAATATACAGCCTTTGTACTTCGTGGACCTCTGTTACTGGTTGCAGCCAATAAATTTGCTCTTTGACGTCACCAAGAAGAGTCCGCGTTTCTGTAGTTCTGAGACAGGTGAATCCGGAGACTTCGGGTGTGTCCCCTGGCACCGCTGGGTCTTAAATAACCCGGTTCTTCATTTGGCGTCCAGCGTAGGGCGACTTCAGCGGTACCGGTCCAAGCCTGACGATCGTGAGGAGCTTCGTGTGAAAATTCTGGAGGAAGGCCAACCACTTCATCGACCCCTGTATGTCGTCGTGGTCCGAAAGTCTTTGCTGCGAGGTTCCCCGCTTTCCGACGGCTACGAAGGACTGCTGCCCTGACTGTCGCCCTGTCTTGGAGCCTTAGACGATTTGTAGAGTGAGACGATAGACGGGTCTTCTGGTGACGTCATCGATACCTCAGTTAAGTATGAGTGGAGCGTCTCCCAGTCCTTAGTTTTGGGTTTTCCTTGGGATCTTTGATTTGGGTTCTTTGATTTGGGACTTGCAAGTACCAAAGCCGAGGGACTTGTGTATTCACGAGACTATCGTATTCGATAATCCCTTGAAGTTTGAAGCTAGACTAGTGAGCGAAGATGCCTGGTCTTAGCAGACTTGGTAAGATATTTTGTTGTGGTTGTAATAGGGATTCCCGATTGGAGGACTCGTGTCCGGTTCCTCCGATTGGAACTCCAACTTATGAGCTGTATGTGAAGCATGGCGTGGGCCCCATGACGTATAATGAAGTATGGATTAGGTATACTAGGAAGGATGGTGTCCTCAAATGGCCCCAATATGGTAGTTTTGATACGGAAGTATTAGATAATTTAGAGGTTAGACTTTTTAAGAAGAAAGCCCGGCCGGCGATGTTTGACTCTTTCCGCCTATGGCGAAAGGAAGCCAAAGAGAAGGAAATTAAATTAGCGAAGAAAAATAAAACATAGAAGGGTATCTCGATAATGCAAGCTGCTATGCAGTTTAAAGATAATGAAGAAGAACAGGCGAGTGAGCAGTTGCACAGGCAACGTAAAATGGCGATTGATAAATGCTATCCGGCTTTGCTGCTTCTTCAGCAAGATGCAGCGAAGGAACTTGAGAAAGATCCCTTGATGTCGCATTTGTTGAACTCGCCACCCCCTTATGCGCAGAGTGCTACAGCACCTCCGCAACCTTTAGTTGTGCAACCTCCAGTTGTGCAGCCTCCTGTTATTCCACAGCCGCCAGCTCCTCTTCAGTTGGCTCCTACTCCTCTGGTCCAGCCTTCTCAAGGGCCACTGACTTTGCCACCTGCTCTGCCTTTAATTACTGCAACTTTTTCACCTGTTCTTGCTACCTCCTCTACTACTGCTCTTACGCTGACCTTTTCTCAGTCCGCTTTATCTCCTGACCGGTCGACCTCTCCTTCTGTTCGACAGAGAATGACCAACACTGTTACTAGTCTTTTGTCTCCTCTCTTTGGGTCGCTTACTACGACCCCTGTTTCAGAGCGTAAACAGTTGCGTAGCCAACTGCCTGATTCTCGAGAGAGAGAGAGAGAAATATTGGATCGTTTGGCGCGTAAATGGGTTACTCGTCCTTTAAGATACGATGTAGAATCTGTTATGGATGTCTTCCGTCAATGGGAAGCACCGAAACAGAGATATGTTTTCGATAAGGTGTGTACTTTCCTTCATGAAGAATGGGAAGATGATGACGTGGGACAGACTCCGTCTGAGTTGTTCCATATACAGTCTGAGTTTGCAAAAGGTACGATTGTGGGTTCCGATGTTGAAAAGCAGTTGCGATGTTGTTGTCGTTTAGGAGCGAGTCTCTTTCTCAGCCTTTGTTTGAGCCTGATCCCTCTGTTAGGAGAAAGGTGCGACAATATCCAATGAGAGAAGTTCCTCCTGTATGGAAGGATGCCGTTGCGGCTGATGTCGCTAATCAAATTGATGCTGTACCAGCACATTTTCAGTGTGTTTGGGTACATGTTCCGTGGAAACGTGCAGAAGTATTGGCTCTTAAGCAGACTTTACCTGACCCCCGTAAAAATCCTGCAGGGTATTATAAGGAGTTATCACAAACTGCAGACTCATGTGTCATGAATCTAGCTGATAAAGACATGTTGTTTGGAAATGTGGTCCCGCAGCCTTTATGGGGTTTGATTCGTCACACAGATCATGCACAGGAGTTAGGTGATACATGGGCTAATATTAGTGCTGCGGACGGCCGACAAGTTGGTGGTGCTAAACCCGAGCCCTTAGTCGCAGAACTCCCTGGTAAGATTGTTACCTACATGAAAACTTTAATGCCTGCTATGCGAGTAAACTGGGACAAATTGTCAGCATGTAAGCAAAAGAAAGAGGAAACAGTGTCTGATTTCTTCACTAGGTTTGAAGAGACGTTTATCGACCATAGTGGTCAAGACATGAGTACAGAGGGTGGTCAACGGTTGTTTGTTGACAAGTTTGTACATAATTTGCTTCCCGAATTGTGTAAGAAGCTGAAGGACTCAGAGAGTTCTTGGGCCGTTTCCTCTTCAGCACAGATATTGGCTACTGCACAGTACTACGAAAATAGGGATAAGGATGAGAAAGATAAAGCAGACAAGAAAACTAAAGAGTTGAAAACGAAGGTGCTTTTACAGCAAGCGTATCCGCCCCGTAATAGCCAGCGTGATTATCAGCAGCCTCAGCAGTTTCAGATAAACTCGCAAAGGTTCGAGTCTCCTCAACCGCGTTTTCTGGTAGGCCCCAATCAGTGTTCATATTGTAAGGAAGAGGGTCATTTCAAGTATAGTTGCCCTATCTTGTTACAACGTGCGAATGGTGTTTCTGGTGTGAGAGGTCGGGGTATTCAACAAGCTCCTAGAGGTAGGGGACGTGGAGGTTTTCCCCAGAATGGGCGTTCATTTCCTCCACAAAATTCGATGAATAGTTTTGATCAGCAGAATAATGCGTCTGGTAGGACAACTCAGTACTATGCTGACGACTACTATGTCGAAGGCGAGAATATGGACAGTAATGATTGCTAGGACAGCCATGGACAAAGAGAGGGAGTTGTTTCAGTTCCAGTAGATCAGAGTGGACCTTATGTTGAGGTGATTACATCAGGTGTGTCAGAACCTTTTCTGTAGGATACTGGTGCTACGAAGAGTTCTATTATGCACTCTAAACTCCCTGGCGCACCTTTGTCTGGCTTAACGAATGTTTCAGTAGGTTTTTCTGGCGCCCCTGTTAGAAACCCAATTTCTAATCCGTTGTCTCTTTCTGTTGGACCTCGCGAACTTGAAGCACCCCTTATTCCGACGACAGGTTGTGGTGAAAACTTGTTGGGATTGGATCTGTTGAAAAGATTGTATGCAACATTGTATTGTTCTCCTTCGGGAGTACAACTTACACTTGGTAAGAAAGTGGTCTCTCCGATGTATTTGTCGAAGGATAAACTTCCGACGGAATTGTCCTCTCTTCCTGATATTCTTTGGGCGACTGGTCCTAACGATGTGGGTCTCTTGGAGATACCGCCATATGTTGTGACGTTAAAAGCGAACGTTAGAATGCCACGTATTCCCCAATATAGGATCTCTAGTGATGGTGAAAGAGCGTTGCTAGCGATTATCCATGATTTCATTGAGAAAGATGTAATTGAAGAAACGAGAGGTAATGTCTGCAATAGCCCTGTTTTGCCTGTCTTGAAACGCACTGACTCTTCCCAGCCACCTGTTTACAGGTTTGTGATCGATCTTAGAGAGGTGAACAAAATAGTCGTGCCACAGTTTCCTGTTGTTCCTGATATCACTGCCTTATTGACGATGATTCCAGCTTCGGCCACTTGGTTTTCAGTGATTGATCTGAAGAATGCTTTCTTCAGCATCCCGATTGCCGAGG
This sequence comes from Lissotriton helveticus, assembly GCF_964261635.1. Classification (NCBI taxonomy): domain Eukaryota; kingdom Metazoa; phylum Chordata; class Amphibia; order Caudata; family Salamandridae; genus Lissotriton; species Lissotriton helveticus. The sequence continues at coordinate 426,422,795 of NC_136071.1, forward strand.
AAAGTAGAGATATTTTCGGCTTCTCTTTAGGAGGTCGAAGCTTCCGGTTCAAGCGCGCTCCTCAAGGCTATTGTGAGAGTCCGTCAATATATAGTCAGGCTTTAAAAACACAGCTTGACACGATTGCCTTACCTGATGGTGCTGCTCTTCTCCAGTACATTGATGATTTGCTAGTTGCTGCAGATACCGAGGAAATTTGTAAGAAAGCTACTTTGTCGTTATTGCGTCATTTATCTGACTTCCATCACAAGGTGTCTCTTTCGAAGTTACAATATTGTCGACAAGAAGTGACCTACTTAGGTCATCTCTTATCGAAGGAGGGAAGAAGATTGACCCCAGAAAGAATTCAAGCGATTGCGAGCATGAGTGTGCCGATTACACAGAGAGACGTGCGTGCCTTTCTGGGTATTACGTCATATTGCAGACAATGGATACCAAATTTTTCTATGCTGGCCAAACCACTGGTGGCATTGACCTGTAAAGATACACCGAATCCCCTCCCGTGGTCTGAAGATTGTCAGAAAAGTTTTTCCGAATTGCGTGATGCATTGTGTTCGGCTCCTGTGTTGGGTACTCCCGACTACAGCAAGCCTTTTACGTTGTATGTCCACGAGAGAGAGGGATGTGCATTGGCAGTGTTTACACAGTCTTTTGGGGACAAGCAGCGTCCATGTGCGTATTTTTTGTCGACTTTGGATCCGGTAGCTAGAGCGTTGCCGAGTTGTTTGAGAGCTACGGCTGCAGCAGCTGTTTCTATTCGACAGTCTGCTGGTTTGGTGATGAATAATACACTGGTCGTGATGGTTCCACATGCAGTGGATACTTTGTTAAACAGGACCAAGACACAGCACTTAACTAGTGCTCGATTGTCAGGTTATGAGTTGACACTTTTAGCGAGTCATGTGCACATAAAGAGATGCAATATGTTGAATCCAGCCACGTTGTTGCCGATTTCAGTAGAGACAGATGTTTTTGAACAGCATGATTGCTTTCTCAGGACAGAGGAAGAAACAAAAGGAAGAGTAGATCTTAGGGACACTCCTCTTGTGAAGTGTGATGGTACCTTATGGGTGGATGGTTCATGCTTCAAGCTTCCGAATGGTGATACGACTGCGGCATATGCTGTCACGACTTTGCATACGATTGTTGAAGCTGCACGTATCCCACATAATTCAGCTCAAGCAGCAGAGTTGATCGCACTTACGAGAGCGTGTGTGTTATCGAAAGGAAAGAAAGTGACCATATATACCGACAGGCAGTATGCGGTTGGTGTGGCTCATAGTTACGGACGCTTGTGGAGGGAACGTGGGTTCCTCACGTCTCATGGAGCGAAGATTCAGAATGGTCAGTTGGTAAATGAGCTTCTGGAGTCACTTACTGTAGGAAGGTGGCTACCTGACTATGGTTACCCCAGATTTTTTGCCTTGTGTTTAGCTGGTTTTTGACTTAGTTGACCTGGTTCCCTGCTAATCAGGGCCCCAGGCCATCTGCTCTCTCTGTAAAATGGATTCCATGTGCTATAGGCACATACCACAATTGGAAATGGACTCCTTGTCAGCCCCTGTATAATGCACTATAGGTGCCCAGGGCATAGGGGCCACCAAGGCCTACCAGGGGCTGCAGCATATCTTTTGCCACCCCTGGCTGGTTCTTAAATTGACACAACTGGCTGATCACTCAGCTGGGGTAAGGTGGTGTAATCACCCCTTGCTTAGATATAGTATACCTATATCTAAACCTATATCTGGACACATATAAACCTGTGAGCCACTCCTATGGAAGGCCTCATCAATCCTGGAGGCAGAGTGCGTGGTTTAATGTGAGATGGAGCTCTAGCATGAGCTGAGCCTGTCTGCAGCTGTCGGGAACAACTCCCTAAGCTGTTTCAGGATAATGCCATACCATATACTCTTAAGTGCATTATAATCCTCGCGGTTATATAGCAACTTTGGTTTGGCTTTATCAAAACATGTTGTGTAAGGTGTCATACGATTTGGAATACTATCCCCTCGCCAGTTCTGGCGACGGGGATAGCATTCCACCCCTCTAGAGGGGTAAGACATGTTACTTTACTTAAATGCGGTTAATTTCTAAAAGGACCTTGGATCCACAAAATTGATGCCTCTGCCACAGACACGAGTCTGACCCCCTGAAGCTGACCGAAACTCAGCCAAAGGGGCCTGGACAAAGGGTTTCCTGTCGCAGGGAGGTGTTACACCCCCCCCAGACAGGAGATAGTGGATTGTATCAGGGAGGTTTGAAAGAAACCAGACACTGCATGGGGAGCACAAGGCTGCCCCTTGCATAATCCGGCCAAACCGGTTCTAGGGCACTCCAGCCCTCGTGCCAGGGTGGCCTGGATCAAAGGAAGGGGGTGTATCCACCCACTTCCTGGGTCCCACCCATAGGAGGGGACCTAGCAGGTAATCCAGCCCCCAAAATTAGTATAAGACTGGGAGCAGTGCCAATGCACTTCAGATTATCCTGATGAAACATAAGAAACGAAACTCTGGACCCTTCGACATCCTACTCAACATAGAAGACTGAAGAATCTCCCTTGTGGTCAAGGAGTGACCACCCTGTGCAAACAGGCACCATCCAGCCATCGACGTCTGCTTTGTTGCAGTTCCCGCCGGAACTCGAGCGACAGAGATCAACGAGATCAAGCTTGCCTGCCTTCTAACAGCCCGATCCACAGTTCCTGCAGAGCTGAGACCCGTGGAGGCGACCGGAAGCGTGGGGCACGCCATCTTGGAAAGACCACGAGACACTGACCGTGCGGCCCACGAGTGACCCGCGAAGCTGTACACCGGGGTTTGAGAAGCCCCAACCCTGAGCCACTCTTGCACCGAAGTTCAGCCCTCCACACTCGACGAGTGCTGCGTGGGGCCCTTCTGCTTCTTTTGGCTCAACGCGTTGGCCCGGTCACTTGCCAGCTGGCTTGTGGCCCCTGTGCCGACGAAACTTGAAATTCGACTTGCGATTCTGATTGCTCCAGATTTGCACCAGCTCCCCTGAAAAGGAGTCCCCACTCTGACCCTCCTGGTTCGAGTGAGAAGCAATCTCCCGGTTCCGCGTGGATTGCTTTTGCCAAGTGTTGTTTGCTCCAATCTTGAAGCCGACAGCGCCGACGGCGAGAGCCTGCGTGGGACAGATCGTGACCCGCTCCTGGACGTCGTAGATGCCCCAGAGCCCAAGTGACAGCGGAGAGAAGCTCCTCGACAACCACCTGATTGCGCCCGACATTGCCTGGTTCCGTCCTGGTTCCACCCTGGTCACTGCTGAGTGACCCAGACTCTGTCCCCTATGCTTTCAGGTACTTTTCGACTTGAGTCCACCCTTGGACTCCACCGGACACTTCTCTTTCACCCTGCCTGCAGCCCTTTCAGCTCCAAGCACCAAGAGCCTGCGTGACGAAACCCGACTCAACTTCGACCCTGTGCACCCGCTTCCTGTGGGTGAGGTAACATTTCAACGCCGGTGTTCCCACACTGGTACACACCTCTAGGGTCTGTGTCTTAAGTTTTGTTCCTCTAGGTTCAGCGGAAGTGTCCTTAAACTTTAACTTTGTAACTTTTACGCACCATTGGTTAACATTGATGCATGCGTGCACTTTCTGCACTGCACCCGAATCCCGCGGGCTTTTTCCGACTTCAGCATTGCTTGTCCCGACTGCTCCCAGCGATTCCCTATGCCCTAGGCCTAACCACTGTTCGATTGGTATCTCTTATACCACTTGTTTAGTATATGGTCTGAGTGGCCCCTCGCCCTCATTCATATTTGTGCAACTTTGTATGTTATACTGTGCTTTTGATTTAACGCTTGTGCCCCTTTATTCATAAAGAATACTGGGGATTGTTTTTAGTAATAAATACATATATTTTTATAATATATACTTGTGTGGTGTCCTTTCATTTGATATTACAGGATTGTATGTGGTAAAACAGCTCGCTTAACACGACCTCTTAAGTTAAGCCTTTAGGATGCTTAGTCCATGCTACCCCTAGGATAGCTTGTCTAATAAGGTTGACTTACAACCAGACACCATAAGGGATTGTTTGGTCTGATAACAGGTGGTTCCAGAATTGGAAACATCACCTATCAGGCCAACTTCTCACACTTACCTTGCCGTTGCAAGTTGCGATTGTGAAATGCAGTGCACACAAGAAGGTTACCGATGACGTTGGTGGTGGTAACGCGTTTGCAGACGAAGTGGCGAAAGACGTGGCAAGGGATGTGATGAGTCGGATGTATGTTGTGGGTCCGGCAAGATGGGTTCCGGATAGAGGAATGTGCGAGGATACGATAGAGAGCGTGCAGTCTATTCAAGCTGAAGTACAGAGAAAGAATTGAGTGTGTGGAGAGAGAGTACGGGTAAATTGGATGCAAATGGTTGTTGGGTTGAGTTGTCAGAGCATCAGCGATGGTTGTTACCCGATGCGTACGTGCTTGCAGTGGTTACGATGGCGCATGGAATGGCTCATATCAGTGTGAAAGGGATTTGTAAGTTGTTGGCTCCAGTATGGCAAAATGCTGGAATTCCTAAGTGTGCAGAGAATGTGGTCAAGAATTGTATGGTGTGCTTGAAGTACATTGTATGGTGTGCTTGAAGTACAATCCTGGTAAGGGAACTCCAACCCCAGCTGGCCACTTTGCGCCTCCGACGTATCCGTTCGAGGTTTTGCAGCTAGATTTTATCCACATGGAGAGGTGCAACAACCTGAAATACGTACTCCTAGTTGTTTGTGCCTTCTCAAGATGGGTAGAAGCATATCCCTTGAAAGATAACACTGCCTTGTCCACAGCTAAAGCCCTTATCAAAGAGTTTTTCCCTAGGTATGGTTTGCCGAGAATGGTGTGGAGTGATAATGGGAGTGAATTTGTGGGTCAAGTGATGAAGAGAGTATGTGAAGGGCTAGGAATACGCCAAAAGTTCCATGCTGCAAATCACCCCAATCAGCTGGACTAGTAGAGTGCTATAATGGCACTCTTAAACTGAAACTGGCCAAGATACAGGCGAGCTCTGGTCTTAAATGGCCTGATGCTCTGCCATTGGCACTTTTGTCAACCAGGATGACTGTACATTCCGGAGTAGGACTTAGTCCTTATGAGATTGTGTTTGGTCGCCCGGCCAACATATGGGGAGTGCCGAGGCCGACGAAATTCAGTGAGATCGAACATCCTGTACTGCTTGATTACTTGTATGATTTGACGGCTAAATTGCGTGTCTTACACCAACAGGTTCACAATACATTACCTCAGGCCTCTGACGATCCAGGACATGTCATCGATCCTGGCTCTTGGGTGCTAATAAAGAACTTCCAGCGGACAAAGAACGATCAGCCTCGCTGGATTGGTCCCTACTTGGTGCTCCTGTCAACGCGATCTGCAGTGCGAGTACAAGGAAAAAAGAACTGGATCCACGGCGTACACTGTAAGAGGGCCCCTTTGCCTCTGCCGTACGACCAGTGGGTCCAGGAGGGTATCCCTGATTCAGAAACTGACACTGTGCCTCATTTTCTGCCTTTTAGTGATGCACGTTTAATTGGGACAAGTTCTGAGCAAGAAAGCGACGATCTTCTACAAGGAGCTGTGCCACCGTCAGTTCGATCGGACACTACTGAGCCTGAACTCCTATTCCGCGACCAGACATTACCTGGCAAAGGCCGTTATAATTTGCGACCAAGAGTCATGGACAAATAAAGTGACCACATTTTTCCTTTTGCTATTTTTGAACATTCAGCTCTCCCATCTGAGAAACTGTTTTGACCGATTTTTGTTTTTCGAACCGCCATCCGGGTTCAGCTGTAAGGTCGCGGTGCCAAGTCTTTGGAGTGCAAGCCGAAGACGGTAGGTCGACGGTTCTGGTTGGTCCAAGGGCATTCCCTGGACTGACAGGCGCATTCCTTAGCACGGAACACCCAACAGCCGCGTACAGCACGGTTAGAGGATGGAGTTTTTCAAGATGGAAAGACCTGTTGAAGAAATTAATTTTAAAAGCAGAATGTGTAAAATAATGAGCAGAAAATGGTTTTTAATATTGTGTCTTTTCATGCTGCTTAGCTTAATGATGTTTTTGGTTTGATATATAATATTCTCTTTTCAAGTGACGTTTGCACCCACTACACAGCCCATACCTCCTTCTACTGTTTCTCCACACTCTTTTCATCCTCTGCCTGAACATGAGTCCATTAGAAGATTGGAATTCGCTGATAACTCTTTCGTTCAGCTTCTGCACCAACACCAATTAGTAGTGAACACGACTAACTGTTGGGTGTGTGGTCTTATGCCTCATACTACTGATAAAGGTATTCCTTACCTGGTCCTGCCATTTAGCTACAATGGTTTTGTGTGGGCATACAGAACGATGTTCATATATGCTCGTGAAGTCCACCCCCTACGTTCTGTGAAAGACAATCCGAAGAATAGTGCTCTAGTTAAGGGTATAGTAGACATGATTAGAGGAGCCACTTCCTATGAGACTATCCCGAGAGATGAGACACTAGCATATATTGGATGGAACGTAACCGGATATGGAGTTAGTCTGAGTGAGAACCAGCGAGCAAAAAGATCCTCTCCGATCTGGATCGTACCCCATCAGGGTCATTACTGTCTGCAGGGTAATGGTAAGAATCCGAGAGCTCAGTTAGGGAAGAGTATCTGCACTGAGACGTATGTTTTTGCATCCCAGACTTCACCATCGTTTCTAGCAGCTAAGGGTACCTATTTTGTCTGTTACGATAGAGCATACACATGGTTGCCCCCTGATTTCTCGGGCACATGTTTTGTCTCGTTCCTGTTGCCTCCCACCTACACAGCTGCGGCAGATTACCACAAGACAAGAATTGTTAGAGGTGTCTTCAGTAAGGAAGATACCGCAGGACAAGAATTAGGTGATTTCTTGAAGGGTTTTCTGCCGTTTTGGGGACCTATGGTTAACAGCAGGAACATACGGCAATTGACAAGAGTGGTTGAGTCCACCGTAATTGAAACTGCCGGTGCCCTTAGTAACTTGACTGCTGAGCTCCAGTCGGATCGTCTTATGACTCTCCAAAACAGAGTTGCGTTAGAAGTCATACTAGCAGACCGAGGTGGGGTATGTAAAGTGATCCAATCAAGTTGCTGCGTTTTCATTCCAGACAATGCTCCGACAGTGTACCAGGCCATTTCCAAGTTACATAAGATCTCCGAATCTATACACGTGGATAAAGGAGATTGGTCGTTGATGGGATGGTTTTGGGAACTGTTATCCGCCTGGAGATGGAAGATTCTGATGATCATTGGGATGATCTTAGCCATCCTTTTCCTGTTCTGTCTTTGTGTACAGTGTGCTCCTGCTATATGTGGCCTCTGTGCTACATCGTGTGTAAGGAAACGTGTATCACAAGACGTGCTAAGTAATAGGATGATGCTACAGCAACATCTTGATGACCTGATGAGCATAGACCTAGATTCAGACTGACATGGGTTTAGGTTATTGCCTATGTAAGGGCAAAAGGAGGGTCTGAGGTTCCGTGAATTCTGAACCCGTTTTATAAAGGTCATCGCACCATGACGATTTTGGTATCAACGGACCGAGAATGGCAAGTGTAAGATGTACGAGTGTTTTCGTCATGTTCGAGTGACGAGATCACCCTGAAATCAAGGATTCCGTTCTGAACCCTTGGGTTCCATTTTGTATGCGGCAGCCATTTTGTGGTTGCCCTCACATAGGCCGATGACTAAGGCCGAACGGGTCCTTGAGACACGTACACCTTTAGCTGACTTCTGTGTGACCTGGGCAAGCTGGCTCCGTTGCCCGAGGCCAAACTTGTTGAGCCAGTTCCTTGTTCGGCAGCTGGTCAAGATTGAGGATCAGGGCACAGGACATCAGAAACCTTTTATTGCACACAACTATGTCTAATCTTACTCACACCTGTCTCTGCTCCTTTCTTTATGGTCCATTTACGATGGGGAGGTGCCCGGTTTTATTAGGGGTCCGTTCGACTTATCTGATGAAGAGTGTTGGGCCCTCCCGGAAACTTGATTGTGGGCTGGACAATGAAATGTGGGTTTGTCATGCAATACTTTTTGTCGTGTACACATGGGATTGGTCAAACTGTAAATAAGGAATGTTTGCCTGAAGCACAATATTTGATATAAAAGGAACAACTTGCTTTGTAAAATTGAGCAGTCTCCTACGAATATACAGCCTTTGTACTTCGTGGACCTCTGTTACTGGTTGCAGCCAATAAATTTGATCTTTGACGTCACCAAGAAGAGTCCGCGTTTCTGTAGTTCTGAGACAGGTGAATCCGGAGACTTCGGGTGTGTCCCCTGGCACCGCTGGGTCTTAAATCACCCGGTTCTTCAATCCTGGGTGAGGTGCTAGGTCTCCTCCCCCAGGATGGGCAGGGGGAAGCTTCAAAAGCCTGCCACCTCTGTGAGCTTATCCAGACCATTTGCTGTACCCAGCAACTGGATCCCACCAGTCCTGACCCCCATTCTGGTGAGAAGACTGGCAGGAAAAACTACGTCATGAAGGGGGGTTGTGCCAGCCTGTGCCAACCACACCCCTCAGGGGGGGATACAAGGTGAAGCACGACCCCGGGCTCCGGCCATCTTGAAGATGGGGAGCCCTGCCCAATCACAGCTAGGCTCCTGCCCCCCTCCCACAGGAGAGGAGCAGGCTAGGGGGTGTACCCACCCCAGGACAAGGACGTATTGATCCCTGCCCTTGCGCTACCTGTAACACCCCTAAATTCAGTATTTAGGGGCTCCCTGAACCTTCTTTCCTCAGATCCCGATAAGAAAAGAAGATCAAGAAGAAGAAGACCCGCCGTGCAGCTGCTAACAACAGGACAACAACAACTAACTTGGCCCCAGCCCTACCGGCCTGTCGATCCTGGAACCTGCTCCTGCCTAATCCCGGTGACTCCTGCGGACAGCAACCTTGGGACACCCAGAGGACCTGCCAGCCTTGACCCTCTGAAAGCCTGGGACTCCCATCAGCAGAGGCTCTGCTGCAACAACCCCCCTGGTGCCAGCCAGGAAGCTCCAGACCTACCCACTCTGCACCCGCCGAGCCCGGCCAGTGCCCGAGCGATCCAGGACCACGAGGACGTCCCCCCGGCGACTGGGACCCGAAGTCCAGTGCCCAAAGACCCTCCTCGATGACCCCGATGATGCCTGCAGCCTCAGGACAAAGGACCCCTCCGACCGCGACCAGCAGGGGGTAAGATTTCCCGACCTCAAAAGACACCCCGGCGCCCCACGGCCCCCTGTGCCCAACTCCTGGGTGCCTACCTATCCTCCAAGACCCCAATTTACCCCTTGAAGTGTTGGTCGCTCCAGAAGATCCTCCGTCCCCGAGCTTGCAGCCTTTGTTCCCTTTTCAAGTTCCTCATTGAATAACATTGAGCGACCGACGACTCAAAAGCACCCTGCACCCAGCCGCCCGAGTGCCCCTGGCAGTGCAACCTGTACCCTATCCTACTTCCCCATTTGCCCTAGCAAGTGACCAGGAGCCCAGCTCCCACAGCCGTGTGGCCTGCTAGCCAGCAGCCACCAACCGGAGGCCCCCCTTTGGATAACATTGGGCCTAACTACCTCTGCACCCGGCCGCCCCAGCGCTGCTGAGGGTGAACCAACTGTACCTACCTGACCCTGGGGGACCCCTGAGTCTATGCCCAGAACCTTAACTTCACCAGTCGAGTACTCACCTCGAAACCGGTAACTCACTTACCTGCCTTTGGATAACATTGACTTGAAAACCTAAAATATTCATATAAAATCAACCGAATTCCGAATTCCGAAGTACTCACCTGGGATCAGGAGAGAAGCTAGTACTGTACCTTGTAGCCCAGTACTGAACCGCAAAAGTAATACTAACCGAGTTTACTAGTAACCTGTATTTTCTCCATAGGAATCCATTGTCTGCTTTTCTATGAAATTTCTTCTGTCTACTTTTGAAAACTTGAAATATTCTTTAAAAATCATACGAAATACTGAAACGTAATTACTTACCTGTTTTAAGTTGAGACCCCAGAGCTGGACCTAGGAACCCAGTACTGGATTACAAAAGTAACGAGATCATACTTTACCTGCAACCTGAATTTTCTCCCCTTGGATAACATTGCCAGATTTCCCTTGAAAAGTTTTCTAAGTGTGAACTTTTGAAATAGCTTTTTATTTCTTAAAAATCACTGCAATAACTAAAACATTTTTACTAAACTGTTTCCAGCTTAGACGCCAAGACTGAATCTAGGATCCAGTCCTGGGATTACAAAAGTAATCTATTAAGTAATTACCTGCATTTATGTAGAAAAACCCATTGAGCTCAATGCTAAATTGTGTTTAGAATTGTGTTGCCTACTGCAACCCCTGTACCTATTGTGATTACACAGTTTATTGCCTTTCTGCAAAGTACTAATCTGAGATCACTCATATTGAGAAAAGTATATTTTTACACCTGTTGGTTCTAAAAATAAAACAACTATATCCGTTGATATAAAAACAATTGGCCTGGAGTTCAGTCCTTGAGTGTGTGAAAATCTTTGCTGACTGAGTGTGTACAACAAATGCTTTACACTGTCCTCTGGTACTGCCTTACTGCTTGACCAAGCTACCACGTTAGAGAGTAAGGTCTCACCTGGCTTTAACCTCTGTTATACCTCTGTGGGTTGTGGACTCTATGCACACTGTACCTTATTCTGGTCCAGTATATATAGAGACACTTTCTCACAAGGGTGGTATCTCTTTCCCAGGACTTGATTTCCCAACATCCCGCAAGGGGAGTCCGAAACACTGGATTCTCGGCAGGAGGATGACAGCTTCTAGTCAGTGCGTCAGCTGGAGAGTTGGCTTCCTTCGTCACTTGCTGTAGCGAGCTGCGTCATACAAGTAGGTAGTCGAACTGCACCAAACCACACCGTGCTTTGCCATAGCAAGTGAAGGTATATTTATACCTTGAAGGTGTTTAGGAATGCCAGTATTGACTTAAAAGTGTCGTTCGTAGTCGCAGTGCGTGGAAACCTGAACTCTGCCTTTTATGTTTCTGGTACTCCCTGTGAACTTTGCCTTTTATGCTTCTGGGACTCCCTGTGGACTCTACGGTGATTTGACCAACACAGTAACCTGAATTGTGAGGGCACGGGACTGCGAGGACCAGGATTCCTTGCGGGCTGAGAACTGCCGCACCTGGGACCTCTTCCCGCCCCTCCTCCGCCGAGCACTTAACGACTCGCGGCCCCCGCTCCGCGGGAGCCGCTCGTAGTCGCAGTTCGTGGAAACCTGAACTCTGCCTTTTATGCTTCTGGTACTCCCTGTGAACTTTGCCTTTTATGCTTCTGGGACTCTCTGTGGACTCAACGGTGATTTGACCAACACAGTAACCTGAATTGTGAGGGCACGGGGCTGCGAGGACCAGGATTCCTTGCGGGCTGAGAACTGCCGCACCTGGGACCTCTTCCCGCCCCCTCCTCCACCTATAAGGTCACGCCCTAACCCGCGTACCGCGGGACGCGTGCGGGCGAAGCCCGGGCAATGGGCGGGCCGTCTAAGGCCGTCCGAGGACGATTGAGGCCGGGCTTGGCCACCCCCCTAATGTTTGGTATTGTGATAGCTCTCTTTTGTTGGTATTGAGGGGTTTTATTGTTTCCTCTTTGTTTTTGAAATCACTTTGTGTCTATTATTTCTATCAGTGTAAGCGTCATTCGGAAAGTTACCAAAATGGCACTACGCTCAGGAAGGGGGAAAAAGTTACTCTTGCAACTAATGGTGGGATGGCCACTGGTACCCTGGATCAATTTATCAAACGAGCAACTGTGGTCCTGGAAAAATAAATAGCCCTTACGGAGAAACGCTTATCTATTGACCTTTTAACAGGGAAGCGTTCATCCCTTGGTATTATTGGGTCAGCGACCACTCCAGAACAAGGAAGACTAACAGACCCCCTAGTCGTTCCGAGCCCAAGTTCTTGTTCATTGCTGGCGGGGCCTGACAATTTGGTACCTTGTTCCATCCTAAGCCCAACCTTATCCAGCACTGTTTCCAGTGGCTTGAGCTATAGAGTTTCTAAATCTCCCTCGCCACATAGACCCTCTCTAAATGCCCAACACCCGGCGTTAGAAACCAGCAAAAACCCAATGGTTATATTAAAAAGTAGTAAAAGGAAAAGAGGGGGTGGCCAACAGAAAAGTGGTTGTGCAAAAATATCTAAAGTACAAAATTTGAACCAGGTTCCAACTATTGCAGCCCAGTCTCCTAGTTTGACTAGGGCATCCCCTGATCACACCCAATCATCTACCCAATGTAGTGCAAATAAGGAGCTTCTAGTTAAAATGGAAAAACTTGTCAAATCATTGATGTTACCCCTATTGGAAAGAACGAAAATAATTAATTCCAAACTTGGCCAACTAGAAAAGCTAGTCACTGCGAACACACGTACGCTGGATGTGCTGGCAAAAGTTATAGAGAGCCAAAGTGCTGCAGCTCCGGCTCCTCCAGCCCCAGGGCCTAGTAATCTTGCTAAGGCTGTTCAGCCAGCCACCGTTGTCATTTCTACAAACCCGACCCCCCAACCACGTGTAGAGAAAAACACTGTAGTGAGTAACCCTCCAAGCTCTACTGGAGATAGGGGCACAGGGGCGGGCAGGGCAGTTAGTTCACAGCCCGCCATGTATGCAAAATCAGAGGGAAAACCTTCAAAGGGACATACATCATTGGGTAATGAGGATTCTACAAAGCGGCTGCCTTGTGTAAACCTCCCCCCGGAATCCGCACCGTATACGATTATACTGACGGGTGTTCCGGGGATTACGTTTGAGCAACTAGAATCAGATAGGGAGTTGAAAAATAAAGTCATTTTTTGGCTCAATAAAAATAGAACACTCCCCCCATCATCTAACGAAGAGATTCTCAATGTTTGGAGGGTGAGTTGGGTAGGCCGTAGCACCAAGGACCTTGAGGGTGATTGTGTTATTGTGAACTTTAAAGACGCATGGGTAGTCAATCATATTCGTCGTGAACCAAGGTTTGGTAGAATGGGAGATATTCAATCCATGGGTCTAAATTATTTTTATCCCTATGCGAATGGTGGTCTGTCATGCCCATTATACAATCAATGTAGGGGGAGACCTTATGGTGAGAATCAACCTGACTGGGCGGTGCAGTATTTCCCCCTGAGAAACCGATTTGAGTCACTCATAGGTTTGGAGGGGGTGGATTGTCTCCCGAACAGCCCCAGTAGGAATATTTGGCTAAGACAACTGGTAGGGTACATTCTGGAATCTCAAGTAGACGGGCTAGGGTCAACACAGTGGAAGGAACAGCAGTGGAAGGAAAAGCAGTGGCCGGAATGGTTGTTGGTTGTGATATAGATCCTCGTATTACTCCTCTGGTGGATTTTGTATGTCATGAGGTGTGTAGTATGGATATGGCCAGGGATAGCCTGGTGGTTGGTCAAGTAACATCAAGCTATGTTAAAGATACGGCAGCAGTAGCAACAAATAACAAAGCTAACCAGAAAGATGCCTTAGTTGGTAATTCTGCAATGGAAACTGAGCCCATTCAGTCATCGCATAACATTCACAAGATGCGATTCATGGATATTGACGTTGATGATGGCCAGGGCTGGGAAAATGATATTCAAATGGGGGAAGACACTATACAGTGTGGAGAGAGTATACACCCAGTATCACTAAGTAATCAATTGGATGGGTGTGCTTTCCGCCTAATTTCATGGAATATAGCAGGTCTTTCACGCAGGTTGCAGGATGAGACGTGGACAAAATATATAGAAAGTTTTGACATGATTTGTTTCCAAGAAACCTGGAGCAGAAATGATCAAGACTTGGATGGATACCAATCCTTTTGTGTGCATGCTGAACCTTCATTGGCTGGAAGGGCAAGGGGGGGATTAATGACCGCCATTTCTGTAAAATATAACACTGTGAAAACACTTAAATTAGTGGATTCTCCTTGGTACCAACTGCTCTTGATTGTAAATTTGTTCCCAGTTCCTTTGCTTTTGATCAATTGGTATTATAACATCTTTGATCCTCAAACCAGATCTGTTATTGACAAACTACAGGAGGAGATAACTAAGGTGACTGATAGCTCATCCTCCTTGTTTATCATGTGGGTAGGGGATTTTAACTGTTCCCTATGCAACCTTAGTGGGTCTAGGGCATTCGGTTTGGTTGATATTTATGAGCAACCACTGGAGCATTTTAAGCATTCACCACAAGGAGAAGCATTGAACAATATTATCGTGATAAATGATCTTTGTATTCTGGACATGCCATCCCACTTCAAATCCTTGTCGATACCAACTTTCCAAGGGACGGGGGGACAAATGAGTGTAATTGATTTTGCCATTGTTTCTAGTAGGTACACCCATTTTGTTGATCAATTTAAAATAGAAGTAAACCCCGCTAGTGACCATAATCCCCTTGTATTGAAGCTGTGCCCTGTGATTGAGAGGAATCAGCACTCTGACCAACCAATGAAATATAGCCAAAATCAAGGTCTGATTTTAAAGTGGGATATGGTTGATGCGAGAAAGTTGGAGGAAAAGATTTTTAAAGTAAATTGTTCAGAGATAGATACTTGTTTAATGCCCACTTCTGAGCCCGAAATGATAATTCGGAATTTTGAAACTATCTGTGGAAATGTGGCAACGTACCTTCTTAAACCGGTAGGCAAGGGTGAACCAAGGGAGTATAAATGGTTTGATGCTGAATGTTCTGCAGCACAAACTTTATTAAAAAAGGCTTTGCACCAAGTACCTTGGGATAAGGAACTGGTCAAAAATACGAGAAAAATTTACAAGGATACTATTGATAAACGGAAATTAGAATTAAAAAAGAAGGCATGGGATGACCTTGAGAAAGCCTGAGAGATAGTGGGCTGTTTTGGGAGGTAATAAATCGTCCCTTCCTCAATAGTGAAGAAAAAGGTAATATGGTTACATATATAATGGGGGGAACTTGGGAAGCTCACTATGCTAAAATCTTGAATCCAAAGGGCGTCTGTCTGGCAAAAAACAGCGAGGGGCATATGGATCCTCATCAAGAAACGGCTCTAACACTTAGTCTCTCACTTTCCCTCCATGAAGTTGAAGAGGCCCTAAGGAAAGGTATCTCGCTAAAAGCCCCAGGTCCAGATGCAGTGCCGTTGGATCTTTTTAAAAATAACCCTGATGTTTGGGCACCATTATTACTCAATGTTTTTAAAGCGATTGTGGTTGGGCGAATCCCTTTGTCGTGGAAAGAGGCTGTAGTTGTACCAATTTTTAAACAAGCATTGAAAATGCAATAGGTCTCGCAATAGAAGAGTTTAACTTTTTTCGTTTTGCAAATGGATGAGTGGCGTTGCGTGGATGAGTGGCGTTGCGTGGATGAGTGGCGTTGCGTGGATGAGTGGCGTTGCGTGGATGAGTGGAGTGTGAGTGGCGTTGCGTGTGTGAGTGGCGTTGCGTGTGTGAGTGGCGTTGCGTGTGTGAGTGGCGTTGCGTGTGTGAGTGGCGTTGCGTGTGTGAGTGGCGTTGCGTGGGTGAGTGGGGTTGGAATGCAATAGGTTTCGCATTAGAAAAGTTGTAGTTATTGGTCTTGTAAATGACATAATTTATTTATTTTTTCGTTGTTAAAATTGCTAAATTGATGGCTTTGTCATTTACAATGCCAATAGTTATAACTTTTGCGAATGTGACACCTATAGCATTTGGAATGCAACATGTTTTGTATTTACGTGACTTATATGGCAGCTCTGGTCGTTATGCTACATCTCTAGATAGTTTTATCTTTCGCAAATGTGACACCTATTGTAACACAATATGTGTTGTGAGGGTGAGTGAGGGTGAGGGGTTGAGGGTGAGGGGTTGAGGGTGAGTGAGGGTGAGGGTGAGTGAGGGTGAGGGGTTGAGGGTGGGTGAGGGGTTGAGGGTGAGTGAGGGTGAGGGGTTGAGGGTGAGTGAGGGTGAGGTGTTGAGGGTGAGTGAGGGTGAGGTGTTGAGGGTGAGTGAGGGTGAGGGGTTGAGGGTGGGTGAGGGGTTGAGGGTGAGTGAGGGTGAAGGGTTGAGGGTGAGTGAGGGTGAGGGTGGGTGAGGGTGGGTGAGGGTGGGTGAGGGTGAGGGGTTGAGGGTGAGTGAGGGTGAGTGAGGGTGAGGGGTTGAGGGTGAGTGAGGGTGGGTGAGGGTGAGGGGTTGATGGTGAGTGAGGGTGAGGGTGAGTGAGGGTGAGTGAGGGTGAGTGAGGGTGAGTGAGTGAGTGAGGGTGAGTGAGTGAGGGTGAGTGAGTGAGGGTGAGTGAGGGTGAGTGAGGGTGAGGGGTTGAGGGTGAGTGAGGGTGAGTGAGTGTGAGGGGTTGAGGGTGAGTGAGGGTGAGGGGTTGAGGGTGAGGGGTTGAGGGTGAGTGAGGGTGAGGCTGAGGTTTTGAGGGTGAGTGAGGGTGAGTGAGAGTGAGGGTGAGTGGTGGGTTGAGGGTGAAGGGTTGAGGGTGGGTGAGGGTGAGGGGTTGAGGGTGAGTGAGGGTGAGGGGTTGAGGGTGAGTGAAAGTGAGGGGTTGAGGGTGAGTGAGGGTGACGCACTGTGCACCCAGTAAATGCACATTACAAGGGAGCTTGATCTTGAACCAGTATTACCTTGACGACCAGGATAAGGGCCTAAGGGATCTAATGCCTTACTTACCAACACTTCACTCGCCTATGCCTCATGTACAAACACCTACATAGATAAAAGGGTGCTTGCCCTAAATGTATTTAGTTGTGCCCTGGAGGTTTCAGCGCCGTGTTGCGGCGCCTGCGGGCCTGGTTAGAAAGAAGCTGAAAAGTTGAGCCGCTAACTCCCCTTTTGTTTTTTGGAACAACTTCTGCATTGTTTCATTCCATCTCTTTGTGAGTTGTGCTCTGGTGCGCACGCAGCTCGTGAACAGACTTCATTTAATAAATACTGCGTGACAGTGTTTAATCCAGTCACCTAATAAGGGAGTTTACGGAACACACAGTCTTGCGGAAATTAAACAAGTGTGATAGAAAGTATGATGCAAGCCTCAAGCCCTTGATTCGGCCATGCCCCCTTCCAGATTCTGGTTCCAACCTAGCCATTCTGCCTAGATTTAGCAGATCATGAGGCACAGCGCAGGCTCTCGAAAAGAGAAGACGACAGCCTTTGATGCAGAGCGCAAGTGAAGCTGCTGGCGGCAGATACATTCAGGCCCCTTTGTCCAGCCGAACCACGTGACCGTCTTTAAAGGGTCCGAGGTCGGGATGCTATCAGAGACAGTGTGCCCTGTGAAAAGATGGAGAGATAAGAGGTAGCTGCCCCGCCCAGTCTCTCGGGGGCTGGGAGCCACTGCACACCTTTGATGTCTCCCCTCCCCATACAGATAAAGCAGACCAGAACCAACTGTAAACTGCTGAGTAATGGCGTCACTGCAAATCACTCCAGGCCCGAGGTGTCATGGGATGCCAGCTCCACATACGGTGAACCCGAGCAGAGTCACACACATAGCACTGAGGGCTTAAAAGGTGAAAAACACTGCTCGTTAAAGCGTGTAAAAGAATACCAAAAACTGCCGTGAATGCACCCAGGGACGCTGATGGGAGGATGACGGACACCGGGCTGCAACCTCACACGAACCTTTTGATGGTTAAAGCAAACGATGCAACCTGCTAACGAACATTTTACTAAATGGACATGCCCTGTATGCCAGTTTTAGGAACTCACGTGCTGCTACTTAAAATCTCGTGGAAGGAAACATCTGTGCTGCGTCACCGCAAGTCTTTTAATAAGTGGCATCGTTAGGTTTGGAAGGGCCTGCAGAAAGGCGCATAATACACTGGCAAAAAATGCTTATGATTTATTTCCCTGTCAGGCCTACGCTGATATCTGCGTGTTTTAGGGCGGAATTAAAACAAGAAAAGTAAAGGGAGACGCCGTGAAAGGACGAGTGACTGGAGAAGGGAGCACAAAAAATGAGGAATAGAGAGAGAAGAGAGGAAGAAAGGAGGGGATTGAGTGCAGAAAATACAGTCCGAGAGAAGGGAAAAAGAAAAGAGGAGCGAAATATTCAGAAGAATTCGATGGTGAGAAGGAAAAAAGCGGAGAAAGGGTAGGTGTGAGAAAGAATGGAGAGAAAAAAGGGACAACGAGGTTGAGCATGAGGGGCGAGAAGGAAAACAAGCTCTCGGCATTGCGTGGCGGGAGGGGGCGGGGGGAGGGTAGCTGTGCACGTCGAGTCCGAACAAAAAACAAGTGAAAGCGGGATGTAATTAGGGGGGAGGAGAAGTCTGGGCAGGCAGGATGACTCAGGGGAGGGGGCGGAGCGGGGCAGAGCGGCATGTGGGTGTGAAGAAGCCGGGCCTTTGAAGTGAAGCTAAGCTTCACTTCAAAGGTGTCGGAGGAATGCGGGCGGCTGTGCACGCGCTTTTAAGCTCAATGCACATGCGCATTGAGCTTAAAAGTCACAGGCACTGCAAGGAATCGCCACGATTCCTTGCTTCTTAGTTAAAGCTTGTTTAAGCCGCAATAGGCTCGCAAGCTCGATGCGCATGCGCATCGACAGGCGAGACCTAAAAAGGTGACAAACGTGACCCGTGCTGCTACAGGCCAATTTCACTAATAGATGCATCATGTAAGCTGATGGGGAGAGTCATATTAGTTCGTTTGGAGACATGGGCAGACTCATCCGGCCTTATTGTGGATTCCCAGTATGGGTTCAGGAGAGGCAGGGGGACCACAGAGCAGTGTTTAAATTTGGCCCTAATTATGGGTAAGTACATGAAGGCCAGGGGTGTATCTATACACCTGGCCTTCATGGACTTATCCAGCGCCTTTGATACCGTATGTAGGGATAAGCTATGGCGGATGATGGAGGCCATGGGGTTTGAGGAACCTTTAGTTACCTTACTTCGTAGATTACATGCTGCTACCACAGTGACGATTAGATATGGCCGGGGGGGAGAGAAGACAAAATCTATCCCATCGACTGAGGGCGTACGCCAGGGCTGTATTTTGGCCCCTTTTTTGTTTTTAGTTTATACAAATGGTTTAGAAAGGTTTTTGTTGGAGAATTGTTCAGACTTCCCTAAAGTAAATGGCAAACAGATACCTTTGTTGTCCTATGCCGACAACACTGTGCTAATGACCCTAACTGCTAACAGCATGCAAACCTGTCTGAACGCATTTAATGATTTCATTCAGGATTTAGACCTTTGGGTCAACTTTACTAAGTCCTTTGCTATGGTCTGTGGCCCTAGAGGGACAAAAACCTGTAGGTTTGCTGTAGAAAACCTGATTATTGAAAAAGTTGTAAATTTTAACTATTTGGGAAATCTCTTTAATAAAAATTTGAGCTGGGATCCATTAATAACGGCTCGAGTACAAAAGACCACGCAATCTATAGAGGCCCTTTTTCGTTTTTCGAGTAAACTGGGTCAAAAACCAATTGCCGAATTGAAGGCTTTGTATAAAGCTAAATGTTTGCCTATCGCTACCTATGGGGCGGGGGTGTGGGGAACACATAAATGTACCCAAATACAAGTTATGGAGAACAAGTTCTTAAAGCGCCTGTTATCCATTCCAACTAGTTCACCAAACACCTTTTGTCACACAGAGATGGGTATAGAATTTGTGAGTGATATTATTCATGTCTCTCCACTAATACTAAGGGGGAAAATTCGGCAATCTGAGGATCTGCAGCTCTCTAAAGAAATCCTGAAAGATTGCATAAAGCTGGATTATGCAATGCAGATCCCATGGTTGTCATATGTGAAGGAAACTTTTAATAAAATTGGTTTGGGACATATTTATGAAAACCCAGAATCTATTGAGCAGGATATAAAGATTATAATTAAGAACGCTTATTCTAATACCTTGGGTTTGTTATCAAATGATGAACAAGTAACACATCATTTGAGTAAATTGCAGCACCAATTTTATTTATCATTTACTGTGCATACACAATGGCGTTTTTACTTGACAAGATTTCGACTTAATACATTGCATTTCCTATTTGCTTTCCCGAAGCAAGGGGGTTGGTGTGAGAGGCTACCCCCTTGCCCATGTGATAACAAAGCCCAACAATGTACTTTGCACTTTGTTCTTTTTTGCTCTTTGTATAAAACCTAGAGAAACCGGTTTATTAAACTAATTTTAATGGACATTCGACCCTGTAATTGCAAAGAAGGATACAGGTATCTACAATCGCTGAATACTGCTGCTATATGTAGTGCCATGCTTAGTTTTATCAGATTAGCCCTTACTGTTAGGAACCAATACTGAAAATATAATCCTCTTTTGGGATCTTTTGTATCCTAAATAGAAATAAAATCGGCTGTTCTGGGTGGGAATTTTAACTAAACACTTAATGAAAGAGTATAGGGCAAAGTAAGATGGATAGTATGAAAGGTTGAATTGTCTTACATATGTGATATTTAAAAATTAAATAGCACAATGCACTTTATTATGATATACCTTATTCCTTTTTTGGATTTTTATGAATTATGTTAATCCTTTTCATATGGATTGTAACTTTTTTAGATAATGTGCTGAAAATGTAGCTGAGAATTTATTGTATGATAATAATCTGAATCGATAGATCTTCAAACCATTTGTAATTTGTGTTTCTTTTTGAAAAATGTATACTTTTATGATTCTTTCTCTTAAATCGAAATAAAGTTTTATGACTGACTGACTGACTTAAAAGTGGAGCATATGAACGTCATGAATGGACCCCTAAGGAATAGATGTTCATGCATAATAAATGAATTCTTGGAGAAATCAATATCCAAGCAAGGGGAAGTCCCTAACGGCTTAAGAGTCTGGTTTTCCAAGAAATCGTTGTGACATAGATGAACGGATGGAAGTAGCCATGCCTGTATTTGGGTAGCATGGACTATTTTTCTATGCCTATATAAGGGTAATGCGAATTGTACCTATATAAGGGCATGAATCGGGAGATTAATTCGGAATCTAAATTCGAACACAACAATGGGTATGCTTGGAGGCTGAGGTATCTGCATTTGGGATTCACAACCTCCCCCATACATGGATTAAGGTCTTGTCACAGTATTCAAACTCTCTGACATCTGTCCCTCTTCCTCATATTGCATTGGATTTGCTGGCTTCAATCGACACGTACGCTTCCAATGCCCGCTATTGTGACAATAATGACACACTGTGACCTTTTTCTGATTTGCCACCCAATCACCTCCCATACCAGCATCCATACCCCTTCCTCTTCCCTGTCCAGGTTGAGGTACCTTCTGTTGATTCATTCTTCTACACTTCCTCTTCCTCTTCCCATCGCTCATCCAACCCATTGCATCCACTCAGGCCTTTCAGCTTTCCTCAACTGTACTAACATCAAATTCTCTATAGTTTTCTTTTGTGCTGCCTCTACCTGTTCACTGCAGTATTTTGCATAACGCAAGATTTCGTCTACAGATTTGTTCTACCAACATATCAAGTGATGCTGTATCATCAAACATATCAGATTTCAATCCTAACACAAACTTCGAAACAAACAGTACCATATCTTTTGGCTCAACGGTATCCAGTCCACTATGTTCTTTAAAGGCCACCAAAAGTCTCTCATAATAGTCATGGACCGACTCCTTAGGATCTTGAGAAGTACGATCGATTTTAAACCAATCAACAGTCTAAGGGGCCAGTTTAGACTGCAACCACGTAATCACCTGTTCATATTTCTTAATTACCTCAGCCGAAGGACCATGAGTCACCACATCTCTAGCCGGTTCTGCAGTAGGCCAATCAACAGCAACCTTACATGCCGTCCATAAATCACCCAGAACCACTATGTCAAACAAGGTATTCAAATCAATCTATAACACCTTCGAAATCTTGACAAACCGGTCAATTTGTTTACACCAGTCGGCAGGATTCTCCCTCAGCCGAGGAAAATCATTAGAAAATACTGCCAAATCACCCCTGCTCCATGGTACATGTACATACCCCAATAACACTCAATGCTTTCTGGTTCCTTTATTATTGTTATTCTTTCCTTCACTTGACTATTTTAAGTCTGTTTGTGGTAATTTTGAAGCATTTGTTGGCTTGATAGCTGTCAGTTGGTTAGTGTTATTGTGATATTTGGGGATTTGAACTGTGGCTGGTCTTAAAATGTTTCCCTTTGACCCTAATTTCCACGGTGTATTTATTGACATGTACATACCACCCCATTTTTTACTTCTCTCAAAGGATAATTTCCTGCTGCTCCCACCCCTCCACTCGGAGGAGGAGTATATCCTATCACTTTCTTGGTGCTTTTCTTTTTTGACCCCCCTTTCTTCCCATTTGTCTAATTCTCTGCATGGTCGCATCGCTATTATCAAGTCTCTAATTTGTCCCTTTAATCCTGTTGCTCGCTTTTCTTCTAAATCTTGGTCAGTATAATTCAATCTGCAACTTCCCTGCATCAATTTCGTCTTGGCTAAATCCACCTCATACCGCCTTGCCAACTGTACCAATGCTTCATGAGCTCATTGTGCCTTTTTAGTAACATCCTTCGCTACAAATAGAAACTCGCTTGGGTCATATGTTTGAATCCTGCCCAATGGCAGATTCCCGTCTATTACTTCATCTATTTTTGCCTTTAGTCGTACCACATCTATCAATGGTGCCTTCATTGCCACTTGTATGATTCTCTGACCTCTTTCACTTCCTGCTTCTTCCCTGCCAAAACTTTGTGCTCTCCTTAGTCCTACGCCCTCCTACATTCTCAAAACTGGGTGACTTTCTCTCTCACAACTTTGGCTTCTCCAATGGCTACCTTCACACAAATTCTGGGGTTTGAACATTACCATAGGCGTTTTTGTCTCATGTCCAAGTCCTCTCTCTGTATCATTGACTCCCTCACTGGTGGAACCACATTCTGATATCTAACCTAGAAATTGCCAAAGCTCCTGTTCATCTTCATTCTGATCCGCTGTCCATCCTCAATGGATCAGCCGTAGCTGGCAGTGGAGTTCTAGCTTCCACTGGCATCTGAGCCATACCTGTTCCACTCATTGTAAGACTCCCTCCAGAGATAGTCTCTCCCCCTTCTCCCCCTTGCGGTTGATTTTCATCTGTCCTCTCTCTAGTGTTATATATTGAAACCACAGGTCCAATAGTAACTGGTACTGTGAGAGACTCTGGTAACCGCATGGTACATGCTGTTTCATCTGGCTCAGGTGCTGCGAACCCTGCCCCTCCTAATCCACCTGGAATTCGAATTCCCAC
Source organism: Lissotriton helveticus (assembly GCF_964261635.1). Classification (NCBI taxonomy): domain Eukaryota; kingdom Metazoa; phylum Chordata; class Amphibia; order Caudata; family Salamandridae; genus Lissotriton; species Lissotriton helveticus. The sequence goes on from NC_136071.1 coordinate 426,446,016, forward strand.
TGACATTCTGCTTCTTACTCCTGTTGTCTGCTCCTCTGAATGCATTCAACCCCCTCCTAAAGCTTCTTCCGAGTTGCTGTGTTTTCTCTGGCTTCAACCTGGAGCCACTAGGTGGTGGTCGTTCTGCTAGCAGTCTTTCAAGGAAACTATCATCTGTATCACTGTCCTCCTCTGTCTTAATCTGTCCTTCAGACCCTCCTTTTAGCAACCTGAATGGATATTAGTGCTCTCCCTCTATGGTGTCTACTCTCCACCTCTTCAATTGTGCATCCCATCTAACATCCTGATATGCTCTCATTGCCTTCTTCATTTTTTCCCAGTGAAGCTTCTCTTCTCTTCGCCATTGCTGCTCTCATCCACGCATCTAATGCCTCAAATTGTGTTGGTCTAGGCGTAGGTTTCAGAGAAGACATCTCTTCCCTCAGCTGGTACAGCACCTCCATCCGAAATGACCCAAAACGAGGGAAAGCCAATTCTCCCTCTTTCTCTGTAATTTTATGCCAGTTTTGCAGCCACACTATAGTATGGAGTCCTACATTGGTTGCCATATAATGTGCCGGGGTATCCTCTGGTGGAGCTTCTTCTCCCACAAATCACTCAAAACCTTAAAACATCTCATTGTGAAAATCAATTAGCTGCAATACAAACTCAATATTCAACTCCTGACGAACTTCCACCAATCCCAGCATGGCGTTACACCAACCGCCCTATCCCAGTGCGGCACGCACTGACGTCACAACTCGCTCTTCACAGCGGCTCACCCTGCTTTACACTATCATCCCGTACACTCGCTCACACATTCATACTACAAGTAACTGTATATCCAAAAGCTATTAACCAAGTAACTGCTTCCTACTATAGTCACAACAACTTACAGTTACATAAAACAAGTAATTGTCCATCTGTTAAAACAGTGGTTCCCAAACTTTTTGGGCACGTGGCTCCCTTGACCTAATTGGCAGTTGGCCGTGGCTCCCCACCATACCGGTGCGCAGGATGTAAGCCCGACCTCGGGAGTACTTCCTGTGGTCTTCCTTAAATTACTCACGCTGACTGTCGATGTGCCCAAACTCCTCACAGTGCCTGTGTGCCCCAAGCTGACCGTCCATTTGCCCAAACGCCTCACAGTGCCTGTGCGCCCCAAACTCCTCACGCTGCCTGTGTGCCCCAAGCGCCTCACGCTGACTGTCCATGTGCCCAAACTCCTCACAGTGACTGTGTGTCCCAAGCTCCTCACGCTGACTGTCCATGTGCCCAAACTCCTCAGTGCCTGTGTGCCCCAAGCTCCTCACGCTGACTGTCCATGTGCCCAAACTCCTCACAGTGCCTGTGCGCCCCAAACTCCTTACGCTGCCTGTGTGCCCCAAGCGCCTCACGCTGACTGTCCATGTGCCCAAACTCCTCACAGTGCCTGTGTGTCCCAAGCTCCTCACGCTGACTGTCCATGTGCCCAAACTCCTCAGTGCCTGTGTGCCCCAAGCTCCTCACGCTGACTGTCCATGTGCCCAAACTCCTCACAGTGCCTGTGCGCCCCAAACTCCTCACGCTGCCTGTGTGTCCCAAGCTCCTCACGCTGACTGTCCATGTGCCCAAACTCCTCACAGTGCCTGTGCGCCCCAAGCTTTGGGTGACCAGAATTTTTAAGCCAAAAAACAGGACATTTCACTTAAATAGAAGGACTACAGTTTAACTTCAAGCCAGGGCACATCATGACAACGCTCCTCAGCAGCGAATTACAGAACAGGCAGTTAGAACATACGTAAAATGTCATTTTTAAACTGAGAAGCTTGCCTGGTAATTAAATTACTTTCTTGAAACAACTGCTAACTATTCCTGTTTTGTAAAACGTAAAAATGCACCTCTGCAGTTATCAGCCGACCCTCTCTAAAAACCGGGACATGAGCTAAATTTCATGAAATTTCCTGGGACAGCTGGTGAAAAACAGGGACCGTCCGGGCAAATCCGGGACACCTGGCCACCCTACCCAAGCTCCTCATGCTAACAGGCACGATGAGGAGTTTGGGCACATGGACAGTCTGACCCCAAGCAGAGATGGACAGGGAGCAGATTTCACAGCACGGAGGCAAAAATCCTAGAAAAACATACACATTAACATGAACTGTCGCACTTCAAAGGGGAGAGAGATGGTTAGTTGTTTTAGTTCCGCCACTGGCAGCGATTAAAGGGGCAACTGGTGGTGCACCCTGCAATGGCCTTCTAGTAAGGGCCCTGGCACTTAGTATATTTCAAATTAAGCACTGCTCTTAACCTGAATATTGTACCGGCAGTCAGCAGCCGTTAGAAATGACCAGCCCCGCTACCTTTTGTTGTTATTATTTTATTACTTTGTGTTCTTGGTAAGGAGCACGTAAAATCATTGCTAACAAATGTGGCTGCTGTAGACTTAAGAGTTGTGAAGGACTTTTGCCGAAACTGGCCTTATCATGCCCAGCAAGATACATAAATGAACATTAGTGCTATGGCATTTCACTTTCCTTTTATTGAGCGCACAGCGTGACCCACAAACATTTGGCGCCAAACCCTTTTTGAAGTGCCATTGCAACCCCCCCCCCTGCAAGTTTCTGCAGCTCCAATTTCCCACATGGTGCGTGGCGCCGCGGCGCCCCGGGCTTCTGATCACGGCGCACCGGGGTGCCGCGGCGCACAGTTTGGGAAGCACAGTGTTAAAAGATTGATAGAACACTCTTACAAAAACATCCGCTGTGACCCCCGACCTGCGTTGGTCATTTAATCGCCATAGTCCACCCCCGGTACCTGAGGCTTTTCACTGCGACATACTCTTCCATTCACACAAAGTTCCCTGTCACAAGTGAATCGTCGATAGCGCTTCATGACACCCACAGTATTCATCGGACAATCACATATACAAAACTATCCCGGATCTTGGACTTCTCTTGAGTCCGCTCACCAAACTTCCTGATCTGCACATGTCCGAACCAGTAAACCGATTAACCCACAATCATTCGACTTGCATTCCAACTTTGCAAGACATCATACAATTAATTCATCACCACCATCTAGCACACCACACAGTTTAATACTCACGCTACCACTGTTTCCGCCGCACCATCAGCATCCGCCGACCTCCATCAATCTTCGTCTTTGCTTTCTTCTGCTCCAAGTCCAGAGCCCAATTTTTCTCAGTTTCTACTCTAATTCTTCATTCTCCCCTCTCCTTTAGAGGCAAACCATCCTCTGCTACCATTTGATTACGTTAAATTTACTTCTTGCCTTACCTACTGAATCCAATACAGATGGTCTTTTATTTGCCTGCTAAAAGTGGTAGAAGGGAGAAAAACATTTCAAGGTTATTCTTACAAATTAGTCATCGGTTAAAAGACCACAGACTCTGGACTTCATTTGAAGGGTTTATTATAAGGCCAAAAATAATTGAATATAAACGCACCTCAATATCAGAGTATACAGGTACATGAAAATCAATACAGAGCTAAATCTACGAATATAATTAATTTGGCACAGAAGGCATAATGTAATGAACTCCAGAATCAAAATGCAACCTAGTATCGAAGCCAAGCCCAATTCTCTTTTCATTGAGAAGAAAACAAAAGGTATCTTTCCCTACACTGCTCTAAATGATGGTCCTGCCTAACTCCCTTGTATCATACCCCAAAGGTGGCAGCACGCGTTGACTTTCTAAGAAGTACTCATGTCAAATGGGTTTGATAGCTTAAGACTATGGAGCTTGCTCTAAGATTCTCCTTCTCCGGCGAAAAATGCAGAAGTCTCTCCACACTGTCCCTGCGCATCATACAAAAACACAATGTTCTGCCCCCAATACATCACATAAAAATCTTTTCACTTGCATCTATCTGTACTTTTCCACAGGAGCCGTGTTGTTCAGCTCCTGCTCCATGGCCTTGGTTCCCAGATCAGCCAGACATGAAAGACGTCCTCCCTTTTCTCCTTCTAGTCTTCTTCAAAGACATTCCGGGTATCTCCTTTAATCTAAGAATAATGAGGTCGAATTCCTGCACCTGCAGTAGGATGAGAACATACTGTCTTCGCATACAAAAAGGATTCATTTAATTATTTCTTGAGCAACCAAGGAGAGACAAATATTCAAAACAACCTGCAATGTTGGGCCTATAGTGCAGGCCACTTAAACTATACACAGTTACATTATAGGGGTATAATGTCATCCTACATATTATGCAAACAGAAATTATAGGCTTTTCTAATACATACAAATCCTACTGAAATGTGCATACAACAGTTTAATGCTTATATGATTTGAATAAATGCCTTTTAATAATCATAAAACACTGCAAACAATAAAATATATGTGTGACATTTAAACCTTGAATATAATGCACCCACACAATTTAGAGTGCTGTAAGTGCTCTATCAGTGGTACAGCCACTCACTCTGGTCGAGTTTCACGTTTTCCTAATAAGTACAAAGAATATGTTATGTTTTGATTTCTTTTACAAAAGGGAGATGTTGTATATGTTCCCTAGATAAAAGCAATACAGTTCATTGTACTTTATAGTTTGCTTTCATCGCACTCTGCATTAACATGCTCACTTCATTATGATGTCATATAGAATATTGACCATGTATATAAATGATGTTTGGAATGTTGAGGCATTCTTATGCCAGTTGCCTTGTTTGTCATCCACGCTTGTTGCTGGCTGCCTGTGGGCCGCCTTTATCAATAAATCTTTATTGATTTCATCACCGCTGTTTGGACCCTATTATTCTTCGTTAATACATATCTCGTAACTAATGTATAACTTGCTTCCTTTGTAATTCTAGAGAGTTTGTGTAAAATCCTCTTCAACAAAATGACATGAAAGGATTTTGTTGTAGAAAACTTGGATTTAATAAGGAGAAATGAAAATCCCATCCATCAAGGCTCTGCAGTCAGATGCAACTGGCTCCAGCTCCCTTTAACATTCCATCTCCATGGTGAAGCTCCTTGGAAACAGTCAAAGATACACAAGCTAACCTAAGTACATTACATTAACATAAAATCAACATTGTTACACATCTTCCCCCTAAATAACAAAATACAAAAACAATTTAAAAAAACACAACCAAAATCTAATTATTTCATAACATAGTCCCTAAACCTTGAAGGAACTTGGATGGTTCTGGTCGACTTCAACTTTGTTGGCAAAACACCAGCAGCTGAAGACGAAGTACAAGCAGCTGGAAAACACAACCAAAATCTAATTATTTCATAACATAGTCCCTAAACCTTGAAGGAACTTTGATGGTTCTGGTCGACTTCAACTTTGTTGGCAAAACACCAGCAGCTGAAGACGAAGTACAAGCAGCTGGGAAATGAGAACAATCTGAATTATTATCACTACCACCCCTCATAACAACAACTCTATTGAGATTCCAGATTCTGCCATCCTCAGTTTTTATTGCATTTGTGAGAACTTTAACAATTCTATGCACCCTCTTAAATAAAGCAGAAGACGTGTGTCCTAAAGGTGCCCTAATCATAACATGATCACCCAAACTCACATAAGTCTTCTTAACCCTTTTGACATTATCAAATCCGGTCTTACGTTCCTTAATCTTAATTTCTTCTCTTCTTCTCCAGTCTTGGAGTGCATGTTCCCCCTTTTTTTTTTTTAGATAATAAGTTATTAACTCAATAAGGTGTAATGTACGTATTAGGTTGCCTACTTTTAAGCAAAACAAATGGTGTACAACCAGTTGTGCTGTGAGGAGTGATTCTATACATTTCCACAATCTTTTCAACTCCTTCTTTCCAATCACGACAGTTCTGTTTAGAAATGGAAATTGATTCTTTGAGGACACAAACACAGCGTTCCACCATTCCATTGCATTCTGGATGATATAAAGAGCATCGTTTATGTTTGATGGAACACTTATCTAAGAAATCCTCCATCTCTCTAGAAACAAATTGAACCCCATTATCGGTGAGTAAAACACCAGGAAGACCTTCTCTAGAAAACACTTCTTTTAGAAATTGTATTACATTTTTAGAGTCAATACTTCTGGTAATCTTTACTTCAGGCCATCTAGAGAACAGGTCTATCAAGACAAAGATATATAACTCACCTTCATTGCATTTAACTGGACCTAAAATATCAAGTGCCAGTTCTTCCCAAGGCTTTTCAGGCCTTTTTCTTATAGTCATAGGTTGGACCCTTGACTTCAGACTTTTCACACTCAAAGTGCAAGGAATGCACTCTCACACTAACCGCTCAATTTCCATATCCATGCCTGCCCACCAATAATTTTGTCTAATACTTTCTTTTGTTTTTGAAATGCCCTGATGACCTTGATGAGCTAAGTCTATAAGTTCTTTCCGAAAACACTTAGGTGGAATCAATCTAGTTCCTCTAAAAACTAACCCATCAGCAATAGAGATCTCATGGTTAACATTCCAATACTTTTCAGATGTACCTTGTTTCTTACTCTTCCAACCACTCTCAATCAAAGACACCAAATCTAAGAGTTCTTGATTATTAATACATTCTTTCCGCCATTTTTCTTCTTTTATGCCATCACTCTCAACAACACGCACCCATTCTAAATCCTCCTTTTCATCAAGATCCTCCCCTACCTCATGGGGTGTCACTAATCTGGATAGGGGAGCAGCAGTACAATTCCGTACCCCAGGCAAATACTCCACTCTAAAATTGTACCCTTGTAGATCAATGACCCATCTAGAAATTCTGCTGGAGATAGCATCTATGCCCTTTTTATTGAAGACCTCAACTAAAGGATTATGGTCAGTGCGAACAGTAAACCTAGAATTCCAAAGTAGATTTTTTAATTTCTTTATCGCCCAGTGTACCGCCAACGCTTCTCTGTCAATCACAGAGTAACAAACCTCTGCTCCTCTCAAACTCCTCGAAAGAAACAAAATTACATTAACCTCCCCCTTACACTCTTGCTGTAACACTCCTCCCAGTCCTTTCAAACTAGCATCGGTTACCAAAAAGGTTTTACCTTCAGGGTCAAAAACTTCTAAGCTTCGGGGTTTCATTGAGCAGACTCTTAGTCTTGATGAACTCATCCTCACATTCCTTATTCCATACAAAATCTACACCCTTACAAAGAAGAGTACACATGTTAATGCATTTTCCAGCAAAGCCTTTAACAAACTTGCTGTAATATTCAGCCACCCCTAAAAATGTCACGAGATCTTCTTTGTTAACAGGTGAGGCTAACTTTCCAATGGACTCAATCAGATCAAGCTTTGGCTCAACTCCTTTCCCTGAGATGGAATGCCCAAGGTAGTCAATGGAATTCCTCCTGAATTTACACTTATCTAACCTAACAGTTAGATTGTGTTGATCAAACTTCCCTAGAACTTTCTTAGGCCTACGATCATGCTCTTCATGATTATTACCAAAAATCAACAGATCATCTTGGTAGATTTTAACACCACATTGATCCTTTAACACTTTCTCTAAGGCTCTCTGGAATACAGAGGCCGCTGAGACAAAGCCAAAAGGCAACCGCTTAAACCTAAAAGTCCCAAAGGGTGTGATGAAAGACGTGTAGTCCTTTGACTCTTCATCAAGCTTAATCTGATGATACGCTGATTTTAAATCAACGGTCGAAAAAACAGTAGCACCCTCCAACAACATCAACATTTCTGAAATCTTAGGAAGAGGATATTTATCTACAATCACCTGTTTGTTTAACTCCCTATGGTCAATGCATAAGCGGAGAGGGCCATCTGATTTCCGCGCGGCCACAACCGGAGACAACCACTGAGTTCCCTCAACTTCCTCAATGATCCCGTCCAGTTTCAACTTCTCTAATTGCTGCTTCATCTCTTCCCTCACTGCAAGTGGGACCCCTCTGACCTTACTAGCAAATGGTATGGCATCAGAAAGTAGTTTGATTCTGTAAGTGTAATTTTTTAAACATCCTAACTCCTCCCTGAATACCTTGGGAAAGGATTTCTTGAGATCCGAGCTAAACTTATCACCATCATGGAGAGACTTCACTTCACACACGGAGAAATTCTCCTTCAAAATAATGGGCGGGTCACTATTAGGGTCTAACATGACTCCCAAATCCCCTTGATGTATATAGCTTAGTATACGGTCACCTTTATAGGACACATATATCTTTCCAGAAACATATCTCCCTTTATATTCAATGAGCCCCAAAAAGTATCCCAAAAGCTTAATAGGTTCCCCTCCATAGGCGTAGGGATTGATGTCAGCTTTCAACAGTTGAACCTTGTCTTTCATGAAGCCCAAATAGAAATTTTTGGAAACAATTGTAATCTTGGCACCCGAGTCAAAAAGAACTCTGGTAGTACAGTTTTGAACAAAAATCTCATCAACTGGACCATTCTTCTTACTACATGAAATTTGTGCAAGAATTTGCCCACAGTCGCAATCAGACCAAGAAGAACCTTCATGATCTTCACTCTCACCTATCATGTTAACCTTTTTCTTAAAAGTCTTTGCTTTACAAGCGGAAGTAAAAGCCGGACATTTTTTTATCATTAGCAAAATGATTGGGGCTTCCACATCTAAAACATTTGAATTTGTGTTTCAGTTTTGCTGAACAAACCTTTCCCTGCTTCAACCATGTTATCTCTTTTTTCACTTTTTTCCTTCCCATTCACTTTTGACTTAGTGTGTAATTTCACCACGTGAACATTCTCATGTGTATTCTCATGTTTAGAAATCACCTCAACACATTTCAGCGAATGCTCAATTTGCTTAGCAATATTTACCACTTCATCCAAAGAAGGTTCATCTTTCTGCCAAATGTCATCCCTTACTTTCTGTATTTTGCATCCCAACATAAATTGATCCCTTATTCTTTCCTCTAATAATGAACCAAACTTCCACGAAGAACCCAATTTTCTGAGAGCTGTAATGTAGTTCTCTACAGACTCACCATCATTCTGACTGTGTCTCCCAAAATGGTAGCGTTCCAGAATAGTACTAACCTTTGGAAAAAAATGTCTATCTAACTTGAGTATACAGATCTCATACTCATCCAAAGAAGAATCATCTATCTCTGGTAGATGATCAAAGATCTCTTGCCCCTCAGATCCCAGGCAATGTAACAAGAGAGCTGTTCTCTTTTCCGCACTCAAATTTGTCCCACACACTTTAGCGTAGCGCTCAAAAACCTTCTTCCACTTCTGCCACCTGATTGGTGAATCACCAGGGTCAGAAAGGAAGAACGGCGGAGTAGCTACGTTCTGCATGGTAAGAACTAACAATGACGCTTTGTAAAATATAAGCTCAGCAATATAAAAATGTAGATACAGCAAATATATGCAGCAAATAACAAATGTGAATTTGCAGTTGGTGTGAAAAAACAAATATGAAGTAAATCTCAAATAACCTTTCAACTCGGAAATGTATCACCACCTCTACCTACATGAGAGCAGAGTAACAAACAGCTGAGCACTCAAGATTAAACACTCAACCACTCACCCTGCGAAGATCTAAGTTGTTGACCAAAGTGAGACAATCAAGAAATAGCACATTAAAATATAACAAACAAAAAAAAAACGTGTTAAATTCCAAACATGAGCAGTCAGTGTAAATGCTCCGATGAGAGTAAATGAAAAACGAAATGGCCGTCACGTCGTCACGTTTGCAAACGTTGTGTGATTACATTTCAAAGTACGGTGGGCTGGAAACTCCAACTTGCCGTGAGATGACTTCCTTTGTTCTGAGGCGAAGAGTTCCAAGAAACGAGAGAGAAGAGCCGAATGACGCGTAGCTCACATTCACAGTATACCGGTAAGTATTCTTTCAAAAGTCTTAAAGAAGCGCGCAGTGTGCAGCGCGACTGGCCATGAACGTTAGCAACTGTAATAATATGCACAGTGACGCGCTAACACACAGGTGCTCGTGGCTTTTGCTCGTGGCATTGTTTACAACCAAAGTACACTCCGGTAAGCAGGGAGAGCCCGTTATAACGCCATTAAGACCAAGATGCTCGCGCTAAAGATTGGCTATAAAATCCAAACATGAGTGTAAGGCAAGGCCCCAATAAAGAAAAGTTAGTTAATCCGTATGGAATTAACCCCTTAAAAGCGTCTTTTCTTGCTTAAAAGAAATTAGTGCTTTCAAAGGCAAATGCTCCTTCACAAAAATGTTCCTTCACAACAACTGTGAACTGTGAGATTTCAGCAGAGGAAAAACCAAACTTGTATCCAAAGGCAAAATTAGATAAACTTTAAATGGCTTAAAGATTAGTAGAGTTCCAAGTACATCCAAAGTCAATATCCTCAAGTGTTCTTAAAAGAAATTGATCACCCAACACTTTGCGAATAAAGCCATTCCCAACAAAGTGACCAGGGAGAAAATAGCACACATCGAAATCTCCCAGCCCAGGTAACCCACACAGGATAAAGGCGAGAAATGTGGCGAAAGCTATTAATTATAGAAATGTATAAAAATGCCAAAGGAAAGATGGTCAAACTCACAGTTTTTAGTATGCAGAGTATCCAAGTAGAAAGAAATCCAAGGCTTAATAACTTAATATTGATGTTGAGATTTTCTTGAAAACAGGAATCTTCTCCAAAATCTTCCTTATACTGATAAAAAAATATATATATACCCAACTCGTTGATCCCATCCTCGTCCCCAGTGTAAAATCCTCTTCAACAAAATGACATGAAAGGATTTTGTTGTAGAAAAGTTGGAATTAATAAGGAGAAATGAAAATCCCATCCATCAAGGCTCTGCAGTCAGATGCAACTGACTCCAGCTCCCTTTAACATTCCATCTCCATGGTGAAGCTCCTTGGAAACAGTCAAAGATACACAAGCTAACCTAAGTACATTACATTAACATTAAAATCAACATTGTTACAGTTTGTAACTATATTTGGTAATGATTGGTAATTTTTTATCTCTCTGTAACTATCCATGTAAGGAAATAGCTCTACTGTAAAGCGCTTTGGCAACATCGGGTATTGTTCGCGTATTTACAAATATAAAAAGAAAGAATTAATAAATAAACATGTCGCCTAAGAATATCGGTCTGTGGTATCATTACTAATGTTAGCACTCTAGCTCTTTGTTAGTCCATGCGTGTCCTTTCTCTATTTCCTTGTACTTTGCTGTCATCTGTATTTGGCTTTTTTCATTTCGATTTCGTCGCTGTTCTGTTTGGCGGACGTGAGGAGGCGTGGCTTCCGGATCCCGAGATGCTACGCGCGGCTAGTCTCACGCAGACCAAGGATCGGTAAAATGGCTGCTACGGTGGCTGGGCTAAGTCTGCGACAAGGCGATTTGGTGTGGTGAGTACCGCTATCTGGTGCAAAGAAGTACTTACGGGGGAGGATGGACTCAGCGGGAGAGTGAGCGATGTTGGCTATTCTTCTGCATAGTCTGGAATGGTCCCTGAGAAGGGAGCAGGCCACAGAGGATCCCAGTGGAGAGTGGTGCAAGCGTGCAGTATCACTGACAGAGGATGCGAGTGAATCACAAATGGTCCTTGTAGGAGGCTAGAGCAGATCTGAAAATGCCCTTGGATGAGAATAGGTTCGGGCTTAAGAGGGTCATTGGAGGGGGCAGCGGGATGTTTAGGATACGGAGTATTGCATGAGTTCTATTGTACAGAGCTCTGACACCTTATGGTAAAGTCCGCGCTTTATAAAAATGCATAAATAAATAAATACCACGAAGGATACAGGGTAACTCGGGGGGGGGGGGTCTTCAAAAGAATTATACGATCGCCGAAGGTTGGGCAGCAGATCACTGAGGAAGGAGTTCAGGAGAAGGCACAGGTTCTGTTTCCAGGGGGGGGGGGGGGGTCGAATCCTAGCAGGCCATGTTGGTTTACACAGGTAAGGGGCACCGGTCATTGCTGATTTCTTACTTATTGGAAATGAGGCTGGCTATACAGAAGTAGGAGGTAGTTTAACCTGTGGAGAATCTTCGGAACAGGACGTGAGGGGTTATTTTTAGGAATTGGTACTAGCCAGTCGGTAAATGCGGATGTAGGTCAGGTCTTCCATGGATGAGAGAAAAGTGAACAGGCGACGTTAGAAGGTAACTTGATATTTTGGGTGCGGGGCAGATCGGAGGTGATCCACATGGTCATGGGTGCCACAGAGAATCTGTGATTGTGTGAAAGTGAATATGCAGGATCTTAGTGGGCCGCGAGTTTGCCATGGAGTAGTTCTGGCATGTCTTGGGGGCTCTCTGGAGCGCTTAACAAGCTACTGAATATACTTAAAGGAGACGTGGCTCTCTGGTAGAAGAGTTCCATAGGATCCCTAGAAGAGATGGAATGGGATTAGTAGGTCAATGCCTCAGGCAATACCCACAGGAGGTGGTGAAACACCACTGATGCTCTCTAGAGGAGATAGACCAGGGTTGTGGAATTACTATGGCCCGAGTCCCAGTGCATATTGTTTGGGGTCAAGGATAACACGTTTTCATGTTTATATTGTCTGTGACAAGTAGGCCCAACCCCCTGTAGCACAAACGCTTTTGGCTGGCAGTTTACAGTTCCACATTATGGATCCGGGAAGGGCATTGTCTGCGCTTAGAGTAATATTTGTGTTCTGTAGTAAACATATTCCCCTCAATGGCCATCTGCGGTCATTTGTCTTTTCTAGATAAAGGAGGAGGATTTGTAGTAAACTAGTTCTCCTTCCAACATGGCCACCTGCTGTCATCACACTTTCCTCTATGCTCCTACCTACTAGCCTCCCACAATGCCTGTCTACATTCTATGTTGTACTTGGAGGTTCCAGAATTGACAGTTGAAGGTCTGGTCAGCTGACGAGTTGTGTTCTGCTGTAATCTAATAAACCTATCCTGAAACTACAAAGAAGTGTCTTGCTGTCTACATTTACCTATTTGTGGTGCTCATGACGAGCTGGTCTCGTAATAACGGCGCTGCTCCGCCCACGTGCGATTAATTCCCCGCCTGTGCGGGCGAATTAATCAGTGGGCGGGGTCGTGACGAGACCAGCTCGGCACGAGCACTGTGGCGCCGCGATCATCCCCCCGCCGCCCCCCCCTCTCCATGGGGGAATTACCCCCGCAGCGAAGGGGTTAATGAAAAGCCTTTATTATTAGGGAGCATTAGGGTGAACGCACTAAGGAAATGTAAGCTCGTACTGCAATGTTGACAGTGGATCCAGTATATTAGTGCACATGTTTGGAAAATTTAACAATATAAGAGTATATATAATGCTTGAAAGCAAGATAGATTAGTCTTTACTTTCAAAATAAATGTTCACAAAAAAGAAACTAGAAAAAAACTTTTTTGCTAAACTACTGTGAAATTGTAACTACCTTTTCTTTGAAGCATCATCTAGTAAAGTGTGTTAATGTAATGCTAGTAATCCCCCAAACATATTCATAATGGAAAATCAGTGCAACTAGTTTGAAAAAGATTATGGGAAACACGAAAATAAACAATCATTGGCAAAGCTAATGGGTCTGACGCTGGTCATCAGCCTTTTGTTTTTTGTCAATTCACGTCTTGTTTTACCCTGGTTTTTGTTAAACTTTATGGTCGTGGGAGCTGGCAGGCCCTCATCGTTATAACAAACTTTGGCAAAAAGTAATATTTTTTGGTCTCAAAAAGCACACATTGCCACAGTAGTTCCTAGGACTGAACACAACTACTTTCTGTGCCAATATGCTCCTTGTGAAAGCGTAGAGTGCTGTCACCCACAGCGAAGCCAGCCTTTAAATAGAGCGAGCTATTGAAATTATTAAAAATAAAAGGTCTTGGTTAACTCAAGACCAAATTAGGGGCCCAATACCTAAATAAAGTAACAAAAGTGCACCCATAGTTAATGTCTTTGCATTAGTGCAGATTTGCGGCTTTCATGAGTTCATAATAATTTACAAAAGTAGGTCAGAAAAAAACACTTCTAAAAAATATTTGTGAACTGCATTCTAGCATGTGCAAATATGCAGTGTAGATTTGCTCATGTGAAAATCTGTTGAGCATTTACAAGCCTGTAAGACTATTTATTTCTGCTCGTCAGGAGTATATTTCCAGCCGTTCTCAGTATTGGAAAAGATTAGAGACGAGCTGGTGAAAACCCCTAAACCATGCAAATCAGTAGGGATGCACAGACTCAAAAGCACATTCCAACCCTGGAATTATAGTCCCAGGATGTAGATCTGTGGAAAGATGGCTAAAGAAGTGAATTGCTAGAATTCCAACGCTACTATTGTATGAGCCTTGTATAACCAGAGAGGCTAGTATCAGAGCTCTTATATAATAAGTTTGCTGCCATAATTTATCGCCGTATTACTTGGCAACAAGGGGGAAAGTGGATTTGATTTTACAGGAAAAGTAGATTTATGAAGCAACCTCTCCCATGGGCAAGTAGGTATTTTAATATTTCAAGTAGCAGAATGTGGATAGGATACCACAAGAAGATGGGGCCTGGTGGATCTCTAGAGGAGGTTAGCAGATTCCTTCAAATAGGAAAATTAGGATCATAAAGTATCTTGTTAGTGAGTGGGTGGTGTTGCCATTCTTGTAAGTATGTTAAAACTGTATGCTATGACACAATAGGGGTATCTTTATTTTTCACAACCAGTGGATTCCATTTTGGAGAGCATGGGGAGTTCTGTGTGAAATGGGCAGTGTGGCCTTTGTATATGGTATTGTCCTTGGAACTTCCCTAAAATAATCGCATTAAGCGTTTCTTTTTTTATAGGATACTACAGTTCCAGTGTTGATTGGGTGGTCCCATCGTCTTGTTTCTAGAAGTGTGGCATGCTGAATAGTGCAATCTTTTGATGTCAAGTGGTTTAGCACTCTTGTGTGTTCGTATTTTTTTGGAATGGAATGCATCCTGACAGAATGGGAACTACTGAGAGGATTTCTAATTTTACTGTATGTGATGCAAGCCTTGTACGAAGGTGGATGCTCATACACTAAGAGCAGTGTTTTTGCCCAATATGCATGACAACATGAAGATGCAATACTTTGATTAATTCTTCTGTAATGAGTATTGCTATTTTTTGTGCGCATAAGTTCTACTTTTTTGTCATGGTGATTTCATATTTCATCGAGTTTGCAATTCTTTTTAGCTGGTGCAGAGAAAATGGTATTCAGCGATCATGTCCATTTGTATATGGTTTCCATTGATAAACAACTTTTTAAACATACTCTACAGGCGGATGCTGTCCAAGACCTTTCCGATAGTAGATATAGCTGGCATTACCAAACCTTCGGGTTTTGTATTGGCGCATGTCCCTTCGCACCTTGGTCATGGTATGGTTGTTGGAGTTGATAAACTTGAAATTTATTATTAAACCTAATCAAAATTAACTGTTGAAAGGGGCCTCTCCTTCCATTAGGGAAGAAAAGTTCTTCCATTCTGTGAAATAGGCACCGATGTGCTAAAAGCTGTAGGTTGATAATTGTCCCATAGATCCCTACAATAGTCTGCATCCCTTTTGTCTTGCAAAGTGAGGCATTGGAGGATGTCTACTCACGTTTGTTAAAATACCACACTCTGTTACCATGTTATTTATCGGTTTTACCTTGGAAAAAAATTGAATTCTATAGTGTTGAAAAGTGTATGTTATAATTTTTCCATGTTTTGTAGGACCCTATTATAGAAATTTCCAGATTTGTCATCAAATAGATGAAGATACTTTTCAATATATATCCTGAGGGATGATTCCACTCCTATTCTTGAGTCAACATTCAATGGTAGTTGTAGGGTTTCTTTAAGCCCATCTTTGTTCCTTCTAAGGGACAGTATACCCAAATAATGCAGCTTGCTGCTTAATGAAGGTTTCTGACATAAATAGTGACAGTAACAAAGAGAGTCCTTGCTGTACGACTTTGGCGTGAAGCTTTATTCCTAGACAATATTTACACAGGACTTTTAAAGTATGGGGCAGCTATCGGAGGCGGACCCTCTCTGGTGTATTTAGGTTACCTTCTAAGATGTTGGTAATTCCTCAATTGCAAAATGCAGAGACACCAGTGAGTCATAAAGAATAAACGTATCCTAAGAATTGTAGTACAACATCCTATATTAGTTCGATGCAAAGTTCCATTGCATTCTGCCATACTTCTGAGTGCTGGAGCTGCTTTATGAGGAAGGAAGAAATGATACGTAATGTAACATCCATGCTGAGAACAGTACTGTTCTGGCAATAATTGTTTACCATGCCTCATCGAGAACAGCCATCCTACAGAATGAAAGTTTATTTTTAGTAATTCAAGACAACTACTTTCTCGGGGGGGGGGGGGATTGGCTGTATTCATTGACTGATAGAAAATCTTTCTGTGAAGATAATACAGCGAGTAGATAGGTTAGTAAAGTGTGATTGTGAATGAGTTAGGGGTTTGTTTTTTATGTGTCATTGCTTCTGCTAGTTGTCCTGGACTTCATACGAGTCTGGAAGGACCTGGAAAAGACGAGTATGAGTTCTTCAAATTATAGATTAAAAAGCTGCCACTCTTGTGGATGATTGAAAAATCTCCAAATCCATTGTCAAGATTGGCTCATTGGTTTGACGATTTCTGTTCTACAGTAAATTAAATAGATGTTAGTGGGAGGTTATCTAGGTATGCTACTAAGGGCATGCTAAAAAGGCAGTTGTTCTAAAGAGATGCTAGAAATTCAATTACGTTTGTTTAATTAGTTTAGTGCTGGATTTTCTTATAAATTTAATATTCTTTCTTATATTAAATAGGGGCTGCATATCAACTAGCATTACTGAGATGGGGGTATTCCTTCTGAATGCCTGCTGTATTACAACTTTTCCTCGCACTGCTGCATTTAATTATTAAACTAACAGTTGACTCTAAATTTAAAGATTGTTTTGAATTGGATTCTTGTAGCCTTCAAGATACAACAAAGAAATTCTGAACCAACCAGATCAGATACTTAATTGGCACACAAAATCTATTAGAGGCAAGAGATTGTGTACACAATCATAGTGTTAGCAGAACAGAAATCCTATTTCTTTCCCCCACTGTAGATAAAAATAGAAAAATGTGTCTTTCATGAAGTCAAACCCATAATCCCTTTAAGCATATTTCTCCTAATTCAAGCGTCCTAGGTGTTTGTGTTTCAGATAATAATCCTTAGCCTCTGTGCATTCTCTACATGTCTTCAGACAATGTCACTCTTTCTATGTTCAGTAGCCTTGTCGGCTACAAATAGAAAAGGATGTTGTTACATCACTTCCTTTTGTAAACAACCTGTGTGAGCTACTGAAGGCCAAGCCACTCTCATAGTGCTACCTTACACTCCCATGCCCAGCATAATTGACTTTAAGCTTAAAGTCGACAAAACCAGATACTATGGTTTGAACCAAATAATTCGGCTAGGGGCTCTATGACAGGGCTGCCATGTTTGTCAGTGAGAGCATGCCTTTGGGGATGCATGAACATATATGCATATAAATGTGATGTATGGGGAAATTGGAGTCTGTGTCGTATGTATTTATGTCACAGGAGATTCCTTTTGCCTTATGTTCGTTCGTTCATTCGTTAAATCCACTTTATTCGATTATTTAAAATCATAAAAGTGCAATGCACAATATACAAAAGACACATTCCGGTAAAAACATTTGAGCAATATATATAAAACAATAGCTTATGTCTGTTTCAGAAGAACCAGATATCTCGAGGTTAAAAAAATTCCATAGAATATTAACAATAAAATGTATACATTGTTTAACCTAGGGCATCTTTTTTTCTCAATTTGTACAGCAGCAACAAGGAAACGAGCAATATTAAAAATATCCCAGGAGTTACTCAGCATTTGCCGATAAAGTAACGCAGATCTGGCTTGTAAAAAGCCCTTTCCAGTCAATATAGGGACTAACCACTTCCTACGAATATCATTATAAAAATCGCAGAGCATCATAAAGTGTAAAGTATCCTGTGCAGAATAATTATCGCATTGGCACGGATCTGCATCCTCGGGTTTACACCACCCCGGAAGATCACCCAATGAGAAGTGAATCAGATTAAAACAGAACCTATTCAGGAGCCAGCGATAGAAAGGCTTAGTGGCAATTTTCAAGTAGGGTTCAATTAACAAAGTAGTTTTTGTCAAAAAATGAGCCATAACCAAAGTTTTCTGTAGCTCCTGTTCTTCCCGTTACATCATCAGTGTATTCATAAAATTCATTTTGACCCACTTCACGTCTTCCTTACTGATCCTTTCCGGGGTTTCAAATCATTCTGGTCGCCCTATTTTAAATAACTTATGCTTGACATAAGACAGCCACTTGATTTTACTAGCTTTGTCCAGTTTTACACAATCCCGCAAAATCTGATGGTTCAAGGTCAATTGTGGATTAAGCCAGGTTTTAAGCCAACAAAGTAACGGGGCTGTACTCAAGATATCCGTGACGTAACCCAATCCCAATTCCAGGTGAATGGCAAAGGCTCGGGTTGATTGAGGTAACGACAGGAGGCTACGTAAAAATCTATTTTCAGCTGTCTGCACCCCCGGCTGCCGTTTAAATCCCCATATAGATGAGACATATGCCGCAAAAGCCAGACATTTCGATCTATATATATTGAGAATGGCCTCTACAGGCCTAGCCCCCAGGCGCTGGGCAAACTGTAATAAAACTGTCGTGAATCTAGTTACTGCATTTAAAAAAAAAAATCTTGGGGGGTCCAAGAACCTCTATCATCAAATAGAACCCCAAGATATGTAAAAGAGGTCACCCTGGTCACTTCCACCCCATTACAGTAAAATGATTTAGCTTTTCTAATTCTTTGACCAGTTGTCATAATATGAGACTTCCCAGTGTTCACAGCTAGGTCCAAAGACTGCATGTGGGCCCCAAAGGCATCCAATAGCCTCTGGAGACCTACCGCAGTACGAGCTAAAAGGACAGCATCATCCACGTATAGGAGGACCGGAATTAGGCAATCTCCTACACGCGGGATATCCGGGCTCGCCTCAGCTAAAGATTTATCCAGGGCGTTGATATAGAGTGTAAATGGTACTTCTGCCTTGCCTAAATCCGTACTGTAAATTGGATAAAATCTTATTATCGGTACCCCATTCTGTAAATTTAACTAAGACCACCTTGCCTAGTATTTTTACAGCCGAGTCCATTAGTGATATATGTCTATAACACCGCGGGTCCCCTCTCGGGCCTTAGTTAAAAACTGGGATAATAATTGAATGGCACCTGGATACGGGAAACCCTTGCGTTCCAGATGCATTAAAAACATTTGCTAATATTTTCGGCCAGAATTTAGGATCACGTTTATATAGGTCTGCAGGGACACAGTCAGGACCAGGTGCTTTATTACTAGAGGTCTCCTTTATTGCTCTCTCGATATCCACCTCGTTGAAGACAAATGGGGCTATTTCCTGCCGAGTTAATGAGCTGGAGGTGGAAGCCAGTATCTCATTTGAGCCATAAATTGCCTCAAAATGGGACAGCCACTGTGCCTCTGTGATATTACTTTCCTAGGTTTCACTCTCCAGACCGGAGAAAAAGGGGCTATTAACAATAGCCCAAAATCTAGAGCTGTCCTTTAAAACCTCTACAGATAAAAGAGCATTCCAGGCCTCTGACTTAATCTCTGATTTTCGCATATAAACTGCTGTCTTGTACTTCTTCCGTAAACTCGCTATCAGTACCCTATCTCGGGGTGAGCTTTTCAGAGTTAAAACTAGGGAACGGTGAGCTTGTGAGCACTTTTCATCAAACCACCTTTCTTTTCTCCACGAGTACTTCTGGGTTTGGTATTAATGGTCAGATCCACCTCAATCGGACTACATATACCATTGAAGTATCTGAGAACCACATCCTTGGGGTTTGAAGAATCGGCGCATATTGTGAGGTTCCCTTTGGCTTTCAAACAAAAATCCTTAAAAAAGGAGTCTGGCGTCACTTTAGACCATTTAAGCCTCCTCCCCTGGTCGCGCGTTACCATACAGTTAACTCCCAGATTTTTTCCTCCCTAACCCATAAGGCCACATCCATTATCCAGTACTAATATAACAGGGTTGTGGTCACTGAAAGGAGACAGCCAAGCATTATAAAATACTACTTTATCTAGCAACAGGGGAGACAGAAATATGTAATCGATGATGGTGTCCCCACTCTTACATTTAAAAGTCGAGCACTGATCAGATTGATTAAAAAAAGTCAGGTTCGAAAAGATCGGCTTCTGACAAAAGAATCTGCCTCCCCCTGAGGTGAATGCTCAAAATGAGGAATCACCGAGTGACTGTGCCCTAGATGATCATCAATAAAACAATTCAAATCACACAGGTGTATATTAAAATCGCCCATGAGTAATATATAATAGGAAGTGGATTGCTTCAACCTGTATTCTTCTAAAAACACTTTCAAGTAACACAAATGTTGATTCCTAAAATCGGATTGCCCAGAATTATAGAAATTTACAAGTAATAACTTAGGGTAATTGGAGGAGCTTACTTCTATTATCAGACAATTAGAAGAGTCTACCTCTATCCTTTTTGGAGACCCCATTAATTTAAGGGAAAGAAGAAGCACTAGACCACCTATTGCTTCCCTGCCAAGGTAGGACGAGCAGGTAGGAAGTAAGATGTAAACCCATCCATCCAGAAGTTATCTTTCCTGGAGCGCTATTATATCATATGATTTAATACATTCCAACCAGATCGGGTCATCTCTTTTAGATCTAAGGCCCGCAATATTCCAACTGATAATTCTACAATTGGGGGGGATTTCTACTCCTGTGTCGCCTATGGCAGAGCTATTAGGGCATGGTACAGAAATACAACCCTTCTTCACCACCAGTCAATCATTCCCATCCAACTGGGTTAGTGTTGAGATTATATTTGAAAGAGGTAAGCCTCCCTCATCAGGCCTGCACAGCTGAGCTACCAAATTTAAAGGTGTTACTCCACCCCCCACTAATTTTATCAGGACGAGATACAGGACTTTTACTGCGGGAAGGCCACTTTAAAAACTGATGAAAACTAGTCAGTTCAGCCACCCTTACTCCATCACGAACTCGTGGTGTACTTACTGGGGGGTAGAAAAAAACGAATGGCAACGTCCTAATGTCGCCCCTGAGTAGCGCGGAGGCGTCTCAAAACAGCCTGTCGACTATATCCCGTTTGCTAAAATTGACTATGATGCAGTCACCGGGTACATGTTTGGACCATTACCCACCCAGGCCACCCGTCTAGCCATTATAATGTGGGCAGAAATCTCGGATTGGCCAATGCTATAATGGGCACACCAATGTTTTGTCCGCCGCAGTTAATTCACTATCGGGGACACTAAGCGGGGGGACGCCTACAGGGACCGCAACCAAAGGGGTAGCTTCTGGTGGGAGATTAATTCTACAGCCATTGTGACTTATATCTCTCTCTTGAGGGGCACAATTCTCATTGATTGTCAGAGTCTGGCCATTAGGTGGCAAATTGGCTAGACTTGTGTCACCTTGGGAGGATTTCCCCCCTACTGTGCCCAAACCTGGATTGGCCACCGTTCTACCAACAGAATTCGATTTTACCCCCCCATGAAAGTTGTAATAGTTGAATGCGTTAGTCTTTCCCTTGGAAATTGGACCTGCTCTCTATAGGTGGGATAGGTAACAAGCCTACGTTTGAAATAACTTGCGGGGTACACTTCATATCCCTCAAGGAGTCCACCCTCTCACTTTTTTTCTTAAGATCCGCAACAGGCAGCAAGAGTTTTCGCGTCCCGCGCCGTGGGTGTTCATGCGCGCTTATGAGCGCGAAGCAGGATTTCCAGCTCCTCCCCCAACAGGTGATGGATTATGGGGCTTGGAGTCCCCAACAGGCAGCAAGAGTTGCCTTATGTGTCACAGTTTGATATACAACTCAAACATACAACCAGTTTTTTAGATGAGCGAAAGTTCATATTATGGAACATTTTTTCTGCACTATAAATTTCCCCCAATTAAAAAAAGAAATTTGCTGCATTTTTTATTCATAAAGGTGGTACAGTGTCTACCACCCACTAGGAACAAGATGCCTGCACTGTGTAAATGCAATGCCTTGAAATGGGAGAAATTTAAACCGAAAAGTGAAATGTGTTAATATGAATTCCATAAACCTCATTTAAGTTTTTTCCTATTTGAATTTCCCATTTACAAATAGCTGGGATTTTTCACCCAGTGGCCTATAGAAACGGTGCCATATTTATAACAGAAAAATACAGCCATTTCTTTTTAAGTGGAAGACTTTTATAGTGCAGGGAAATGTTCCATATTGTGTGAAGAATCATGCTTTATTAAACATATTTGGCATAATTGATGGTGGAGAAACCCATTAAGACTTAATGTTTCATAGAAATAATTTTCTTCCCTTTAACTTTCTCCCATTGGAAAAAAAATAAAATTTTCCAGTTATAAATATAGCACAATGTCGACTGACCACTGGAAGCAAGAAGCCTGCTGTTTATAAATGCAGCACTGTGAAATGGGAGAGGATTAAAATGGAGAGTTAACTTGATCATTAGTGGAGAAGTGTGGCTCACTGGTTAGAGGAGGCAGACCCGGGACCAGGGTTCAATTCCCGACGCGGCAGGGTCTTGAGCCCAAAATGTCCACGGACTCGGTAATTCTCGCTTCGGTGCCTACTCGAATCACAGGTTCACACTCTGCAACTCTGGGCAATAGCTTGCTTAATCTCCACTACGGCCCCCCGCGGCAGGATGCCTGGCTTTCACCTTGGGGATACCCAGTAGGGGCTATCTCACAGGGAAAAACCAGGACGGGTTCCCAATGCAAAGCGCTTTGAGACCTGGCGGTGATATTGCGCTATATAAAAACCCATCCATCCATTAAGTTAATTCTTCACTTTAATTTTCTCCCATTTTAAAGCTTTCAGAAACATCATTTTGTTCTTATGCTCCAATATTGAGTTGACAAGCATGAGGCTGCAGATACAAGTCCCTTGTATCTGCAGCCTCATGAGATTAGTATAGAATAAACTCAGCCTTCCCTTAACTTGAAAAGGAAAAAGTGACCCTGTGCTTATTTTTAAAATAAGTACACAGGCTGCAATCTACTCTAAAGGTGTCTGCAAGCTACTGGCAGCTTGTGAATGACTGGTTGGAGGCACCTGTTCAGCTTGGTTTATTTCCACATAGTTTTTCATTGTCTTGAATATGGTTTTATATATTTCATGTTGGCACTTTTTAACACTTTCTACACTTCTTTGAAATTTCTGTCCAGGTGTTATGCATCCTTTCTTTTGCCAGGTTTAATGTATATTTCTCATATCAACAATCCAGATATTTATTGAACAGGTTTCTCTTGTAAGTAATAGTACCATCACAAACCTTTATTTGTAATCGTGAATAATCCTTCTTGAACCAACTTTAAATTAAAGCTATCCACATGTAAAATGCCATTCTTGTCAATAGATTATTGTGGATCTAATGTTGTTTCTGTACAAGAATGTAATGTGTGAAGTGCCAGGATCTACTGTAGGTTGCGCAATGGGAGAGGGATCTTGCTTCTACAGTTGTGTTAATACTAGCATGAAGCCATTCCATCATTCATGTTGACCATACCAATACTGCATTTTAAGAACACGTATGTTGGGTTGGGTTGGGTTGGTTTTATTTAAAAAATAGGCTGAACCTTTAAGGCAGAGGTCTTCAAACTGTGGGGCGCGCCCCCTAGGGGTCCGTGAATGGTTTCCAAGGGGGTCGCGAATGCCTCTGCAGTGACATGCAAATGAAGATTGCCTGGAACTGCTGCCTTGTTCATTTGCTGCATTTCCAGGCTGTCTTTATTTGCACGCAGCCCTTTAAATTGGGACTAAAAAGATTCCTATGAAGAGAGGTCACCGAGTGTCAAGAAGATGGCTAAAAAGAAAATAAGTAAGTAGATTAAGTATTTTGTAGTTGGCAAATACTGTCACTGCAGATGCCTGAGTCTGAAATCTGAGCAACACATAATTGGACCAGAGTTGACACTTTGGGGAATAGTGACCTTTATACTGAAAGTGCTGCGTGGTCCCAGCCTGTGACAGAAAGCACTGTGGATATGTAAGTTATAATTTTATCCTTGCATTACACACCGTCTAACAAAGGCTGCTGCAAAATGATGCAGTGTTTGAGATAAAAACACGTTCCTACCAAATATAGGGTTGACTCAATTATGCAAGGAGAAAAGGTAAAATAAGCGGCGTAATCCAGCACATTGTGTGGTTAGGTTTACTACATTTTTTGTCATTTTTAGGTTTCGCTGGAGGGCGGATCTCTTAGCTCCGCCTCCAGAGAAATCTCTTGATTTCCAGTAAGGAGAATGGAATACGCCCCCCTGTCCCATTGGCTAGCTCCATAAATGGAGGCTAGCCATTGGAACAGAGATCTGTCCGTCAAGGCCGGACCAGATTCGGGGGCGTTCCCGAGATTTTTTCCCAGGGCGGAGTTACGTTTTCTCCCGTTCCCTCCCCTTTCACTGATGCGCTGTCCATTTCCGCCCCCCCTCGCTGTCCTGTGCACGTTTCCCACCGTCCCTGTCCTCTCCCCCCCTCCCGCCGTCCGTGTCCTGTCCCGCCCCCTCCCGCCGTCCGTGTCCTCTCCCGCCCCCTCCCGCCGTCCGTGTCCACTCCCGCCCCCTCCCGCCGTCCGTGTCCACTCCCGCCGTCCGTGTCCACTCCCGCCCCCTCCCGCCGTCCGTGTCCGTAAAAATCAGCCCCCGCCTGCCTACCTAAGGAGAAGGGCCGCTGCGCTGCCCGCAGCGACCCGGAAGTGGTTGGCCGGCCGGCCGGAAGTGCCCGCCCCAGCAGCCCGGGGGGAAGAAAGAAGAAGCATGGCGGGGCGAGGCAGGGCGCCATCGCAGGTATGAAAAGCTCACACAGACCTCTGTACCTTGACGCACGGGGAGGTCGCTTTGTTTTGAGGGGCTCGGGGCCGCGCAATAGGTGTTTCTCTGCCTACGGCTTATAGAATTTTGTGATCAGATATATATTCGCTGTCCTTAATGCACTTTAATGATTCGCGGGACAGTTCAGTTCTCATGCAACCTGGTATAACCTTTGAGATGGGAGTTTTTTTTTACCGCGGTGCATTAAAAGGGCCGTATTCGGGCTGCCCGTTCCTTATCGAATAAAACGGGACCACCCATGTTCTGGTCCCATCATTGTATTTTAACTTATTTTATATAGTGATTTTGCAATTGGATTTCTCTGATGGAAACTGAGGATGCTACAATAGTAATTACTTGTAACCGGCGTAGATTTGGGGGCGGGGGGTCGCGAGCTTTTACCTACAAATTCGTAATTGCCGGACGTGCGAGATCTGCACGCGAGAACCTCTATATACAGCTCAACGTAAACTGCAATCGACTGCCCACCCCACGTGTGATAATCTTGATATTTACGGGATCCTTCCTTGTGCCGCACCCTTGCTCGCTTCGGTTCTCACGCGCACCCATTCTCTGGCACTTGCTTCTAAAAGCTGCCCGCCCCTGTATACATTCATTTCAAAGTTGCCAGGACCATGCCTCATTCAGTGTCAACGTCCCCTCCCGTACATTGGCTTTATGTTTGAAGAGCATGCCTTGCTGGCCATATAGTACTGCGCATTTTATTCACTACTCAAACAAGTTTCGCCTCCGTGGCTGCCCTCGACATCACCCTGCTGGAGTTCATGTTCTCCATTATAGTGGGTTAGAGCTCGATGGTATGAAGCACGTTCGCCCCTTCACGTGCTCCGATTTTTTGTTTGTCCAGAATCCCCCCAAAAGCACACACCCCCTAGAACCAATGCACATTGTGTATGACTTCCAGGAACCCCGCCATCCTCCGAGCATTGCACTGATGTGAGGTCACAGATTCTTTTGTATCATCTGTTTAACCTCGCCGTGTTTGCCGAATCACAAACATACATACCAACATTTGAACAAGCATTTACAATGCAACGGTTTCGCCTTTGGAAATGTTAAAGCTATTTGCAATGTAAATGACAATGGCAATTATTTATCTGTTTTCAAAACCAACACATAAATACAAATGTTGTCATTTACAATGCCAATAACTCAAACTTTTCCAAAGGCGAAACCGTTGCATTGTAAATGCTTGTTACTAATGGTAACACTGTCAGGGGAAATATTATACCTCATCATTACCAGTTTAGCACCTAAATCCATCAATAAGCAACTGCAAGATAACCAATCAACCTTTATAAAGGGCCTTCTACTGCTCTGGAAAACATGTCGCCAGACACTTTTTAAGTAACTTTTGCTTAGTTTGAATTAGAATCAAATGTTTTAGTTAAAATCTGCAGATTATGCAGCAGATGATGGATTATGTAGCAAATGCTGTAAACCCATAACTTTTCGGAAAGCGCTGCTACCTCAGAAACTCATAATTCCAGTGGCCCTGGCTTTAAGTGACTCCATCATTTCGTGGCTGGTAAGAGGATGTAGCTTAACGGCCAGAGCGCCTGACTTCGAAGCTGGGGAACCATGTTCAAGTCTTGGCGGGAGGCTCAAGCATCCTGTGATTCTAGGCAAATCACTTAATCTCCCCTTGCCTGAAAAAAGATTAACGTGTCCATCTGTAATGCAACTGGTGCTCATGTAAAGCGCTCTGATACCTTCAGGTCGAGTTTGCGCTGTATAAAACTTTTTTTTTTCAACTCTTGTTTCTGTTTTTAACTGCACCACCACCACAAATTTGCTTTCAGGGAGATGCACAACAAAGTAAGCATTGAACATTCAGGGGCAGTTGCTTTTGTAAAAGGTGAGTCCAGGGGATGGCAAGGAAGAAGTCAACAGAGTTCCATTCAGATGCAGACCCCTGATCCTCTTGACCCCTAGGGCCTCATAGTAATGGTTCAGGAGAAGGAGAAAAATAATGAGATTCATAAATATACTCAAAGAGATGGTCCAGAGGAGTAAGCACTGTGTAGGGGCTTCATTTTTATGGTTACAAATGGCCCCATTAGTGCAGCAGGTAATGCTGTCCGCTGTGCAAGTGGCGCCACTGCTGCACAGTTATCGCTGTCTTACCGTGGAGTGGGTGCCCATTTTCCTTGTTAGCATTAGAGCCTAGATAACGTTTGCTTCTCTTTAACACAAAGGGGCAGAAAGAATCATTGGTACTGCAGGTACAGTGGCACCAGGAACCAGAGGTACCAGGAACCAACTAAACATTAATTATGGCTGTTTATTATCCTTCGGGCATTAGGTCCCTATTATGATTAGGGGGATTGGGCTGCCATTGTCCCGCTGCAGCCACCAGGGAACTACTGTTCCCTGGCAGTGGTGCAGCAGTTAGGAGGCATCAATATAATTGGTGGGACCGCCACAGTCCTGCCAAATATATTCGGAGTCTCCTCTCTGCCATGGTTTTCATGGCGATTCCTCCTCAATGAAAACCTTGGTGGAGAGGAAACATAAGGGGTTCTACAGGACCCCGCTTGTGCCTCTGTAACCCAGGGATGCATGCAGTAGGTCACAACATGTGCGCCCTGTGTGCATGCACCCTGGTTCCTGCACAGCATGAACTTTTCAGTCTATGCCGTGCGGGAACTGTTTTTGGCTTTCCTATTGCGGTGCCCATTATCGGGCATCACCGTGGGAACATCAAAATAAAAGCCCACCAGACACGAGTTACACTTGTAATCTGTCCGGTAGCCCGACCACAGCTTTGGCGGTGCTGTTACAGGACGGACCCGGCGCTGCAGCCCCAAAGTCGTAATCAGGCCCTTAGTGTGGTTTATGAGCAATAGTAAAAGTACTCCTGAAATGATCTCATAAGCCGTGCCCCCTGCCTTCAGCCTTATCCCTCCCGTTCACCCAATCCTTACCGTAAAGTTTTGGAGGGGGGCCTCACTGTAAAACATTTTGCTTATGGCGGGCTCAGAGCAAAAAAGTTTTAAGACCTCTGCTTTAAGGTATCTGTAACCTCAGTGTTGGCTTTGCTCTCCGAGTCTCCAGGGTCTGTTTCATTTGAGGAATAGCTTTGTGGTCTATGGCATGAGACTGTGCTATTGTGGCACCTTTTAAAATATTTAATCTGGCCAAGTAGATTCAGGTCCATGATGTATAACTAAGAATCTATGTGGAAGAGGGAGCATTGAAAGGTGAAAGGTTGAAGTGAAGAAGAGTATCATGTTGAAACACTTCGTAGCCACCAGAGCCCCTCAGGGTTTAATGGGTTTTATGGAAATATTTAAGTTGTATTAACCTGAGTTGAGTGTGGCTCACCAGGCATCTTGAAACTACCTTCATCTCTGTTCAATCTGCTTCCTATATTTTATTCCTTTTGCGATCTCTGTTCCTTTCGTGGATGAATGAGGATTATTAACAACTAGGGATTTGTATGCTCTTGAAATACCCTTTATAACAATTTTCCCCAATATACGCTTAGAATGTTTTGATTCCTTTATGCAGCCTTATTTACACGTGTTCTCCATTGCGGGTGCTAACTAGGAACTTTGACATATCGAGTTGAAGTGAGTTGATCAAGGCCTACAATGTCTACCTTTGTTAAAGACACCAGTACCACAATCCAGGTTTCTTGGATTCCCAGTTAGCAGCTTACCTGGGACACCGATCCTGTTTAAGCATGATTTCCAGTTAGCAGAATACCTGTGCCACTGATCCTAATTAAGCGTAATTTAAGTAAAAAAAGACGTTTGTCCTTTTTTTAGCCATTTCGTGTAATTTTCTTTTACGAAGCTTTCAAAGTTAGCTTGATAACATTGAATCAACAGTGGATACTCCTGGGTTCTAGCAGATGTTGGTATTACCCAACTCGGTAGTACTCCACTTTACGTTTGGCTCAGGGGCAGCTGGTAACCTTTGAAAAGCGGTGGGGCGAGCGAACAGCCCCTCCCTCCAAAATCCCATAACAAAACAATCACTCCTTCCCAAAGCCCAAAATAAACCTACACTAAGATTTAAAATTAAAAAAAAGAAACTAACCCACTATGGCACGTTTTTGTCAGTGTTCGTGAACTGCAATCTGATGTGGAACTCCCCTAACAAGTCCAGACACTGCTGGCATGCTATTTAACCAGCATGAGAGAATTTTCAGGATTGGATGCAGCGGGTTGGTCGGATGCTCCTTCAGGCCCTGGAGACCATGCAGCTGTCTAGGACTGCTCAGGATGTAGAACTCCAAAGTGCGCACGTCAGACTGGCCTTCACAAGACAGACAGTTAAATTGACATGCACACTTTGGAGCGTCTGGCCAGCCACTGCTCCAGTGTTTCAGGCTGCCAATCGAAAGCAGAGGACACAGCCTACATGTCTCTTGGCTCAGGGGCACTGAGGCGTGAGCATCGGAAAAAAATAAAATTGCGATTAAATTATTTTATTTTTTCCCACGCGGCTCGCTGCAAGCTGGGGCGATGCTCTCCTGCCCTTGTTGAGAAACCATCGCTGGTTTGACTACAAACGGTTGGGCAAGACCCTGTGTCAGCACAACACCTAACATACTGAAAGCGGCTATGTCCCACCTGTCTTAAGACACAGACTTGATTGAGTGAGCTTCCTTTAGACATAGGCTTGCTAGATTGTCAGGTTTGGAACTACTCCATGGCATGTAGTGTATGTATTCGTTCTCTGATATTGTTGTAGGTGATGGGGTAACAACAGTAAGAGAACACCTGGTGGGCTATTACACAGAAAAGGGGTTTGTATGCTCTCCGTTCATCTGTTGGTTGCCTTGGGATATTTCCCTTGCACACCTATGCATGGCTTTATATTCTATTAGTTTAGGATTAGCCCACAGAAGTATAACATTTATTTTGACTTGTATTGTTTCAATTTTCATTCAGTGAGATTGGTGGCTTGGCTAAGAGCAGATGTTCAAAACCACTTCACGCTCTGCAAGTAGAGCCTCTGTCGCAGCAACCGTGTATACCAGTCTGTTCTTTACTTTAGGATTAGGTCACAGAAGTATAGCATTTATTTGCATTGTGTTGTACATGTTTCATTCAGTGGGATTGGTGGCTTGCTTTGGACAGATTTACAAAATCACTTCATTCTCTGCATGTAGAGCCTCTGTTGGTAAAACAGTGTACACCAGCCTGCTCCTCAAGATGTTCAGTCAGAAGAGTGACCACACATGCTGTTTAATAAAACCGTGCATTCCTGCCCATCCACGCAGATAAATGACTGGACACCATCCCATCCATCCATGTTTTTGAAAGACGTGAGTTGTGAGAAAGCTATTGCTTAAAACATGCAGCTGTGTTGGCGGTTTTGTTTCTCTTGCATAGTGGCTGCCTGCCCCACCTCTGTTCACACCTAGAGTACTGCTGTCCTAGGTTATTTCTATATATGAAAAAACTACAACCAAGGATTTGTTAATTATAACTACTCTTTGCAGTCCTTCGCAAAGAAATATTCATATTAAAATAAAAAAAAGTGCCTAGGCAAATGATATTGGCTTTGTATACAATACACCAAAGGACTGTGCATATGCCGTGAGAGAACTAAAAAAAAAAGTACAGGAGCAGTAACCTCACTCCTAAAAAATTTCGGAGTGAAAATTATTTTAACATTATATAAATAAAGGTAAAAGTGAAAGATGCGCAAACTGTTAAGAGTAAGACGGACACATCTCTTTATACTCTGATTTTGGTTTTTAATGCTACAACTGCGATAACATATTAATTGAACACTTTATTTGTGCCGCTGCCAGTTGTTGAACAATTTGAATTCATTCTGCTGAATCCATTTATTTTCACTGCCCTTTAAATAGGGACACATTTTCTTCTTGCTCCCATTAGTGGAGCACCATTCTAGAAGACTCCTATAACTGTTTACTGCTTATGCAGTGTAGCTATTTTTTTTCCTTTTTTTATTAGTTTCATGTCAGCAAGCAGTTATACAACAATAAAGCCCCCATGTAAAAAAAAAAGTCATTATATACAATAACTCATAAAGCAGCTACATTACAAGCTTGTCAATTAATCAATAAGCAATAAATCAAATCCATTTTGATAGAGAAGCCCATACATTGCGTCCAAACAGCTTTCTTTTGGCCCCCTTCAATGTATAAACCGCAGTCTCCAAATGATATATAAATAACAATTTAGATTGCCAGTTGTTAAATACTGGTGGGTCAGGATCTAGCCATTGAGAAGTAATACAAGATCGATACACCGACATACAAATAAATAAAAATCCTTCCTCTGCTTCTGATCTGATTCCAACTTGATTTGCCTGAAGTCCCAAAATTGCCATCTCTACTGATAATTGCAAATGGATCCCCAAACTCATAATTAAAAAAAAAAAAAAATATCCATTTTAAATTGAAACAATTTGGGACAATTAAAAAAACATATGAGCAGAATCAGCAGCAATACACCCACAGCGGTTACACTTATCACCAGTTTTCGATTTCCATTTTGCCAATTTGGCAGGGGTGTAGTATAAATCAAAAATAGACATGAAATGTTGGCTTTTCAGAGATCCATTAAACAGAATTTTAGTTGATAGTTCAATTGTTCTGGTCATATCTATTTTATCAATTTCCAATTTTCTTTGCCATTTATTTTCAAACAAACATAAATCATCTTGTAACCTAAACAAATTTTCTTTTCACGTCTACTAGCTTCCAGTATATCGATTCTATTCATCGTTTGCTGATCTTGAAGCCCTTTATGGTCTAAAAAACTTCATATTTGGGAATATTTAAAAAAATCGGTCCTAACCAAATTATATTTATGCTGCAAATAAGTGAAGGAGCCAACTTGATCCCCCTGGTATAAGTCTCCTAACGTGCGGACTCCAGCAGAATGCCATCTTGTCATCACTTGGTCCCTAAAAATCTCTGGTAGAGCCCGACAATTAGCTAAGGGTGTATAAAAATTCAAATCAGAACACAAACCAAATCTTTTTTTTAATTGCTTCCAGATTTGAAAAGCAGTTATCACGATCTTGAATTTAGTTTTTTTTATAATAGCTAGGCTCAATTATTCTTACTAGACATTGCCTGGCCTCTTTCCCTAACACCATTTCATAAATTGTCGGACTGACCGATTCTCCCACATTGACACCCTGAAAAATTAGGATACCCATATATTTCAATAAGACAGCCCAATAATACAGACAAATTCGGGATCCCCCAACCTCCTCTAGCTCTCGGGAGAATACACCACTTCATGGCTCTTCTAGATCTGTGATAGCCCCAGAAAAACCTGGAGGACATTCTATCTATCTTGACAAAAAAAGCAGATGGAAAAAGCAAAGGTATCGTGCGAAATAAATATAACATTTTTGGAAATATTAACATTTTAAATACGTTAGTGCGGCCATATAATGACAAGTGAAGATTATTTAGTCTCTCCAAAGTTCTATTAGCTGAATCTAATATAGGATCTACGTTAAGCCGCACTATATCATCTATTTTAGCGGATATTTTAATGCCAAGATAGAGGGCATGTGAAGAAAAGACTAGATCACTTGGACGACCCTCTTCCGAATGAATCAGCGGAGTTTTGGAGACATTCAGTTTATAGCCCGAATATCCCCCGAACACTTACGCCAATTCCACTATTTTTGGTAGAGCACACTTAATGTCTGAAGTTACAATGGCGACATCGTCTGCATAAGCAAACACTTTATATTCAATCTGGTGTATCCTAACCAGAATAATTCCAGCTTCTTTTTCCAATCAATTTAAGAAGGGTACAATATACAACGCAAATAGCAAGGGGGAACAAGGACAACCTTGTCTAGTCCCCCTTGTTATTGCCAAATTGTCAGAGACGTCACCAGCTATACGGATTGCAGCTTTCGGATGATTGTATAGTGCCTGAATTGCATTAATATATTCTTTAGGAAATCCCTTCCATGTCAGTGTAGACCACAGGAACCTCCAGGAGAGCTTGTCAAATGCTTTTTCAGCATCTAACAGGGCCACCGCAACAGGAGATCCTGTGGCTTGTGCCCAAACCAATAACGCAATAACCCTCTTTACATGGCGGTTGTATCCCTATTTAAAATAAATCCATGCTGCCTGACTGAGACTAAAGATGGCTTAAAATCGTTCAACCTATTAGCCAAAACTTTTGAGAAGATCTTACTATCCGCATTGATATGCGAAATAGGTCTATATGAACCTAGCTCCATGCCCTCCTTCCCCTTCTTTCTAAAAATAACTATAGTTGCCAAAGACCACGATTCCGGGGGGAGGGTAGCCGACATAGGCTTGATGAAAAACTTTCAGCAATTCTGGTTTTAAAGATCTTCGAAACTAATAAAATTAATAAGTTCGCAGTCATCCAAATTCGGACCATATAATGTACAGATAGTAAACTTATTTTCATCAAACTTGAACTCTGCCAATCCCCATCTCCCCCATTTATCTGCCAGCATTTTAACACACATCCCTAAACCCCGTTTCATGAAAATTTCAACCCCTCTTTTAACCCCTGTTTGCTTTGAGCATACCACTAAATCTAGAGCTAAGTTTTTCAACCAATCCCTCTTTTCCCAAGCGATATGTGTCTCTTGTAAACATAAAATATCTATTTGAAGCAATTGAATTATTTTAGACAACATACCTTTTTTCTTAGAATCATTGAGCCCAATAATATTCAATGTACAAATCCTTATTTTCCTATCCATTTTTATATATCACATATACTACAAACATGACTTGCCACTTTTGATTATTACCAAAGACCTGTGCAGATTTCCACTCAATGACCGCTGCTGACTTAAAACACCCCCCACCACCACCACCCCCTCCCTCGCACCCCCACTCACCCCCCCCCCCCATCCGACCATATGAGGCACAAGGACTATTTGTCCCTGAGAACACAGAGTGCCCCCCCCCCCCTTCCTGGGTCGAAAACAAAAGAATATCACTATCAATGAAGCCACCTTTGCACAAAGCTTAGTGTTCACACATAAAGATCCAACAAAACCCCCTCAAAAAAGCTCTTGAAGAAGAATAAAATATCAGCTTTTTGTTTCATAATGACATCAAGTATTCTTTTGCCACAATTTCCGAAATTAAAAACCTAGTTTGCCCTTTTGCAATGATCTTTAGCTTGGCCGGATTCTGCAAATACACTACTGCTCCCTTTTCCTGAAACCCGGGGATCAATTGACCTAAATGCCATCGTTTGTATACAGTAGCTTGACAGAAATCCGTCCGGACGAAAAAATTACAACCTTTTGTCAAGTCTTTTCTTATCAGGCCTAGCAAGTCCAAAAACTGCTTCTCTTGCAAAGAAGTTGTTAAATCTAACCAAAATCGCTCTTGGACGATCATCCTCTGTTTGTCTTCCCTTTTTAATCATGAACGGAAAACGGTGCGCCCTCTCAATTACAATTGACCAGTCCCACAAAGTTAGGTCTGGGAATGCCTCTGAAAAAAGCTCACAAACAGATTTTCGAACATCAGTTTCCCCCATGCCCTCTGGAATTCCCAAAATTCACAAATTATTTCTGCAGTGTAGCTATGTGACCTGAAAGTATGTTTGACTTTGAAAACCACACTTACACCCCCTGAAAGAAAACACGCCACTCAAAGGATATCGTCTATAAGCTTACTGCATTTTTCACAGTTCAATTGGCTCCATGGCTGAATCTGACAGAACATTTTGCATATTTTATACACTGCTAAAAAGAAAAATGGCTCTTTCTATCAAAATTAAATAAATGGAAAGTGATCATGAAAAGGATTGTGGGTGTGCAAATACAGTGAAACGGCTGATAAATATGGATTGTGGGTCTACAGAAAGAATGCTTATAGTGTAGTGTAGTTCCTATATTCCCAGTAGGCTCTGCACATTAGAATAATATATCCTATTGATTTGACGTAGGACTGAGGTCAACTAGGTCTCTATCGAATATATTAGACTTAATTGTGAGTGCCAGCTAGCTCAGAGGTCACTAGAAACTTTCTCGAATTCACAAGAAGGGATTTAGTTTCTGACAACCGCATAAACATGACAACTTTGTTTCCCCAAGATAAAACTGATCTTCAGAGTCGTGGAAACAATAGATACAATAGATAGATATTTTACTCAGTCATTCGTGCATGCTTCGTTTCACCAGAGGTGCAGAGAAATAGAGAGACCGGCGTTTTCAATAAAAGTATTTATTGAACAGTCTTCTTTCTCATGCAAAAGAAATGAACTGCTACAATCGTAATACTGGTTGCAAAATAAATTGCATACAGTAAAAAGAGTAGAATAAAATAATACTGTAAGAGCATTGTATAGTTTCTAGCCCATAGATAAATACATACATAAATAACAAAGGCTAAAAAGTACTCAACTGGTTCTTATAAAATACGCCTACCCTAATGTACCTAACCTAAGTCTAGTACGAAGGAAGAAGTGAGGTGTAGCAAATTTAGTATTCTTTGCCAAGAATCTATCCAAGATTTCTCTTAGGGTCTAATCGGCTCCGTACCTTGGTTTAGAATGAAGGTCAGGCTCAGGACTCGATTTCCCAACAACCCGCAAGGGTAACTTGGAAACACTGGAGCTGGATTTCTCGGCAAGAGAAAAGACAGTGTCTCTCTCAGTGCGTCTGCTGGAGGGTCGGCTTCCTTCGGCACTTGCTGTAGCAGGATGCGTCGGGCAAGTAGAAAGTCGACTGCTCCAAACCACAGTGTGTTTGCTATGGCAAGTGTGGGCATATTTATACCTTGAAGGTGCCGAGTTTGACGTAAAGGTGGACATAATAACGTCATCAAAGAGTCTCAGTTCTTTAAAAACTCCATGAGTATATGGACAAGTCAGTGTTCGAGCAAGGGGAAGTCCCTAGCTGCTGAAGCCGAGTTTTCCAAGAAATCGTTGTGGATTTTCGGAACTAGTGGAAGTAGCCATGCCGTATTTGGACTGCATGAGCTATGTATAAATAAGGTTATGATTTCTATGCCTATATAAGGATATGGTGATTTATACCGATATAAGGGCATGAATCGGAAAATGTACACTAGGATACTAAAATGCTATACAACACCCACTCCACATTTATTATGTTCAGTATTACTAAGTTCAAGCACTAAAACATATTCTATGGCATGTGTTTACAATCACACCCAAAAAGACATTAAAATTCATTTGAAAATGGTTGTACAGTAAAAAATGAGCAATTGTACAGTACGCATTTAAAAGCAATGATCTCATTGTAAGCATACAGTGTGATATTGGTAATGCTAACTGAATGAATGATGAAATTATATTTATGAAATGGCTCATCGTTACATAAGAAAAGTCGAGACCATCCCATAGCAAAAATACACAAGCAATTTTGGTTTGCGAATTTAGGTCAATATTGTTTCTAGGAAGTATTCAAAGAATTCTTGTTCTCTAGGAATAGTTCTACTTTAAGCAGATTCACTTGTGCCAAAGTTCATTGTGTCTGGAAAAAGTCAAATAAAAAAATAGAGTACCAAAGTTAGAAGCTTTTGTTTTGAAAAAGTGAAGGTCGAATTTCAGAGTTGAAAGAACGCTGTGTGCTAACTTGAAAAGTTATTCTTGGTGTCAGGAGAAAACATTAATTCGTCTAGGCTGGCAAAGAAATAGTCTACCACAGTAGATGAAAGTTAAACCACTTCATTAAGTAGATCAATTCTACACAGATGAGTAGCATCGCCGTCAGCGTCAGTCGCATTAGCAATGTTCGCAGTTGATGGTACCCGTGTGCCTGTTGGTCCGCGTATCACACCTACAGCTGGAGTTGCCGGTGAGATCTCAATGAATGACGTCATCAGGATTGGTAGCCGTTGTGGGCAACACAATACATGAGCCGTTACCAGACCCAGAAATGCGTCAACATCCGTTGGCATAGCTGACTGAAGTGTTAGAGAGATATCCAACACGCATTCCTCTCCACAAAGCCGGCAACGTAGAACAGGTAAGATGCAATCTTGCCAGATTGATCTGAATGACAGGAACCATGCGGTATTCAGATCTCTTAAACGAGCCAAGCCTAGGATGTGTTATGCGTTCACGATACTGCATTGCCAGAAGAGCATTTTCCATGGTAATTTGGCTATCGCTGGTGAGTGGACTTGCCATAACGAAGCAGAAGAAATAAAAATAGCATCCCTGCTACGAGACTCAAGATGAGAGGCAGGCCGCCGAACACAGAGTACACGAAGTTTGGAAAAATGCCTAGGACTGCTTCAAAGGGTGCTAATAGTCCCGAAAAAAATCGTCTTAAATACATGTACAATACCACTGGTATCAGACATGTTTAAGATACGACCTAACATTTCTGCGAAATGTACTGGGCAGTTTGTTGATAATAGGGCATGTATCTCTGCAGAGGACCTTGCAACTTCTCATACTTCTCTCTGGACAAGGTCAGTGGCACCGTTTTTTGTAAAAGAATGGCTTTCATTCTGCTTAAAGTATCAATTCGTATAGAAGAGATGTTCAGTGAAGGCTATAGTGGCGACTCCCCGTCTGTCTTAGTTTTTGGAAACAATACTTGCATACAACAAGTGACCCTGGCTGACACACTAACGAGATAGGCTATTCCTGGCATCATTCCACAACAGCTGTGATCATTCAGCATTATGTAGCTCCCTTTGGAAAGCTGCCTAAAAATTGGATCCATCACTGCTGCCGGGGAACCCTGCAGGTGGCATGATAAGTTGTTTGAAGAACCATCACAGGCTCCATGTAAATTAATGCTTTGACAAAGAAGTGTACCTCTCAATGTTGATTTACAGTTTTTACCACTAAGAAATACCCCCTTTTCCCCACTCCAACATTTGTGTGTGTATGGTAAATC
Organism: Lissotriton helveticus; assembly: GCF_964261635.1. Lineage (NCBI taxonomy): Eukaryota > Metazoa > Chordata > Amphibia > Caudata > Salamandridae > Lissotriton > Lissotriton helveticus. The sequence goes on from NC_136071.1 coordinate 426,483,677, forward strand.
CCAGTTCGACTTTATGTACTCTTTCCCCAACCTTTCATACAGGCCTGCTGGTATGTGTTTTAAGCAATACTGAAACTGGAAAATCGTTACTGGTATCGTGATGGTGTCATGTATTATCCATTCAACGGCTGGCTTCTCAGAAACGGTTAATGGTAATCTTTCTAGTTTTTCTATGCTCAGCACCGTATAGTCTGCTCCCCTTTGTGCCAAAGAGATTTGTTTATCTGTACGGTTAAATCCAGTAAACATTGACGTGCTGTTGATTAGACGCCAAGACACATAGCCAGAACGAAGGTTTTGTAACGTCCAGCCCAGCAGCATTATAGAACGTAATTGAGACTGGCCATGTTGTAACATTAGCAAGTCCTGTTCCATTATGTCTATGGCAGAGGATACAATGCTGTCCAAAGAATAAATTCTGGATATCAGAGTTTTTAAACCATTGTCAACTACAGAGAGTGCTTTCTCTAAATTAATACGATCAATTTCTCGTATTCGTTCTGCAGTTTCCATTTGCGTGACTTTCCATGCTTCATTATAAGCAGCGTAAATACCGGCGTATATGAAACGTTTATGACTTGGTTTGCGAGGTCCAAGTAAGAATTCTCGTTAGTCAATGTCATTTTTAAGTAAAGTTAAGTGTTGTTTTATTTCTGGGAGTGTGGATTTTTTGTAGCCATTCAAGGCACAGTTTTCCTAGACTGTAAGTTGTTATTATCCCTGGATGTTGTCTCTAGACATATCTTGTATCTGGCCTAGTTACTGTAAACCCTTGTGTCTTGTTATGGAATCTATCTTGACAGTTATTCGTGTTTGTGGGCCAGGTTAACCATTTTTTCCATTCAGGATTAGTTCTGTTTTCTTGTAAAATGTAGTTTGCGTCTACCTCCTCATCTGTAGTTCCATTACTATCAGGTGTGGGTTTAGGTATTCACGGTTTGTTTAAATCTTTTATCTTAGCCAGGCCAAGACAGTTTCATTGAAGAACAGTATTTGTTCTCGGATGATGCAGGCTCTGAATAATGCTTCTAAGCCTTGTACCTGCCAGTCTTTTGTGCCCCAGACAGTTTCTTAGGTCTCGCCTATTCCATCCCGTAGGGATGATAGGCGAGATTATAGTAAGCGGTCCGAAAAGTCTACCTAGCTGCGGATCGCGTACAGTTCATGTGAGCCAGGCATGTGCACATCGCACACCCACACCATTGCCAGCCACATCCCACACCATTTGTCTGAGCCTCGGCATCAGACTTCAAACGAAGCCGCCCCCCCCCCCCCCCCATCAGACTTCAAAGGAAGCCGCTCCCCCGCCATGCAATGCAGAGAGCTTAACGGAACTTCTAACTTTCTGGTGCAAAACATTGTAAACTTCACATAAATATCTCCCACACTTTTGTTCAAAACCAATAAAATTGTTTATAAAAAAAAAATCTCACACGCATGGAGATACACGAAACAACACACTGCTCATGCATGCTCTGCTCCTCAAAGGTGCAGCTGCTACTCCACGCCTGCAGCGCGCCCTGAATTCTCCATATTCCAACACGGTGTGAACTTAAGCACATACGTTTCAGCTTGCTTGCCGTTCTTGTCCGATTTTTTACTTGTTACTTATAAAACTCTCAATAAATACATTAAAAAAAGGAGTGTCATTGTGCTAATAAAATTACATTTAAAAAGCTTTGTAAAATTCTTTTGAATGCGCTTTCTGAAACTAGAAAACCTAGGGTCAATCGTTCATGTTTAAAAACGATCACTTTTAATAGCCCACAAAGGAGTGATATCAGGTGATGTACAAAGGTGGAACTCTTCCACGTGATAGTCATATATTTTTTAATAGAAATTATCATATTTATACATGATGTCTTTTGCACAATTTAATTACCTAACATTTTCTGGACTCTGCTTGTGCATGAGCTCTCAGAGCCAAACCAGACCCTTGGCTTGGATTCTCTCTGTTATTCTCCACATAATCTACAAACTACCCCAATCCAGACAATCACTTTACCCAAATACATCCCCCTACAATTTATACCATTCTACCCCCTCCAAACTAACAAAACCAACACCATAACACACAAACAACACTTAAGCACCACTATTAAGTACCGCCACCTACCCTCAACAAAATACAAAAAACAGTATAGGATACTGCTTTTTAAAAACAAACGTTATTCAAAAACCTAGGGTCAATCATTCAGGTTTAAAAAATATCACTTTTAATAGCCCTTAAATTAAACAAATTATCTTAACAAAGTCATAAGATCCAACATGCATCAAAACTACAACACATTAGAAGCTATTTTATTATCAAAACACATACAATAAACAGTATTCACAAACACTACTAAAGAACAGAAACAAACCAAAAAAAACCTCTCAATTGCATGACATATTGGCTTTGTCAGTGCTTGTTTTGCATGCCTTTAAAACTAAATTGACCATGATTGTTTCTCTCCCTTTTTCAGCCATTTCGGGTCACCCCTATGGGAAATGACGTGCTTTGGCATTTAGTGGACATTGCATCTTGAGTTTAATGTAGTATTTTTTTTTCTTGGCAAACTACCTTTTTCAAACTAAAAAACATTATTATTTGTTACATCCCTCACATTGTGGGTTGGATTAAACGAGGGCACTGACTCATTAATCACATGGAGTGTAGTCTTCTTTCAATTCTGGCACAGGAGTAGCATGAAACAATTGCTTTTGAGGAATAAAAGTATAAAGCACAATAAAGAAATATTGCACTAAACTTTGATGTGGACAGTAGAAGAATCGTGAACCTTTGTATTGTGCATATCATAACTAGGTGAAACAGAGGTGATCATCAACTAAGGATCCTATGTGGTAGTCTTGCTTTTATTTTTTGTATAAATATCAAATCAATTAAAGAAAGTTAATTACTCTGCCTTAATAAACTATGACTACTGTTTGTCGATCTACTGGAGACATTTTATTTTTAGGTTGAGCCTATCAGACAATGCAGATGCCTGGTTGCAAAAACACCTGTTTGGCCAGGGGTGTGGAATTTATTAAAATATCTACTTGTCCATGGGGCGGGTTGCTTCATAAATCTACTTGTCCTGTAACAAATTCCGCTTGTCCCTTTGGTGCCATGTAGTTCGGTGACAAATTATGGCAGCAATCTCATTATATAAGAGCTCTTATATAGCCTCTTGGATTATGCCAGGGCTCATACCATAGTAGTGTTTGAATACTAGCAATCCCTTTATGTTGCCACGTTTCGGCAGATCTACATACTGGGACTGAAGGTAGTGGTAAGCAATAGTTCCAGGGTTGGAATGCCCTTTTGAGTCTGTGCAAACCTACTAACGTGCATGTTTTAAGGGTGTTCAGCAACTCTTTTCTAATATTTCCCCATACTGAGAAATGTTGGAAATTTACTCCTGATAATGGCAAGCATAAACCTTCCAGAGTTGGGGAAACAGTGGTTGGAGGGAAAATGAACTTGCAAACAATCAGGTTTTCGCATGAGAAAATCTACACATGCATATTTGCTCATGCTAAAATTCAGTTCACAAATATTTACTAGGAGTACAATTTCTTGCCCTACTGCTGTAAATTCTTGTGAATTCATGAAAGCCATATAGCTGCACTTATTTCAAGGACATATAACAAGGGTGCACTTTTAAGACTTTCTTTAATAATTGGGCCACTAATTTGGTCTGGCGTTAACCATGACCTTTTGTGTTTATTAAAATTGTCTCTCTCTGTATCGGCTGGCTTCACTGTGAGTGACCGCATTCTGCACCTTCCACAAGGAGCATATCGGCACACAAAGTAGTTTTGTTCAGCGCCAATAACTAATGTGGCAGTGCGTGCTTTTTTGAGACGAAAAACTATTTTTGCTTTTGCCAATGTTTGTTATAATGGTGAGGGCCCGGCAGATCTCAAATCAATAAGGTTTTACAAAAACCATGCCAAAACAAGTCACGCATTGCCAAAACTAAAAAGATGACCACCAATTTCAGACCTACTGGCTTTGCCAATGCTTGTTTATTTTTATGTTTCCCATAATCTTATTGAAACTGGTTACACTGATTTTCCAAAAGGAATATTTTTGGTAAATACTAGCATGCATCAACACATTTTACTAAATGATGCTGCAAAGAAATGGTACCCGAAAATGTACAGTAGTTTAGCAAAATGTTTTTTTCCCTACTTTCATTTTTTTAGGAACCTTTTATATTGAAAGCAAAGGATCATTAATCTTGCTTTCAAGCTTCTGCAAATATTGGCATCTAATCAGAGAACATTCTGGCAGCATTATGCATAGCCTCATATTGCTAAACTTTGAAACCATGTGTACACACTTCTATACTGGAACCACTGTCAGTATTGCAGTCAGAATTTACATTTACTTACAGCACTGCCGAATAATTAAGGCTTTAAATTAATGAACCATAAATACAAGTTTGAACAGCATTAACAAAAGCACACAAAAATTAACTTAACTGCAGGCATTGCCCTTCCCTGACCCTTAATGTGGCACTGCAAACTGGCAGCCAAAGGGTTTGTGCTGCATGGGGTTAGGCCTATTTGTCCCAAGGACAAAATACACATTAAAACGTGTTGCCCTTGACCTCAAACAGTATGTCCTGGGCGTCGGGCTATAGGAATTCCACATCCCTGTTGGCTTCTCAAAAATTACTGTTGCTTACCATTGACTGACTGTGGTTTGTAATTCACATTTTCTCACTTTCTATTTGCTGGCTTTATTTGGTTTAGACTGCCCAGCTTGAGTTCGTCCAGCGCTTGTTTACTGGATTCTTCCACCAACTTGATTGCTGGAAACCAGTTTATAAATCTTGTTCTTATCTTGACACATTTGCTGTGCATTCCAAGATGTAGGTTCGATGTCAAGCTCAATTGAGGGTGCTAGGCATTTACTTTTCTTTATCGGTCTTCAAAGTGAGAGCATTTCTTGTGACAATCCTGCTGAGTATTCATGTCGGAGGAGAGTTTGTAGAATGTTTTTTTCTAGCACACAAATCCCAATGAACTGCACTGTTTCAGAATATATTAAAATTTGGACAAATAAAGAAATTTTATTTGTGATTTTTGAAGTGTGATGTAAACAAATATTTGAATACGATGAAAACACATTAATACACTAGGTGATGACATTTGCAAACATTATCATTTGTGTACAGTAAAACTGTATTTCTGTGCAAATGTAATGTCATTTCAATTTAAAATGTGTTGCCTGTAATGGCAGCACGCTACCACATCATGCATACTCTACACTACACCACTCTACAACATGCAACGCCACTCGAATCTACGCCACTCACTCCACGCCACAACACTCCATTCCTCTCCACACCACTTACCCCATCCATCTCACTCCAGTGTACCCCTGTCTAACCCACCCCATTCCTCTTTGCTACAATCTACTCCACTCAATCTACCCCATCCCAATTTACCCTACCCCAATTAACCCCACCCCACTCTAATCTACCCCAGTCTATCCCACTCCAATCTACCCCAAAACACTCCACTATGATTCAGTCTGCCCCACTCGACTCCACCCTAATCTACCCTACTCCAATCTACTCTAATCTAACCCACTGAACTCCAATCCAACCCACTCTGCTTCACTCCAATCTACCACATGCCGCCCAAATCTAACCCACTCCAGTGCAATCTATCCCACTCCATTCTAACATACTTCACTCCACCCTAAACTACCCCACTCCACCCTAAACTACCCCACTCCAATCTATCCCTCTCCAAACCCAATCGAGCCCACACTTCTCTATCCAACTCCACTCCAATTTACCCCACTCCAAACCTCCTCACTTATATTTCACTCTAATCTACCCCACTTCACTCCAATCTAACCTACCATAATCCACCCTGTCTATCCCACTCCAATGTACCCCACTCTAATATAGCCCAATCCACCACACCCCACTCCACCCTGACCTACTCCACCCTGACCTACTCCACTCCACCTGACCTGCTCCATTTCAACCCAATCTACCCCAACTCAGTCTACCCCACTCAAGTCTACCCCGGTCTACTCCACTTCAATCTACTCCACTCCAATCTACCCCAAGATATCCCAGTCCACTCTACAAGATCTACTACACTCTCCCCACATCACTCCAATCTACCCCACTCCAATCCACCCTGATACCACTCTATCCTCATCAATCCTCCTCTAATCTACCCCACACCATTAACTTTTAGCCATGCTGAACTGCAGCCACACTGGGTTACATAATGGATAAAGGACATTGCCAAAGTCAATAGCTCTCGCATAGGCGAGACTTATTGGCTTTGCCAGTGCTTGTTTCTTTTTTCTTAAGCACTCCATGAGATGCATGCGTTATCGATGTTCGCCATCATATGTACGCCTCCGTGATGTGTGGGGGGTGCTTTCTCTCCTGTATCTTTGTGCTCTGGTGCCCCATTTTGCTCTCCCTCGATTGCCACTTTTCCATTCCCTATTGCATCCCTCCAAACCTGCTCCTCCATTGTGCCCCAGTCCGGGTTTAATTTTTTTGTTTTGTTTGTTTTTAGACAAAAAGCACTTTCAACCTACTTTTTTATTTTAAGACAAGTTAAAAGGTGTCACTCTTGTCATTTTGAAGGTGCACAAAGGTGGGCACGCTTTTATGCTCACACATCCATGAGTAGACCATGATTGTGATATTGATACATGTCAAAAATGCCTTGAAAAAGTAAATCTTCCCATATTATCAGAGGATAGGAAAGTTGATCTTAACAACATTTTGAAAATTAACTTCTAACAGCTATCATGTTCTCAAAAGCCGTAAAATACCCAGGTCTGATGGCTTTCCTGCTACTTTTTTATAAAGAGTATCAAGACTATTTCCTACCTCATCCAAAAGAACTATTTTTAATTTACAGACAAAAGTAAAGGTATGACTGCTGAGGCCCATAAAGTAGTTATCCATAAAGAAGGCAAACATCCTCTAGAACACAATTTTGGGTCTATTTAAGTGCGAAATCCGGACGAAATAATGTTTGCTAAAATATCAGCCATTTGACTAGAAAAAATTCTCCCTTTCCCTCAAACTGGGTTTTTATAAAGGATAGGTTAATTGATGATAATATGAAAAGCTAAACTTGTATCCTTCCCTTCTATGGCTACGCCTTGGATGTGGGGAAAGCTTTCGATAAAGTTGCAAGGCCAATCCTGAATGAAAATTTAGGAAAATTCAAATTAGATTAGCTATTCACCTGCATGGCTATATCTATGTATTACAAGCCAACAGCCTGCATCAAAGTAAATGGACAAAGCTCAAGAGAGTTCCACTTAACACATGGTACAAGGCAAGGGAGCTCCTTGTCACCTTGACTATGTCTCCTTACTATAGAACATCTACTCTACAACATAAGAAGAAATCTTATAATAAAAGGCATCCCTTTTTCTTTGGCTGCTTATGCAGACTTTCACATTTTCTCAAGCAAGGCTGAAGAGGCGGTTCCTGAAATTTGACTGTTTAACAAACAATTAAGCACAAGTATAGAGTCATTCCCTAAACGGAAAAAAAAAAATACTTCCTCTGAGCCGTCTGTGTTTGCCACACATGGCTAACCATTCTAATCTCAAATGACAACAGTCTTGCCTTGAATATCTGTGAATAAAATTCAAGAATAACAGTAGTAATGTAATCCATATTGAAAATATTGTAATGGCTAACATCAAAAGCCTGCTAGAGGCCTTATCATATACATATATTACATTGTTGGGACGTATATATTCAGTTACAATTATGGTGGCCTCCCAGGTAAGCTTATTCATGGGTAGAATTCCAGTTAAAATGTAGCTGAAAATTGGTACACATTAAAAACCTCCTTTATCTGGAAACAGAAGAGGGCTTGGACCGCTCTGTAAATTAAAACTAAGCTCAAAGTAAATTATAACTAAGTTCAAAGGAGGCCTGGTAAGTCATGAGTACGTAATTATACTGAACAAGTTTAAAGGATGCATTTGTAGATACCAGTGGAACCTCTTCACATACCCGCTCTCATTCCTTGTCATTGAGGTCACCCTCAACAGATGTGTTCCATTTCTCATAAGCCCATAAGGTTGCAGCTGGCCTAACAGATTTCAGCACTCAATATAAATTTGAGATCAAGCATCTGCACCGCAGAAGACGCAGTAGCGTGACCAGCGCTCGCGAGAGTGGTGGGGCCTCGTGGGACAGGTACAAATGGGCCCATAGCAGTATGTACCAACCATATATATTGAAGGAATTGTCCAGGTCCAGCACCAAAGAACATTTACATATCCTCTAATGTGATGAACCTATCCGTGTAGGAAAGTACCCTTTTTGTATGATTAACCGATTTCCCCCCCCCTCCAATTCTGCCCAGTGCTGATGGTTATGGCTCTGAAAGTGACCTTGATCGTTCTGTTTAAGCCCCAATGTTGGTGCTCTCTCCCTAAGAGTGATACATGTAAATTTGTGAATTGGTAACCCCAAGTGGCAAGGACTTTACCCACTTATAAGTCTCTGGTAAATGGTTCCAATGGTACCCAGGCACGGGAGTTAAAGTGGCCCCCGGAGCCTGAAGCACTTTGTGCCACCCTGAATGACCTAAGTAAACAGATGACAACGGCTTGCCATTTCAGACTGCAGGAGCAGTGCAAACTGGTGGAACTCCGCTTTGTCCTTGTGTGGCAAGGTCAAAGCACCATTTTTAATATATGCCTGTCACCCCTAAGCAAGGCCTCCCAAGCCCCGGAGGCTGGGTGCATTATACTAAAGGTGTGAACAAATAAGTGCAAGCCTTTATGTCCCTATAGTAGCCTCTTCTATTAAGGGCTATTATAAGTGAGCAGTGGCCCATTGGATAACATGGGCCAGCACCCCGGCAACCTCGAGGTTGCCAGCTTCATTATGGTACTGCAGACATCTGTCATGTTTGGTATCGAACAACGTGCCTCATAGCCCCTGACATGATTCTCATGTCGGAGTCCATGTGGTATGCACCCAGGGAGCTACCTTAGAGATTGACCACCTGGTTGCCCCAGCCTTTCCTGTGCTCTGGTTGTCAGCACGCAACTGTTGCTGCCAAAACCGGAATATGATTCCTGCCAGGAGATCTGAACTTTCCCAGGAGTCAGAAACAATGACCTGGACGGAAAGGCAAAGACTCCTCCCTCCTTGACAGGATGGCCGGTGAAGTGGCACATCAAAGCAGTGAGCTTCAAAGCTTACACTGCTTGTGGTGCAAGGCTGCCCCCCAAAGTAGGCAACAGTCCGCTACCTGCCCCATGTACTTTTGCACCCAGGCAGGCGGGAGGATTATGTTGTCAGCAGGTGTGTAACCCCAGAAGGCTAGACAGAACTCTAGGGTGTGCCACCTAGTCTTTACAGCCAAGGAAGGTTTCTGCCATTTTAGAAAGTGGTAGAATAGAGTGTTCTGGGTAGAAAAGGTGACGCACACCCATGTATGTCGTCACCTCAGGTTTGGATTAGCCACTGGGGCTAGTTGCTCTTGGTCTGTTTGCATCCACATCACTAACACCCCTAAATCTAGGGCATATGGGGTACCCCTGACACCAGAACCTCCGTTCTGATTCGAAATGCCACAGAGGACACAGAAGGGACTCGAGTCTACGTCCACAGGAGCTGCACAAAGCAAAGGCGTGATTCTCTGCATCTGTGGCAACCATCCTGAAACTGAACACCTGTGACTTGTCCTGAACAAAAGACTGATTCCCACAGGCAGAGGGACCCCTTTGAGAGCCAATGGCAACTCCAGACACCCTTAGATTAGTGGAACTAATCTCCTGCAGGCAGCAGGAGAAAACAATGTTCTGTAACCAAAGAATCGCTGTCCATCGGGCTCTCCGAGGGATCACCCAAAAGAACATGGTCCAGTGCATTGTGGGAAACATAGTCCTGACCTCGAGCAAGTTTTCAGACGGCTACCATGTTCCTCCGGGGGGCAAAATATCATCTTTCTCACCTTACCACTACCAAGGCTTGTTGGTGGCCAGTCCGGCAACCCTACCTTTACTCGACACTGCAATACAAGGGAGCTCTGCAGCACTTTCAACTGACCACTTTTTGCACCTGTTTTCCCATCAGCACGTCTAAGCAGTAAAACCAGCTCCCTATGGACCCCGCTTCAGCATTAGGACAGCCAGTACAACTCTGCATCCGGGCTTCTCGAGCTAGGTAAAATCGAACTGACTGTCTTGGCTTGGTCCTGGGACCTGCATCACCTTAACCCCCAGTGGGTTCCATGCAACGTGGCATACAAGTGACCAATTGTCACTACTGCTTTTTACCATTGACTGGAATGCTAAAGTTTTGGAGTATTGATTTGCACTGATTTATGTTTGCTTCTAAAATACATAAGTCTAGTTATACATATCCAATTGACTTTGTTTTATTGTCTACGTTTATATAAAAATCTGCTTAGTTTTTATAAACTGGTGTCTATTTCTTTCGAGGCGTGTCAATTACTTATCGTCCATGTTGGAAATCTGAAATCCTTAACACGTTCCTCTAGTAAAGTCTGACTGCTCTTAGCTCAGTCCTGGGACAGTGGCAAAGGATTTAATATTGTGAATCCAAAGACAATCTTTAGGGTATTATGAGTATTTCAGTGAAGCCTAAGCAGCATCATTCCATAATACTCCACCTTCCTACATTGGTGTTACAGCACTGGGATCCTTGACTTGTGTTTCGCTGTATCACTTGGTCATAAGTGATTTTTGCACTAGAAATCCTCAATTGACTCGTGACTCAAAAATGATTTTTTCAACTTTGTTTTTCGAGATTTTTTTTTTTATTAGAATTTTAAGGCTCTTTGCAGAGCCCCCATTCCAATATCGAAACAAAAGTGTTAAAAAGTTAGGAAAAAGTATTAAAAAATCAAACTTTTTAAAAAGGTCCAAACTTTTAGGTAAAACGTTAGGCACAATGGAGGCTGACCAGAATCTCGACCTGCCTGTCATCCCAGCTCTGAAGATCAGTGATCTAAGGATTTTGTGCAAAGCTAGCGGCATTGGCTAAAAAGTAACAGGAGCTGAGGACATTCTCAAAGTCCTCCTTTCTAGCGTGTACTCTTCAGTTAAAGCACTAGAAGGCTGGATAAAAGTCAATGAGGTGGAAAATTATGATGGGCTATATAATTTAATTATGAAAGAGCAAATTCTCACTAATTGTACCACAGAGAAATTGCATCAGTATTTGCTGGATTCTAAGTTGTCTTCTCCCAGAGACCTGGGGAGCACAGCTGACAAATGGGTCAGAACCACTGTGTCCAGAAAGATCTGTGGTAGGAGTGACCAGAAAAAGGATGCTTATACTTCCCAGCTGGGGAAAGATGTGATTAGCAACAAAGATGAGGAGTTCTCAAAAATCCCCCAAAGCTCTTCTCAGGATGGTGGGTCCCAAGATCTCTCCCGGAGCAAAGGCAAAGATTAACAGGGTAAGAACTGGGACCCGGCAAAAGCTTCTGGGGTATGTCATAACTGGCATCGAGCAGGACACAAGAAAAGAGATGCAGCATGCTCCAAAAAGTCCCCTCGTTGTGGACAATTCAAGGGATTGGCTAGCATAGGATTGGGGATGGAAGTGTACTTTGGAGAGGCCGCAGGTTACAGTAAAGCTACTTTAGTTTCCCTGGGGTGGATATTGAAGCCCTGGCTGTCTTACCGCCAAGCCTGGAAAAGTATAGATAAAAGCCAAAAATCAGTGGGACCAAGGTAGAGGATTTGAGGGATACAGGTGCCAGTTTCACTATGGGGGCAGCTAGACCTGCTTCCCCAGACCATATGATACCTGTGTTCGTCACCAGGTGACCAATTCTGACAATGAGACTAAGCGCCATCCAATGGCCTTGGTCAGCTTAATGTGGAGAGGGGTAACGGACCCAAAGAAGGTGTTTATATCCCCTGCCATCCCAGTGGAGTGTCTGTGGGGAAATTATCTGTAATCTTCTGCTTGGGCAGAAGTGGAAAGGAAGACCCATCCAGAAATGTTGGGTCTCCCTTAGTGGCTATGTTTTACCACAAGAACACAAGCTGTACATCAGGGAAATCCTGGGAGCTTGTAGTCTGAAATAATGAACTAAGGACCCCAAAGGAAGAGAAAGGGCAATAAGACTGCTAAGGCAGCTTCATAGAAATCACAGTACCAGGGGAAGAGTTCTTCTGAGGGAGATGCCCTGGTGCCTGAGAAGGGGTCGGAATGCTTAAGTTTAGCAGTATTGATTTGCACTGATTTATTTTTGCTTCTAAAATCCGTAACTCCGTTTTTTTTTTTTAGTCATGTCAATTACTTATCGGCCATGTTGGTACTCTGAAATGCTCAACACATGTAAGCCTAACAAGCATCACTACATAATACTCCACCTTCCTACAATTAGGGTAGGTACAAGGCTTAAACAACCATCTTGTTTCCACCTCTCCATCAACATTGTTTCAGTTATATTGGCAAATGCCCCTATGCTCCAGATGGCCATCTCTGGCGCATATGGGGGTACTTCTCAGCACTTTAAGTACCTTGTCCCCATGTATGTCAAACTGGGAGGGGCATGTATAGCAAATTACATGGGACACCACTTCCCCTCATCAATTCCGACAGTAATTCACCTTTGTGAGTGCCCCCAGGAACCTTTTTCCCCCAATTATTTTCCTTGTTTGGCCAATGTACTGCATGTTGCCGCAGTGTTGCCATATAGTAAAGTTACATGTCGGGGACTTCCTGACCACCTTTTTCCCCATTCATGTTTCAGCGTATTCAACTTGATTCTACTTTATTTTCCTGCCCACACCAACTATACCAGCAATTGTTGAGTGACCTTAATTTGGGATGGGATACGTGGACCCCTGCAGGATATATAAGCATTTCAGGAGAAGTACCATTTTTGCCACTACCACTCTCTTCATAATTGAAAGCTGTATTTAAATTCAAAGTGTAACGAGGATTGCAGACCATTTCACTCACCCCATATCCAGTCTATGCCTAGCCTCTTCATCTAACGTAATAAGGATTACCAAATATCTAAAGTCCTCCGTGACCCAAGGTATGTTTTTCTTTGATAGATCCGCTATACTCTGCCCTCCCATCAAAAATAGTTTTGACTTTTCGCAGTATAAATATTGCCCAGAAACCTCTCACAATTCTTTCTGGACAGTCAGCAGTATTGGTACTGTGTATGTGGGTTGTCTAAGGTGTACCAATGTGTAATCTGCTTAGAGGGCCACCACATGCCTAGTGTTCCCTACCTTTATCCCCCCAAACTGGAGCACCTTCCATAGTCTGCAGGCTAATGGTTCCGTCACTAAAGCAAACTGTAACGGACACGGGGGACATCCCTGTCTTGTCTCCCGCTTTATTTCAAACCGCTCCGACACCAACTGCTCTGTACGGTCTCTAGCATGCAGCTGTGCATAAAGCAGTTTGTTCCATTTGATGTATGTCTGTCCTAGGTCCATTCTTTGTAACACCGCCCACATGTATTCACAACCCACTGAGACGCACTCAATATCAATAACTGGCAAGCAAGTACTCCTCCTCTGATGTTCCCACTGAGTGCAGTACATGTGAAGGAGGCATGGGCTGCCAACTTTTCTATCTAGACAGCCCCATGATCTAGACTGCCTTTCTTACTAGACACCCCCTTGGTAGTAAATATCGAATACCTACTGTGTCTGCCTCCATCTTTTACCACATTTGGACGACTATTTGCTTTGGGACCTTGGAGCTCCTTCTCCAGTTGACGCACAATTGTTGAGGCTGCATTTGGTGATCTAATTTCTTCGAAGCTGCTTTGGGTGAGAGCGGACAGCTGTGATATCAGCGCAAGGTGTGCCTCTTCATTCTGTGTGTGTGAGCAGAAAGCCGCTTCAGGAAGAGGCACAGAGGTTTCGGTGATCACACGCTGTCCACAGCAGTTGATGTGAGTGACGTCAAGCCCAGCATCAACCCAGTCAGGTCAGCTGCTTCTACGTAGCAGTCTCCAAGCAGGGGAGACTCCACCTTCTCTACCAGCGTTACCCAGCAACCCAGTCAAGAACGCCACACTGATACTATTCTTCATTGCGTTTTCCATCTGTTCTCTGCAACGCTTACGTCCCAACGTGGTCGGCTATTTTATGCTTCTTGAGCAACACAGTGTATCCTAGCAACGGGATCACAGAAGCAGTCCTAGTCAGTTTCTTTACACGGAAAGGAATTTCTTCGATTTGTCCTGTGATACACACACCAATAGTATATCGAGTTGTGACTTATCTCCTTGGCACCACCCATTACTGTTTTAAGGTATTTCAACAATTTTTAACTATTTTGGTATGGGATAGTCTTCTCCTTGGTGATTTTATTTACACTTTGAAGGTACTATTTTGGGCTTATTCCAGTATTGTTTCTACAGCTTTTAATACTGGTTGCTCTATGGCTTCTGCTCAGATTTGTCGTTTTGCCCCCTAACCTTTTATCGCAAGCTGGTTCTCCCAGCATTCCATGGAAGGATTGGATGCTCATGGTTTACAATTACCTGGATGCTCTTGATGGTAAGGAGTTCTCTGCTAAAAGAAAGAAGGCGCTTTTACTCAGCATTTTAGGGAAAGAAGGTCAACAGTTTTTACAATACTTACCCAGGGCTCGACAAATCTTAAAAATCTTACTTGACCTGCATGTCTAGTGACAAGAATTTTCTTCTCGACCTATCATCAATGCACTCCACCCACAAATTGGTTGCATACACATTTTCTTCAAAACATAGGCAGCGCAGTTGATCTATGACCAGTAAGACATGATCGAATTTTTTTGCCTCATTACTATTCTCACTGCAGTGTTTTGAAAGTTACGAGTACGGCCTCACATAAACGCTCTTAGCAGTACTCGGGTACACTTGTACATTAAACATACTAGAGCGTGGCTCCGGATGAATACTCTTTTTTGAATGCTAGGGGAATTGTTTCAAACAAAAAATTCATTTTTGGCAAGATCACCATCTTTACCAAATTCGTGCAGCCGTACAAAGTAAGTGGTAAATGTCCCCAACCTTGCACCATGGCACCTATTTCTCTTTTTATCTTTAGAACATTTGTTTTTGTTAGGTCTCCAAAGTTGTGTGATCCTCACCCCCAAATATCTCATCTCAGCTCTACAATTTACCCCTCCTGTATCCAAATTCCACGACATAATCTCGGTCTTATCTTCGTTTATCTCATAACCTGAGACAAGTCCGAACTCTTTAGTTATTTCCAATAGACCTTGCATTGATTGTTGCAAATTAGTGGTATAAATAATTATGTCATCCGCATAAAGTCCTATTTTCTTAGACCATCCTTCTACAACAAAAGGAGGGATATTTTCGGCATTCCTAATCCTGCAAGCAAGGGGTTCTATATACTCTTAGCAGTACTCGGGTTCACCGCTGTACCTTAAACATAGTAGAGTATGGCCCCGGCGGATCAGCATCCTGTAATTCTGGGCAAATCACTTTATCTCCCCATGCCTATCAAAAGCGAATGTGTACTTGTGTAACGTAACTGGCGCTCATGTAAAGCGCTCCAATACCTTCGGGTTGAGTAAGCGCTATATAAATCTGCAAAAAAAAACACTGTTAGCAGTACTCGGGTACACCACTGTACCTTAAACATACTAGAGTACAGCCCGGATAAACACTCTCCCAGTCCTCGGTACACCACTGTACCTTAAACATACCAGAGCACGGCCTAGGAAAGGGCAGATCGCACCATGGCTTGGAAAAGAAATAACAGTATGACTGGAATGTTTTTTACGGGGTCTTGCAATTGTATTTTATGTCCCTGCTATCAGACCAGGCATGCTGTGTAAGCACAACTAGGGCCATATAAACAATATTACCCTGCTTGCTCTTGACATGATATTGTCATTTTCCATCACTCTCTTTTCCACGTTGCTGACGTGGGGACCTATCCTGTCAAGTGGCGGGGAAGCCTCCCAGTGCGATTTCACACCATAGATTGTGATTACAACCTGCCCCTACATCTGTTTCACTTTCTGGTGGGCTCCCCGAGCTGGCATTTCAACTTAATGAAGTCGGCGCCAGCCTGGTCCTCCTCGTGAACGGCCGTTCTTCATATGCAGATAAATGCAAATCACCCAGGGAAATAAAAAGATACACGTTTAACGTGGTTGTTTGTACAATTTGGAGTAGACATATATATCTGAAAGAGACACGTTAGTGATAGATTCCTTACCTTAGAATATCCCCAGGCGTCAGACTGGATCCGGAATTTTTTGCGTAGCAATACCCCTGCGAGTCGGTAGGCGTCGTCCGCGTCCGCCGTCCGCGTCGTTAGCGCCGGAATGACGTCGTCGGAGTACTTAGACGACGCCCATGCGCGCTGACGTCCGTTCTTCTTTTTTCCACGCCAGCTAGCGCAGATCCGGAGAAGCTCTACCCCTAGTCATTTTTTGACTAAACTTTTTAAATCTTTTTGATCGTTTCTTTCCTTGAGTCTTCGACTCTATCGGTGCCGGTAGGGATGCACGGGTTCAAGCCCTGTTCGAAGTGCGACCGACTGATGTCGGTTACGGACCCCCATCGCCGGTGCCTGAAGTGTTTAGGCCTCGACCACGACGACCGCACTTGCCCCGACTGCCGGGCCCTGACGTCTAAAGCTAGGCGGGAGCGGTCCAGCAAGCCACTCGAGCTCCGGCAGTCGGCCCCGCGCCGCTCCAGGTCCCGGTCCCACGGGAGGTCGAGGGACCGGTCGTGGGGTCGGAGTCATCGCAGCTCTGGGAGTGGACATCGGTCGTCAGGTAAGAGGCATGAGAGGTCAGGGCGACATCATCATTCCTCCGACCCACCCAGACGCTCGCACGATGCGGCCGGGGGCTCGGGCGACACCGCCCACGCGGCTCCGAGGGAGTCGCAAGCGTCGCCGCTTGCCCCACACCTTCGGGTCCCTGGGCACGGCGCGACGCCGGAGGAGATCGAGCGGTACCTCATGGCCATGAGGTCCCTCCCTCCTCAGCTGGGTTCCGTGGCGCCTTCGGGCCCAGCGGCCCCGGCTGGAGGCCCTAGCGGGTCGAGTGCTTCGGCCTCGACGACGTCGGGTGCTTCGGCCCCGGCGCCGCCAGCGACTTCGGTCCCGGCGCCGCAGGACCTCACCGGATCCGGGTCGTCGCTGGTCGACCTCACGACCTCACCGGCGCCGGCCCCACGGGTGTCGCCCCCGGCGCCCACTGTGGACGCCGTCCCCACTGTTCCCTTCGGTCCAACTCTGGCGCCGGAACGGCGCCGATGGGCGCCGCATCCGACGGCCTTTGGAGATTTTTATTTCCATGAGGAGATTCCGTCCGTTGATCCTGTTTTACAGGAGACGGGTGACGAGGAAGATTGGGAGGGGTCTGAGGACCCTCCGGCACAGGAGTGCCAGTCTCAAGAGGACTGGACATATGAGCTTGGGGAGGCCAGTGGTATTGACACTTCGCCAGACACTGGATTTGTCTCCCCTCCCACCGTGGCTACGGAGGAGCGAGCTGCTTACAGCGTAGTGTTGACGAGGGCGGCCAAGGCCTTAAACCTTGAGCTCCCGGTCGCGGCCGTGAGGTCTAACCTCCTCACTGAGGTCCTCAAACCGCAGTCAAGCTCCAGCGAGCCTCTGCTGCCGTTCAATGAGGCCTTGTGTGACGTTCTTGTGGGCACTTGGTTCAAGCCCGCCACAGGTCCGCCTGTGGATAGGAACGTGGCCAGACGCTACCGCCCGGCCCCGGGCGACCCATGCTTTTTGTCCACCCACCCCACCCCCGAGAGTCTGGTTATCCAGGCCTCCAATTCCCAGACCGAGTTCCCGTCGGCTCCGCCCGATCGGGAATCCAAGAGATACAAACAGTTTGGGAAGAAGGTGTTCTCGTCCCTAAGCTTAGGGCTGCGGTCTGTCAATACCGCTTGTCTCTTGGGCCGCTACAACCACACCCTGTGGGACGCGGTTGCGGACGTGCTGCCACAATGTTCGGAGGAGGTCCGGGCTAAACTCGCCCAAACCCTTGCGGAGGGCCGAGATGCAGTGCGGTATTCCATCCGGTGTGGGCTGGATACCACGGACTCACTGGGCAGGGCGATGGCAACGACGGTGGCGGTTCGACGCCATGCCTGGTTGAGGTCCGCCAACTTTTCGGCCGATGTCCAGGCCACTCTTCTGGACATGCCGTTCGATGGCCGTCGCCTCTTTGGCGACAAGGCAGACCATGCGCTTGAGCGTTTTAAGGACTCCAGGGCTACGGCCAAGTCCTTGGGCCTCTCGGCCCCACGCCAGCAATCGGGTGCCTTTCGCTCCTTTCGTGGCCACGGAAGGGCGCCCCCACACGTGCTGCCAGCCACGCACTGCAGAATGTTCAACAGCGCGGTGGCGGCCGTGGGAACCGCGTACCGGCGGCCGGGGACAACGGCGAGGCCAGTCCACACCTCCCTCCGCAGCACCTGCCTCAAAACCTTCCTAGTCAGAGTTTTCAGGCCCATGTGACGCCTGTGGGAGGCAGGGTTCGCCATCACCTCCTCCACTGGCGCACTATCACGTGCCACCGCAATTCCACCGCGTGTCGGGGGATCACTTGCAACTTTTGCAAGAGGAAGTCACGGCCCTCTTGGCCAAGGGGGCCATCGAGCGCGTTCCTGGGCCAGAAGTAGGGTGTGGTTGTTACTCCCACTACTTTCTGGTACCCAAGAAGGGCAAAGGGGGCCTACGCCCTATCTTGGACCTGCGGAACGTCAATGGCTACCTCCGGAAGGAGAAGTTCAAGATGCTGACTCTGGCTCAGGTCTTAGCTGCCCTAGACCATGGAGACTGGCTGGTAGCGTTGGACTTGCAGGACGCTTATTTTCACATCCCCGTCCTGCCGGCCCTCCGGCGTTACCTGGGGTTCACGGTAGGCCACGAGCACTTTCAGTTTACCGTGCTCCCCTTCGGCCTTACCAGCGCCCCACGGGTGTTCACGAAGGTGATGGCGGTGGTCGCAGCTCATCTGCGCAGGTTAGGGGTGTCAGTCTTCCCCTACCTCGACGACTGGTTGTTGAAGGCGGGCTCGCCCCAGACAGTCGTCAGCCACCTCCAGACTACGGCCGACCTCCTGCACTTGCTGGGGTTCCCCATCAACGTGCCGAAGTCGCACCTGTGTCCCTCTCAGAAGCTCCTCTTCATCGGAGCGGTTCTAGACTCTGCGCAGTTTCGGGTTTACTCACCCGAGCAGCGGGTTCGGGATATTCAGGCTCTGATTCCGATCTTTCAGCCTTTATCCCGAGTCTCGGTCAGGTTGACGCTGCGGCTTCTGGGGCTGATGGCCTCCTGCATCCTTCTGGTGCATCACGCCCGGTGGCGGATGCGGGCTCTGCAGTGGGACCTGAAGTTTCAGTGGGCCCAGCATCAGGGCAACTTGTCCGATCATGTCTTGATCTCGGAGGGCACTGCGAGACAACTGCAGTGGTGGCTCACGGACCGCGATTGGGTCAGTTGCAGATCCCTCTCCCTACCCCACCCGGAGCACGTGGTTGTGACGGACGCGTCCCTCCAGGGCTGGGGAGGCCACATGGGAGAGGCGGAGATCAGAGGCCTCTGGTCTCCGGCGGAGTCCCAGCTCCACATCAACCTTTTGGAGCTGCGGGCGATTCGTCTAGCACTGAAGGCATTCCTCCCCTCTGTCCGGGGGAGTGTAGTGCAGGTGTTCACGGACAACACCACCGCCATGTGGTACTGCAACAAACAGGGTGGGGTGGGGTCGTGGACCCTATGCCAGGAGGCTCTGCGCCTCTGGCAGTGGCTGGAACATCAGGGCGTGACCCTGGTGGTTCAACACCTGGCAGGCTCTCTGAATGCCAGGGCGGACGAACTCAGCCGTCGGTGCAGGATGGATCACGAATGGCCTCTGAACTCGGACGTGGCGCAAGGCCTCTTTCAGCAGTAGGGGAGCCTTGGTTAGATCTATTCGCCACAGAAGAGAACGCGCAATGTCATCACTTCTGCGCGTTGGAATTTCCAAGGCGGCACTCGCTCGGAGACGCTTTTCGTCGCGAGTGGAGTTGCGGTCTGTTGTACGCCTTTCCGCCTATACCACTTCTGCCCAGAATGCTGAAGAAGATCAGGCGCGACCGGGCCCAGGTTATCCTTGTGGCTCTGGACTGGGCACGAAGGTACTGGTATCCCGAGCTACTCAGCATGTCAGTTGATCCCCCCGATTCGTCTGCCTCTTCGGGAGGAGCTTCTGTCGCAGCAGCAGGGGACGGTCCTCCACCCGAACCTGTCCAGTCTCCACCTCCATGCTTGGAGATTGAACGGCGACAGTTGAGGCCATTTGACTTGCCTCCTGAAGTCTGTAATGTCATTCTGGCAGCCAGGCGTCCCTCAACTAAGTAGGTATATGCCTGCAGGTGGAACAGATTTGTGGCATGGTGCACAGCAAAGGCTGTGGATCCTCTTGCTGCCGCTCTTTCGGAGGTTCTTCTCTTCCTTCTTTCTCTTGCCCAGCAGGGCTCTGCCCTGGGCACTACCAAGGGCTACCTTTCCGCCCTTTCAGCCTTTCTAAGGCTGCCTGATCAACCTTCTTTGTTCAAGTCTCCTATTGTAAATCGACACACTTTCCCTACTGTTCCGTTTGTGATGCCTCAGTGGGACTTGAACCTTGTTCTTACGTTTCTGATGTGCGCTCCCTTTGAGCCACTTCACACTTGTCCTCTTCGTCTTCTTACCTTGAAGACTGCTTTCCTGGTTGCCATCACCTCTGCCAGGAGAGTGAGTGAGCTCCAGGCTCTTTCTTGTACTCCTCCTTTCCTTTCTGTCCATCCGGTCAAGGTTGTGTTGCGTACTAAGCCTTCTTTCCTGCCCAAGGTTGTCACAGCCTTCCACATCGGGCAGTCTATCACCTTGCCAACCTTCTTTCCGTCACCGCATCCCTCTAAAGAGGAAGAGCGGCTCCACCGTCTGGACCCAAAACGTGCGCTCTCATTCTATTTGGATCGCACACGCCAGTTCCGGGTGGATGACCAACTCTTTGTTGGTTACGTGGGCGCTAAGAAGGGGAAAGCGGTGCACAAGAGGACCATCTCCCGGTGGATCATCTTGTGTATCCAGGCATGTTACTCCTTGGCTAAGAAGGAGCCCCCTGTTGGATTACGGGCTCATTCCACCCGACCCACGGCGACTACAACTGCCCTGGGCCGGGGAGTGCCCTTACAAGACATCTGTCAGGCAGCTACGTGGGCATCGCTGCACACGTTTGCGAGACACTACTGCCTGGACAGCCAAGTCCGGAGGGATGGCTTCTTTGGCCGTTCCGTCCTCCAGGACTTTCTGGTGTGATTATTGGTTCGCAGACCCACCACCGGGGTTGGTATTGCTGGGGTATCTATTCTAAGGTAAGGAATCTATCACTAATGTGTCTCTTTCAGATGCACAAGTTACTACTTGTGTAACGATATATCTGTAAGAGACATTAGTTGGTGATAGATTCCTTACCGACCCACCCATCCTCCCCGTTCTGCGAACCGATATCTAGGGTTAAGGTCCTCCCCTTTCAGGGCCCTAGTTTCTTGGCACCAGTGTTGGTTCTATCATGGCTCTGCGTATCTGGCGCGGAAAAGCTGTGTATCAGAACTGACGTCAGGGCGCATGGGCGGCGTCTAAGTACTCCGACGACGTCATTCCGGCGCTAACGACGCCGACGACGGACGCGGAGCCGTGGACGACGCCTACCGACGCGCAGGGGTATTGCTACGCAAACATTTCCGGATCCAGTCTGACGCCTGGGGATATTCTAAGGTAAGGAATCTATCACTAACTAATGCCTCTTACAGATATATCGTTACACAAGTAGTAACTTGTGCTTTCGTTCTTGTCCACTTTTCTCCAGCCTCCTTATATTTATACCACTTTTATCTTTGCCAACCCACCCATTCACTCCTTCCTTACTGTAGATCGTATTATGCAGCTAAATATTTTTGTAATTAAAATAACAAAGGGAATTGTATGGCGCTGTTTACCCTCTGCACCCGCCTTGCAGAGCTGGGTAATCTAACTTCTTAGCTGTGAGAAAATACAACATTTCCTGCGCTGACATATGGTTCCTTGACGGGCACCACAGGCAGCTTGTTGGCACCTCACGAGCTACCACTGGACGAGGCACGTGCAGGGAGTGCCCTCTGGCCGCTTGTGCCTCCCTCTATTAGATTTCACGAATGCTTTGCAGTTTCGAAAGCTCAAACGTCACCTTTCTCATGTGCCTCATCTAGCTGTGGTTCTCTGAGCACTATCAACCTTCTGACCACATGCACTTCGCAGTGCTAATGTGATCGCACATGTTAATTAGAATTATGCCTAATTTCTAGTCAACTAGGTTTATTTACATTGCCGGTAAGTTTGTGCTTTTCCAGGATAGAAGACTTGAAGTCTGAAACAATAACAAGCATAACAATAGCCCTGCTGTACTTTAATCCACTTCAAAGCCACCCTCCCCAACTATCGGAGCAAAAGCCCCTGACCCGCGGCAGTGTCCCCATCCAAGCACACCTACCATAGGGCCCCCTACAGAGAGATCGAGCCATCCTCAGCAGGCGCAGGCGTACATCACGGGCAGAGCTCCACACGCAGGGCTCTCAGGATCATGGTTAAACACCCCAGGTGCAGGGGAACTTCTGCTTTGCTGGGGCACCAGTGTCGTTCATGGCCTGCTTCCGGTCAAGTAAATTGGGTACAGGGGTTGGCAAAGGCAGTTTACATGCTTCTCAGGCAGTATATCCTGCGCGCCTCATTGCAATCAGCCAATGAGAAGAGTGTAAACATGCTCTATACACTTTACTGTGTGGAGATTAGCTACCATCTGATTGGCTGATTGCAACTAGGCCTCAGCAGACCGAGCCCGCGTTGCAATCAGCCAATCAACACCTTTGCTTTCCCCGCATTTTGTCACAGCAGTTCCTGAACATTAAGCACAGCTGCCCTCAGGAGCCTTCTACCGGCACCGCACTTTAGCACAGCGACAAAGTTCACTCGCCAGGCCGGTCAAGTAGGCCTGAAAACTGTCTCGCCCTGAAAGAAATTGACTCGCATTTGCGAGCGGGCGAGTACATTTTTCGTGCCATGTTACCTCAAGCGTTACAAGCCAACGGTCAACCCATGCCAGACGAGTATAAAGAAGCTATTTCTAGGTTGTAATCCAGGTATGCTAAAGAGGAGAATCTCGTTATGAACAGATATAAATGTTTTACCCAACATCAAAAACAAGGCGAGTCAATAGACAAATTTATTTCAAGACTTGGGAAACTGTCCATTAAATGCAAGTTTGGTATTATGACTGATGAACTAATAAGAGATCAATTCATAGTTCAATGCAATAATAAGAAAATTCAAGAGAGACTTTGGGCTGCGAAGAATACCCCCATTAAAACACAGCTATTGATTAAGCTAAAGTCGTGGAACAGTGTGAAGGTTGTATGAAGGAGCTGGAAAAGAGGAACCTCAACCATGATATTTCTGAAGTTTTGCATCGAGATATTTGAGACTTGGACCGCAGCGATGATGACTTAAGTGCAATTGCTCCAATTAAAAACAAAGGGAAATCTGTAAAAAAAAAAACACTTCACATCTAAGCCCTCTGGTATCAAAATTTGTAATAGGTGCGGGAGTGGTGTGCACACCTCCGACTAAAAATGTTGTTTTGCTGCCAAGCAAGAATGTTTGAAGTCTGGTTGAGTAGGTCATTATGCCAGGGTTTGTAAGAGTGGATTTCGTTCTTCTGTAGCTTTAGTGCAGGGAGTTGGAGTGGATGTTTCCGTTGTAGACAACATTTTGGTGATGGGTTCTGGGGAAGTGTCGATTTGACGATGATGGGGGGGAAAAATAGGCCTAAAGCTATGTTTATTATTGATGGGTGTGAGGTGTCTAATTTTGGATACCGGATCAAAATTCACCCTAATTCCCAAGTTTTTATTTGAAGAACTGTGGGTGAACAAACAGCTTTTCCCAAAAGACATCTCCCCAGGTGGTTATCAAGGCGAGTCCATCAATATTTTGGATTACTTTGATACACATCACATTTTCAGGCAGAGAAATCCAAGGTAAAATATATGTAGCAGAGCAAGGTCCACCCATCCTTGGGTGGGTGCACCAGTATGATTTGCGGATCATTGTAAATCCCAGAGCTCCTACGCAAGTTATGGCTATTGATGATGAGCGTGTAGAGTGTATCCTTAAGGGGGCAGATGCTGTTTTTAAGGATGAGCTTGGTCAGCTCAAAGGCTATGCTCATCGCATTTTGTTAAAAAAGGACGTAGTTCCAGTACAGCATAAGGTCAGACTGTCCCCATTGTAGTGCAGGAAGAGGTTAAAAATCTCATAAAGGAAATGCTTGATGCAGGAGTGATTGAACCAGTGGCGGCTTCTCCCTGGATTTCTCCTGTCATTTTAACCAACAAGGCTGATGGCAAGTTGAGATTTTGCGTGGATTTGAGATCTTTGAATCAGTGTGTTGTGGCTGACAAATTTCCTCTTCCAAACATCGCTGAGTTAGTGTCTACCCTTATGGACGCTAAAGTGTTTTCTAAACTCTATCTCAAGAGCGCTTATCGTCAGATTAAATTGCACAAAGACTCAAAACATCTCACTGCGTTCATTACCCCGGAAGGTACCTTTCAATTCATGCGGTTACCTTTCGGGTTAAGTTCAGCCGCTAGTGTTTTACAACACATGGTTACTGACCTCTTTTATTTTTTATTTTTATTTTTTTACATTTTTTATAAAACAGTTTTTATTACAAAAGGTATAGCATACACAGCTTGTCATTGCCTTTAAGGTTACTGACCTTTTTAAAGGAGTAAGGAACACAATTTATTTCCAAGATGACATTTTGATATATGGTAAATCAGTAGAGGAACACAATGCCATTCTCAAAATGGTGTTGGAAAGATTGCCCAATGTGGGCCTTACTCTTCGCAAAGAGAAATGTAAATTCTTGGTGGAGCAGATTGAATATCTTAGATACTCAATTAGTGCTTCTGGGGTCAAACCGAAAAAAAGTCTTTGTAGTGCCAGTTACTTGACCCCTTCCCCCTCAGACAAGGACTAATTAAGATCATTTATGGGCCTAATTGAATACTATTCCAAGTTTGTAAAGATTTTTTCTGACAAAACTGCATGTTTGAGAAGTTTGCTCAAGAAAGGGGTGACTTTTGTGTGGAATGTCCAACACCAAGGATGTTTTAACAACATCAAGAAAGAAATTTCTGATGCCAATGTTTGAACTCCTGATGTAAATTGTAAATCAATTCTTACTGTGGATGCCCGTGCTACTGGGTTGGGGGCAATGTTATCTCAACGTGTAGCAGGGTCTGAGAGAGCCAGTAGCGTGTGCCTCCAGGACATGAACCCAAGCTGAACAGAATTACTCTGTCATCGAGAGGGAGGCCCTTGCGGCATCTTGGGGTGTGGAATACTTTCGTACATACCTATGGGGTGCAAAATTATTACTTAGAATCGACCACAAACCCTTGATTAAGATTCTTTCTCCTGGTGGTACTGGAAAAGGGTCTGCTAGACTTGTGAAATTAGCCTCAAAACTCCAAGAATATCAGTATCAGATTGAATATATTCAGGGGTGGAGGAATGTCCAAGCTGACTGCTTGTCCAGGATGTCTGTTGATTAAAAGTTAGGTGAAGGTCCTGCAAATACAGAAGGCAAAGAGGACATTGCTGTAGCTTCGGTGGAAGAGACTGTTTTTATGGGTGAAGGTGTGTTTGATGCTGTGGATTGGAAACGTGAAATGGAAAATGATTATACACTACGTGAGGATGTTAATTTGCTGAAGTCTGTATATAAAGACAGAGAGTTTTGTACCGATTTCTGTTCCCCTCTTATATCAAGATTTTGGAGGAGTTGTCTTTGTGTGGTGAGGGTGTGGTGTTGAAAGGTGAGAAGTGTACTCCTCCTTTTGGCATTAGGGAAACGTTATTAGCTTTGGCTCATGAGGGACACCTTGGTCAAACGTTAACTCCATGTCGTTTGAAAACTCATTTTTGGTAGCCTGGTCTGGATGGACAGGTCGTTGATTGGGTGGAATGTTGCCCTCTGTGCAAGGAGGGTGAAAAAAGGCTGAAAGTGGGTAGTCGGACATGTGCTGCCCACATTGAGAATCCTGGTTTGGCTTGGCACAGTATTTGTTTGGATTTTATTGGTCCAGTGGGTGAGTTACATAAAAAGGACAGGTTTGGCATTATGGTTGTGGATGTATTTTCAAATGGTTGGTAAATTTGTGAATGATGTTACTACTGAGAGTACTATTAAGTTTCTGGGAGAATTATTTAGGGATGAGGGCATTCCCTCTGTCCTCTTTACGGATAACAGTACTCCGTTAGTATCAAGGGAGATGAAAGGGTTTTCAGGAAAGGTTGTGGGATTGCTCATCACCACACTTCCTTATATAACCCTCAAGGAAATGGTTTGTGTGAGTGAGCTAACAAAGTTGTCAAAGGGATTATTCAGATGGCTTCTGCGAATGGTTCTGTTGTGCGTAAGATGGTGGATGAATTGCTTTGGGCCTACTGGACTACTCCTGTCGTTGATGGGGAGAATTCTCCTTTTGAGTTGATGATGGGTAGAGCTCCCTGCTGTAAATTAGTTCCCACGTGTATGAAGCAGTTGCTGACTTTGCGTGGAGTTTCAGTGGAGCCAAAAAAATGTTTTATTGGATATCCAGTGTTGGTTCATTGTGGGTGATTTGGTGAAAGTCAGGAGTGGTAGAATTTGGAGAGGTCTCTCTAAGTTTAAGGGCCCTATACTGTCAGCAAGATTCTTGGTCACTGTGTGGTCCTGGATAATGGTGAGCGTTGGAATTTTCATTGTGTCGCTCTCTACCAAAAGTGTGGGTTGGTTCAAAAACAGAAAAATCCTCGTATATTTCAAAAACAGGTGTCCTCTCAGTAGTAATGGATACGTCTTGGCCCAGGAGTTAGTGTCCCCTGTTCCATGCTGTCTGGTGCCACCCTGGGCCGGGTCGACTCTGCGATTCCTGTAGATGGGTCTTCAGGTAGTTTGAATGCTTCTCTAACCAATGGTTCTTCACCAAGCCATGGGGGTCCATGTCTTTTTCGTTCTGTGAGGTGTCGCAGACCGCCTACCTATCTCAAGGACTTTGTCCATTGATGTTTTTTTTTTTTGTTTGTTGATGTTTTTTTCTTTTTTCTTTTTGTTCATGCCATTAGAAAGGGATAAGATGTGCAGTATATGCTTTACGGTCCAGTTGTTTAAGAATGTACTTGCTCATCTATTCTATGTGATGCCCATGTATTCTATAGCTTTGTTTGAATGCGAGCACTCTCTTTCAAGGCAGTCGTTTACTTGTCCTGCTTGGAAGAGTCCGCTCTCATCCTTGTCTCGTACCTGATTAAAGAATACACGATCTACCTACTGTGTCTTCCTCCATTGTTTACCACACAAAGGCATAACAAGGGTAGATGGAGCTATACAAATGTGAATTACATAACATCACTTAAATCAGGCAGTTTTGGGATTAAGCTGGCATTCAATTGTGAATGGATAGTGGTGGGGTATATAGACCCACTTCTTTGGACCTCCTTTTTTAGGTCGGAGCCTACCAGAGCGCGCAGCTGTCTGGTTTGCTAAAGACCTCTTGGGGACATTAAAAAACCTGACCTAGGAATGCCTCCTGACCGTTGCTTATCATTGACTTTGTGGTTTGTATCTCATATTTTTTGGCTTTCTGTTTGCTGGCTAGATTTGGTTTAATCTGTCCAGTTTGAGTTTGTTCCTCCTGTTGCCCAAATCATGTTTACTGTATTCTTCCATCAACTTGCTTTCTGGAAATAGGCTTTTTATTCTTGTTCTTATATTGTCACATTTGCTGTGCATTCAAAGACCGATGACTTAAAAGTGAGAGAATTTGTGACAATCCTGTAGGGTATCCATGTAAGAGGAGTGTGTGTTTTTTCTTTTTTGTTTGTCCCTAGCACAGACCCCCTCCAAAAAATTGTGCTGATGTTTCAGAATATATCGGAATTAGTACAAAGGAAGCAATTGTTTTTTGTGTAATTCTGAAGTGTGGTGTAAACAAATATTTTAATGTGAACAAAACACATCAATACACTAGGTTTTAACATTTGCACACATTGTTTGTGTGAGGTAAAACCGTATTTCGGTGCAAATCTAATGGTCATTTCAATTGAAAATTTGTTGTTGGTAAAGGCAGCGCACTACTATGCCATGCATACTCCACACTACGCCACTCAACTCTGCCCTTCCACGTTCTTCCATTCTACTCCACTTTACGACATGCCACTCCACTCTACGTCCCTGCACTCCCTAAACCTCCACCCCACTCCAATCTATCCCACTGCACCACAATCTACTCGAATATACTTTACTCTAACCCAGTTCTACCTAGTCTATCCCACTCCAGTTTACTCCACCCCAGTTTACTCAGCCCACTCCACCCCAGTCTCTCCCACTCCACCCCAGTCTCTCCCACTCCACCCCAAGTTTTCCCACTCCACCCCAAGCTCTCCCACTCCACCCCAGTCTATCCCACTCCACCCCAGTCTATCCCACTCCACCCCAGTCTACCCCACTTCACACCAATCTATTACACTCTAATCTACCCTACCCCGCTTCAATGTACTCCACCTCACTCAATCTAGGCCAATCAACCCCTCCCCAGTCTACCCCATTCAACACCAATCTACAGCACTCCACTCAAATCCACTCCAATCTATCCCAATCCACCCGCTCAAGTTTACCCCAATCCAACTTAACAGACTCCACTCTACCCCAGTCATATTTACCCCAGCCCACTTTAAACACCACTACAATCTACCCAACTCCAATCTGCCCCATTCACCCACTCCCCAATCTATCACACTCCACTCTGCCCTACTCCACACTACCACACTTCACTCCACAAGCTACCCCACTCCTCTCCAATCTACCCCCACTCCTCTCCAATCTACCCCCACTCCTCTCCAATCTACCCCCACTCCTCTCCAATCTACCCCCACTCCTCTCCAATCTACCCCCACTCCTCTCCAATCTACCCCCACTCCTCTCCAATCTACTCCCACTCCCACTCCTCTCCAATCTACTCCACTCCAACCCAATCTACCCTACCCCAATGTAACCTCCCTAATCTAACCCACTCCAATCTACTCCACTCTTCCCCACTTCATCCCACTGCAATCTACCCCACTCTACTCCAACTCACTTCACTCCAATCTCCTCCACTTCATTCCAATCTCACCATCTCTACTCCACCCTAATGTACCCCACTCAACTCTTCCTTCCAGTGTACCTCAATCCTCTCCAATCTACCACACTCCACCCTAATCTACCCCACTTTAAACTGCCCCAGTCCCATCTCTTACCCCAGTCTATTGCACCTAAATCTACCCTGCCATAAGCCACCAAATCTATCCCGCTCCAATCTACTCCAATCCACTGCACTCCACTTTTCCCCAATCTGCCCCACTCCACCCCAGTATTTCCCACTGCTCTCTACTCCACTCCACCCTTCAAACCAACCCACCCTACCCCGCTCCACTTCAATCTACCCCACTCCAATCTCCCCCACTCCAATCTCCCCCACTACATTCAAGTTTACCCTGCTCTAATCCACAAAATCTACCCCCTCCGCTCCACCCTAATCTAACCCACTGCACTCTACCCCACTCCTCCGCAATGTATCTCTCCATTCCAATGTCTTGCCCACTCCAATCTTCATAGCTCTCCTTCATCTCACTCAAATCTTCCAGTGTACCCGATCTATTTCAATCTACCCCTCTCCATTCCATCCCAATCTATCCTACTCCTATCTCTCACTCCATTTTATCCCACTTCACTCCAGTCTACCCTAACATAAGCCACCCATTCTATCCCACTCCAATCTACTCCAATATATTCTATTCCACTCCACGCCATTCCCAATCTACTCCACTTCTCCCACTCTACTCCAATTTAACCTACCCTACCCCTATCTACACCACGTCACTCCAAAGAACTCCTACCTACCAAGCTTCATGGATGCGAGCATAACGTCCCGCCAATCCAAGTGGTGACCTAAAGCTTGGTAGGTAGGAGTTCTTTCACCAACCACTGCGTGTAGATAGTGCACACACTAGGTCCTGATGAAATACCACAGATCAGAAGTGTCCACTGTGCATGAAATATGTCGACCATAAGAGTTGAGCCTAGCTCCACTGAACCATAAAGTCAGAGAGCGGCCGCTCTAATTGCTTTTAAGAAGGTGGATAGCCAGCCTAATAAAAGTTTATTTGGACTACTAAACCTTTTTTTATGTCACTCACTTTCACCACATCTACCATATTTTGGAGCCCTCACACCCACAGCACTATACTGCATGGAACAAAAGATCTCCGCCAAAGAGCCCCTTTAAGGAGGCCCATCGGGTATTGCAGCGCCGACCCGACGAGGAGCAAGTCCATATGATGAAACCTGACACCTAGCTTGCTGGGTGTGTGAGGACTCTAGTTCCGACAAGGAGGATCCCCCTCCTCCTGCCTCCTTAACACTTTATCCGCCCTGAGGAACTGCATACTATTTGGGTCAATAGCTTCCTGGAACACCCATATCTCCCATTGGGCAATCGGAGCGACTGTCATTGCTTTGAAAGGCTACTTGAGCAAGAGAAAAAGCTGAGACACCCCTGGAGGCTTGTATTCTTGAGTCATCATTTCATACGCCCTAAGGCAGTGAACCACACACAACTTTGGGTGACCGGGGAAAGCCATGTAGTGTTTGACTTTGTGTTTTGAGCCACTGTGACAGATACCCCGTCTGGTGTGAACACTTGTGCCGTAACCTCCAAGGCCCGGACATCCGATACCCTTTGACAAGAGATAAGACAAAGGAGCATTGCTAGCCTACCTGCCAACTCTATGTGGGTAAGGTAAGAGTTGTATGGCAAGTTTGCAGCAAATGCAACACTGTTTTAATGGCCCACAAAGAGGAATACCTTGGGAGAGGCGTAAAGGACAGGCATATGCCTCTCATCAATCAATATACCAGAGGATGCTCCCCCACAGGGACCACCTGAATGGGCATGTGGCCTGCAGAGCTTGCCGACCTACTCGCATCAATCGAACGGTAGGCCAAACCCTTGTCTACTAATTCCGACAAGTAGTTGACTACATGGATTTCATCGGCCCCCCACGGGATCCAAACCCAGTTACATACACCAGCGTGACCACTTTCTCCAAGAAGACCCATACCGCTTGACTGTAGATTCCGCCCATGTCTTCCTGATAAGGGAAGAAGCCCTCGCCGAAAGGCCCAGGACTACTCCAGTGGTGAGTATTCAGGTATACTGTCTCCCTTTTGAATGTGAACTGATAAGGCATTCAAGCTTAAAGCTTTCAATGTTCGGCAATTGATATTCTTCCTGCAATCTCTGGAATTCTATTATTTCTTGGCCTTTCCATACATTCCCCTAGAGAATCTATGCCCAGAGTTCCCCATGCACAGAAACCTTGTAGCTCTCGCACCTCCTTCAGTAGATCACTATTCCACGGAGGACTCCGCTCCGTCAGTTTGCCCTCCCATCCCAGAAACGTAGTCGCCTCTCTCCATAGTCTAACTATTGTTTGCGTGTGGGTCTGAAGTCCTCTCATAGGGCCTTTACTGTACAGAGCCTCCAGGTACCCCCTCTGTCCCATTGCCCAATGGTCTACTCAATACGCCAACTCCTCTCTGCCTGCAAAGATCAAATTGTGTACCATGACTAGCTGCGCCGCCCAGTAGTATTTGCGCATGTCTGGGACTGCTATCCCACCGTCATATCGGCCTCTCTGTAACTTGCTTAGTGCTATTCGAGGGGTCTCCCGTCTCATAGCAGTTGTCCTAGTTCAGCATCAATGTTTTGAAAGAACCTCACTGGTATTCTATAGGGAGTGTTCAGTAGTACATATAGTAAGCGCGGCTAAGTTCATCTTGAAGGTACCCGCCCGGCCCATTAACAAGAGTGGCGGTTTTCTCCAGTATGACACATCTCTTCGCAATCTGCATAGCTGGGGAGTCAAAATTTCATCTTTGAATTCGTGTTCTGTACTCGTAATCATTATTCCTAGATATTTAAATTTGTCCCAGATCGGAAGTGCACTCCCTGCGGTTGATAATGTCGGTGTTTCTCCTGCCAACCCAAATGCTAGGGACTTACTCCAGTTTATTAGGTAACCTGAATAGCCACCAAACAATTGGAATATGTGTAGTATTCTGTGCACCGTTGAGCAAGGTCTTTTCGCATATATGAGTATTTCGTCCGCATGAAGCGAAATTCTCCCCTCCCATTAATCTCCTATTGTTATGCCTCTTATTATCGAGGTGCCTCTAACCCATGCTGCCAGTGGCTCTATTGCAATTGCAAATAGCATGGGAGAGAGCGGACATATCTGCTGTGTACCCTTGCTGAGCTTTGCTTGTCTTGACACTGTGCCTTTTATTCGTATTCTTGTCCTTGGATTAGTGTATAACAGCCTGATCCAGGCCCTTAATTTGGGGCCAATGCCAAGGCGCTCCAACACCGCAAACAGATTGTCCCACTCTATACTGTTGAACGCCATTTGGGCGTCCAACGACAGGAGTATGGTTCTCTCATGTGGCTTGAGCTTTGCTGCATGCAATTCTTTTTAGAATAATGTTATAGTAACATCATAGTTTAATTATATATCTCTTAATTGAGTTTACTGTGATTTTTATGAAATGTAGTTTTAATATTTTCTGTATTTTAAATGTACTTTTGTGGAGACTTTTCTTTCCGAATAAAGATTTGATTGATTGATTTGTTAATGCTTTCCTTGATGAAATGTTTCACATAGTATTAAAAAATGAAACGTTAGCGCATGCCAACAAAGTGGAAGAAAAAGTCAAGAATTTGAGGGCTATGGTGAGGGACAATGAGCTGCCAGCATGGCCCTCTTGCAACAGTTTACTTGGCAGAATATCAGATGGAGAACACTGCAAGCCACTGTTCTTATTGGCCTGTTTTATTAGGAGTGGTAGATGGCTTCTGTTAGCTCAATAGCTAGGTGTTGTGTCTGGAGAAGAGAGGAATTCTGCCAAAGAAAGGAGGGCCTACCCGCAAATGCCACAATCTCACTCTATATAAAGTGTGTTCTCAGTCAAAGTAAAGTGTGTTCTCATTTACATTTTCTCAGATTAAAACAGAATTCCCTTAAAAGGATTACAATTTTATAGACCTACATCACAAAACACAAAGGCAGCAGACGGAACTAGCAGTAACAAAGTTAATTTCAGTATATAATTACTAACTGGATTATCATGACCTAGTCTCGAACTACCATCTCTCATGGCAAAACTATTAAATCACCCTTTAACCAGTACAGCCTAGATATTTGATGGAGAATATGAGTGTATCAGCATCGACTGATGTTATTCGTGCCTCATTAACTATTTCTCTACACATTAAAATGACCATATCCAATCATGAAACCTGTCTTGCTTATAAAACTGGCTTAATCCAGTAACCTCTTTGTAGACTAGTACAGGGACCGTAAAAATTTTAATTGCTCCAAATCATTAGTTTTTTTTGTCTGCAGAACTCGCATCTGTCCGTGCTACAACTACTGGCTCCTATTTATATGTAAATAATAGAAATGGTTGGGTCCCCATCCTAAATTGAAATTAGTCTTTAAAATATACAAAGGGTTTATTACATCACAATTCCTTACTCTTACTTCAATTACTTTGATCTCTAGGTGCAAGCAAGTGCATTATCTGTCCAGTTGATCCCTCATCCTCCTGCTCTAAAGTAAGGCCATTATTTTTCTTTGATCTTAATCTTAGCTTTTCATCGTGTAGATGTCAATTTCTGGACCTTTCCAGAAGTTCATTAGCACCAAACAAATTTAGAAATTCTTAAGACTTTTAAACCAGGCAAGGGAGTCCGCACATTGAAGCAGCGCATGCCTAAGGGTTTTTTATGAGTACGTTTCTCATTTGATTATAGTTTCTCCCAAAGTAATAAAGACTTCAATGACAACTCCTGATTAGTACCCAACTCTTAATAGCAGTACTTGGAACCCTATAGCTGTACTGCCCCATTTCTACTGAAATTCAGCATAGCATACTGCTGAATTAAGCATAGGCAATTTGCGTTATTGCGCTGGTCACCCAAGTTATCTTGTTAAATCTGACTCTCATATACTGAACTACTTAGATACAATAGATGGGTGAGCCATGATACCTTACATCTCAGTTTGTTTTCCAAGCATTAAAAACATTGCATTAGGTTTCACAGGAATGACTAGCAACTTGTCCTGCTACACAATATTTGTGGAACTCGCCAGGAATAGTCTGCAGATCTACCCTAGGATGAAAGAGAAAGACTGCATCATGTGCCGTAACAAAGCAAATGTTAAATTGCCTGTCTATATACTCCAGCTGCATTGGTTAGCCTGGAGTACATGCTTTTCAAAACCAGCGATTCATAAATACGCTTTCCCTTAAGTGTACCTAGCACTTTATTCTTGTACTGTGTTTTTATGTATACCACAATCCACTGGGATACCAGAAGACGTTAGAGCTAGGATACAGCCTTCTGCAATCGGCCCGTGCCTCTTGTCTTAGCTTTGAGATTCACTTTCTCTGGACTCTGAGAGGTTTATCGACATAGCATTTGGTTGCTTTTTATATTGTTTAGAGGCTGGCCATGCTTGGTCTTGTTTGTCAGGTTGTACCAGACTCATTTATTGTTTAGTGACCGTTACATTGGGTAGAAGGAGACTAGATTCTGTACATATTTCTGAGCTGCATTATGTGCATTGCCTTATTTGTGTGTGCCAAAAGACATAATAATTTGTTTCTTTCAGCTGGTGAGTATGGTTGTCTATTACGTTGTTTCAGGTGGTTCTCTTTCAAGGCCTCTTCAACCATTATTATTTGTCTTTGGTGCCTGTACGTGTATACTTAAACGTTTAAGTTAACCTCTTTCAGGATGTTTTGCTACATAGATTGCTGAGAGTGTATATCTACATGGTAATACCCTGAATTGGTATATAGTATAGTGACAACTGCTTAGCCAACTATGTGGTTTGGAGCCATGTTTTTGTGAGTCAGTGCACATGACTGTCCCAGCTCTTCCAAATGAGTGATGTTGATGTGGGTAGGGTAATGCGAGAGTACATCTTTATTCATCTGTGCTGCTGATTTGGCCAACATCTGCTAACTGTATTGCTTGGAATCTAATTTGTGTGCCTGATGGGAGAGAACAAAAAAGTGATGGGTAGAGAAAGTGCTTGCATTAATCTCTGCCACCAGTAATTACTCAGGCCTCATCCCCGTCCATTGTAAATCTTTTTGACCACCATACCACCTCAGACTGGAGTCACCCAAATCCAAATCAGCCTTGGTCTTGCTCAAGTAGGAGTAACCCAGCCAAAACTGCAAGACTAGACCTCCTTTGATAGGGAACTTTAGCAACCCCAGACAAGTTTTGGCCAAGATGTGGATCCCTTGCATGCTGTACCGCAGACCCCAAGCTATGCCTTAATGACGAGGCCCAAAACCGTTTGGGATTGTTTGTGTTATCTGTAGGGGGCTACACTTGGCAGGTCAGTATAGACTGATTTCATGAGGAGAGAGGTGCAAACTAATTTGCATAAAGTGGGCCTACGTCAAGGGTGAAGCAGTGGTCAAAAACAGTGAGTTGCAATGCTATTCACAGTGATTGCCAGTTGTTTTGGTAATTTGCAAGCATTCTTAGCTGCTTACCTTATGCCGGCCATGATGTGCTCCTTCCCTTTATGTGAGCCCATATTCGGAATTTTGCCAGAGTACTTTCAGAAATTCCAACCTCATTCAAACTGCAAGGTCTTGTTCATACATGCCTAAAATACAAAATGATCTGGTCCCACAGCCCAAAACAGGGCTCCTAGTCGGCTGCTTGACTTAGTTCTCCGAATGAATGGCGTGGAAAGAGATAAAGCACCTGCTGTTACAACATTATATCCTTGCACAAAACTTGCAGAGAATAAGATGTGCATGAAGTTTTGAGCAATGCAATATCAGGACTCTGAGAATTCTCTTTATATGAGGATGGTATGTATTATCTACAGCACTGACAAGTAGTTAGACTAGGTACAACGTTTTCTGGTCCCTCCATCTCATGATACACTAATTCCTTATTCTGCTTACATTGAAACCCTTATCTCCTGCCACTATGTGTGCAGTTGAAAGGCCTGGCTCTTTTCTCTCCCCATACAGAGCATGACAAAACTGAAATGTGACAAATTATTCTTTCACTATCGAGGCATCCTTCTTGTCTTTTGCCTTGTTCTTGAAGTTTAATCTTTAGACCCACTGGTCAAACGTATTGACTAGAGAGAGGCCCACGTTCCAATTGAAAAACGTTCAATGCAAAATTCAGCAGGCCTACTAGCTGCAGCTGCGACAATTTCTTCTTTTGGCCAATGAATTGAACCTCATTCTTGCTAAAAAGGCTTCAGCCATATCAGTTTGAAGCCTAGATTAAAACTTGAGGTAGCTCAGTTAAATAGAGTAGAAGTTTATCAGCCACTTTAAGGCGATAACCAGGTTCATAGTTTTAGTGTTGAACACTGCAGAAGCATGTTGACTAGATAGACCATGTCAAATTAGAACGTTACCATGGGTAAATCGTAGTAGCGAATAACTCAGTCTTGCAATTAAACACCTCTATCAAGCAAACATCTGCATCTATCTCTGTCATCAACACTTCAGCTGCCTCACAAACAAAGGCTAAGAAGACGCCGAACCGTGGCGCCTTTGCAGTGAAGTGATTGAAACAATGTATTTTAGGATCTATGACTGCTTATATTCTGTTTTTCAGTTTCTTTTACTGGTATTATGGATGTCATAGTATTATCTATCTTGTTTTAATTTTATTCCAGTATTTTTTTGTATGATATGAATGTAGTCACTATGAATGGTTTTTTAAGTCTCGCGCTGCGATTGCAGGCCAAAGGCCTGCTGTCGCAAAGCGAGACTATTGTAATCATTCCGGCTTTCAAGGACTATATAGGAGAGGACAAGAGACTGGCACGCGCACGCAGCAGCCTGCCGGAATCGGATCAGGTTGCGCGCGTCAACACGCGTTCCGATTCCGGCAGGCTCTTCACAACACATGCACAACACACATACAGCCCCCCCCCGCCGCGCATACACCCCCCCCCTCGCCGAGCATACACACACACACACACACGCACGCACACACATACACAGAGAACCCCCCGGCTCTTACACACACATCCCCTACCTCGTCTCGGCGTCTTCGCGATCCCTTGCCCCCGCTCCTCTGGTGCGCGCGCACCACTGGTTTTGATTCCCGCGTCGGCTCCTCTGTGGTGCGCGCGCACCACAGGTTTCTATTCCGTGTTTATTTAAACAGCCAATCAGGAGGCAGAACTCCGTTAATTCATGCTCCCTCTCTGGTCAGCTATCATTTTAACTGCAAGGTGCGTCGTGCACCCCAGCAAAAATGGCAGCAGGGGCCAATCACCATTGTTCATGAACAAACCGTCTTTATTTATTCTTTATATATTGAGTCTTGTTTACTTTTATGTTTGTTGCCGAATTAAATCATATCGTAATGAAAGAAGGCGGCTAGGTACCCAGTTTGCCGAATTTGCAACTTGGATTTTAATCTTGATTTTAGCCCTTGACCGAAACTCCGGAATTGTTGAATACTTCACTGCTCTCTACCAAGTGTACTGCGTTGTGAATCTATGTAATTTAAAACAAAATCTGAATTTTGTTAAATTTAAGTACCACTATCCTATTATGAATGTGAAACGGTCGGGATTACAACATTTGTGTATCTCTCACTCTCACACCATTTCCTAAGCTTGTCACTGCAGTACATAACTATAGACATGGCACAGCGTCAGTAAAGGGCAGTCTAGGCGTGGCCACTTTGTGATAAGAATATATAGGATAACCGGGTAAGCTATGTTGATATTAAAATCATTTCCTTCCTGGTGTGGGTATCTTGCTGCTGGTGATTGTATTTCGGTGACCTGTTGTGTGTCAGTCAATGTGAATTTTGTTGCAAAATGTACGTAATATGGCCACTGGACTCTACGCACTAATTCCACACTGAAACGGTGTGGCCCTGGCTTAATCCCTATCTTGGATGTCGTTATGTCCCAACACTGGGGCTTCTTTTTTCTGGCGCTGCACTCGTATGCCCTTAATCTCTGCTTCTACACTTAACTGTGTGACCCTGGTCAAATCACCATTCCATGTACTTTATATTCAAAAGAGGGACTACCTAGACCCTTGCTTATAGTCACTTTATTCAGTGGTAGGGACTTAAATAACTGGCTGTTTGGATTTATTGAAATAATTGGCAGGCAAGTATTACTTTCTGTATATGGTGATAGTGACTCGTGTCAGATTTCTTATGCAGAAAGCAGCTTCGGATCCATCTTATAGCCTGTGACGCTCCTTAATTGAATTTACATTAAATTTAGTTGTGTAAGGCTCCCTGTTTTCCGTTGTGACTGTTTTTACAGATAAATACAGACAGAAAACCATTTTGTTTCCTGTCTGTGTTCACTTTTAAATGTGAAATTAAAACGGAAATTGTGTTATTTTTTAGTAATTCTAAATGCTATAATTCATAACTGCTATGTCAATAGCTATGTAGACTGACAGGTAAGAAGGTTAAACCAGTAACAAGCATTTGCAATACAATAGGTCTCGCATTTGTGAGAGATTAAGCTATTGGCATTGTAAATGACAATACCTTTTATTTATATTTTAAAAACCAACACCTGAATAAAAGCCATTGACATTTACAATGCCATTAGCTCAAACTCTCACAACTGCGAGAACTATTGCATTGCAAATGCTTGTTACTACAGTGACTCAACCCGACTGTCTCATGTATTCTGCATAAATAAATTAAATATAAAAAAAAAAAGAAGTGATTGACACTGTTTTCTTCTTGACGTAAGAGGTGCTGAATACTGCAGTACTAATTTGATCCTTCTTTATGGAACCACCCTTAATGGGTAGGCCTTGGAGTGTTCTTGGAGGTACTATAAGTATGCCTCCAACACTTGAAATACAAGGTTAGTCCCTGACAGTAATCATCTCAATACTGCTGTCTCGTGCATCTGTCATGAAAGGGCTGAATGCAAATGTATCCCTCTGCCCCCGCTCAAGACTTACTTTCTATCCATCCAGTTCTTTGAGTGCCATCTGGATATTTTGAAATCCAGGTGCGAGTCCTTATAATACCTAAACCTATTAACATGGGTAGACCAACAATAACTTCTTTTATTACCATTATATTCATTGTATTCTTTCTCACTGTATTTCTGCAAACTATACTCCAAGTGTGGCCAAAGCAGACCTCCAATTAATAATGTATGCTTGCTGAACTAGTTGAACATGTGCTTATCTGGCCATCCCATGTTTCCTCGATTTGCAGCACACACTTCCTTCTCGGACAGCACAGAATGTACAGGAAAGTACTTGGGATTCCGCAAAATCTCAGCAATTTTTATGACGTCTGTTACTCTGTCCCCCCCTGCACGGCACATGCATTATTCTAGCCTATAACAAAAGTCTTAAACCAAGTCATTTCCAAGCTTACTCTGCTGTAGAAGTTTGCCTTTTGTCTCTCCCATTTCTTTACCTTCTTCCAC
This sequence comes from Lissotriton helveticus, assembly GCF_964261635.1. Classification (NCBI taxonomy): domain Eukaryota; kingdom Metazoa; phylum Chordata; class Amphibia; order Caudata; family Salamandridae; genus Lissotriton; species Lissotriton helveticus. The sequence goes on from NC_136071.1 coordinate 426,523,344, forward strand.
TCCTGTGTGTAAATGTCCATTGGGCAGCTTGGTGACTGAACCGTGATGTTCCTGTGTTGCTGCTGTGATAACCATATTGGATAGTGTAAATTGCTGGCAGGGTTATTATGGCTCTCTTCTGGATGCCCTGATTTAATCCCCACCTGCCCCATGCTAGATGCCAGTCTCTGAGGATGCAGTCTTTTACATATTCTGGTGGCTCTGCGCTTCTGTCTCTTCTCTGCAGACATTTCCTTTAATTTATGGAGGAGCAGGCTTGCTCTTGTGATCCTTTTTGTGTATGGCCTTCGCACATTTTCATACTAGTGACAATTAATTCTATTTCTCTCAGCAGCAGTTGTTCAATAGTTCAAGGAAGGGATTGTGATAATTTGCTACCTTTTCAGTTCCTCCTGATGATGTAAGTTGGCATCATGTGAGATGCAGTATTTAATTTTTCGGACCAAGTTTTGTGCTCTTGGCTAAAGTATAGGTGCTTAGACCAGTAATATCTATTGCCTATCAGCAAATGGTGGATACTGATCGTACAACCCCTTCATCTTCTACACCACCTACAGTTACTACAAGGATTTTTTAGGTTGAAGCTACCGTCGCACTGCGTAAGCAGTGGGCGGAGCCGAAATTTTATGCGTGTAGTATGGGGGCCTGAACACACCCCTCTTCTCCATTGGCTGGCCTCGTAAATGCTTGCCAGCCATTGGAGGAGAGGAGCGTCACTTAGTTCAGGGCCCGCCTTGACTCGATTCGGGGGCGTTTCCGTGTTTTTTTAAGTCCCGCCCCTTTTTTCGTCATGTCTATCTGGTTTTCGTTTCTTTCTACATTATTCAAACACGCCCCCTAGTCTAAAGGACGGGGCTTACAGACAAAAGGCACGGAGTGTCTTGCTCACGCTGTCTGCTGTGATTGGTTAGCAACTACCAAATAAGCTTTCTGATTGGTGGACTCTCAACCAATCAGAGAGCCTACTGGCGCGTGGGGGCTGCGCGAGCAAGACATGCTGTAGACTGGCTTGTGGTACCACTCCTTACATGTAGAAAACGCTGTATAAGAAGGGGTCACGGGCTCTCTTGTAATTGTAGCAATGGAATGATGTACGGTCCAATTCTAAACACACCTATAGTCATTTAGGAAACTGATGAGTGCTTGAAGTTGAGGTAATAAATTGTGCCAGATGGTAAAGAAAATCGGGTTCAAGGAATACCAGTACACGCAGCCGTCGGAGAAGGATCCTGGATCAGCTGACGAAACTACAAAGCACTCGAAGGTACACACGTTGAAGAAAACGTTGCCTACAGACTCCTTCTGTGTAATTTAGAACACCTACACTGCAAACCTGATAAACCGTGAGGCGATATGCACTCCTCATCGATGCGCATAAGTATTCACTCAAATATTCACCAGCCAAAACACAGGTGAAAGTAAAGTAACTTCGAAATGCGTGTGGGTCCCCCACTCGCCAGAACTTTCTGCAAATCAACGAAGCTCCAATCTCTGAACTCCCCCCCTCTCTCCCCCCTCATCCGCTGTGGTCCAGGAGGCTGCGCCCCCCCCTCCCCGCACCCGGGCAGCTCTCCGGCCCCTCTGTGCAGCCCACAGGTGGCCCTGAGCAGCATCAAATGATGGGGAGCGAGGGAGGAGGGCGCCTGGGGCTGCTGCTAGGGAAGATCGTGCTGGTGAAACATGCGAGAAAGCTTCCCCTGTGCCAACCGCTTCCCGTCCTCTTTTCCCCAGATTACATGGTGGGTGCTGGTGGCAGGCGCAGCCGGGAGTCGTGCGTCTGAGCCTGCTGGCAGCAGGAGGGCGGCGATGCACACAGAGGTGACCCTGTCTCTCCGACCAGAGACACTCCCATGCAGGCTCTTACACACACACCCGGGAGGAGAGCGCTCCGGACAGTACGTTACATTCTGGGGCATGTAGTTTCGCTTTTAACACCGTAAGTGCGGACTCAAAGCTACCACTATGAGCGAGGGAGGAGGGCGCCCGGGGCTGCTGCTAGGGAAGATCGTGCTGGTGAAAGCTTCCCCTGTGCCACCCGCTTCCCGTCCTCTTTTCCCCAGATTACATGGTGGGTGCTGGTGGCTGCTGACCTTTGTGTGTTTTCCAGGTGACGCAAATGTCCGCAGCAAGTATGAACCCTGTCCTGTTTTCACTGAGGTCTTCCATTGAGGAACGGGACCATCGGGACTGAATTAACTAACTACGTGTATGAGGGGTCCTAGCGGCTGCACGTTGACTTCTGCGGGAGAACGGAAGAAGGATAAAATCACTTCTGCTCCCCTCGATGTGGCCATTTGTTCCTTGTGTCTTCTTTGGAGCTACCGGACTGTGCTATTTAGGTCCGGGAAGGGTGTGGTTGCACCGCCTGTTAGTTCTTGTGTCTGATAAACTATTTGGGAGCAGACATCTTGAGAACGTCACGCGTCGGCCTTCTCTCTGTTACGGTGGAGAGATATTTGGCATGCCCCACAACTCGGAGTTCCATTTGGTGATATCTTCGCGGTAAGCAGGGGGTATGAGAGTGTGTAGTGTTGATCAGGAGAGGGAAGGAGGGACTAAACTATGGACCCCTTTAAAGACAATGCTTAGGAAAGAGAATTATAGATGTCAAGAGCTACAAAGCGAGAAGAGTATATATATATATATATATATATATATATATATATATATATATATATATATATATATATATATATATATATATATATATATATATATATATATATATATATATATTTTTTATAAACCAACTGTATTGCATTTCAACCCAACCGGGCTCATGAGATAAAACATTAAACACACACAGTTACAGAATTGAAGGAGGCATGCAGTCCACACTTGGTAAGGCATCAAGTGGAAAGCGATTGTGTTTACGTCCTGCCAGCTAGGGCTTAATTTGTGCCGGTGGTAGGCACCGCACTCATTTTTAGAGAATGTGACTTATTTATCATCATCATGCTTTTGGTGTTTAAAGAAAAAGGCATAAGCGAGAATCAAGACGGGAGCCAGACCCCTGGCGTTTGGCAACCTCTGCATTTGTGTCTGTGACACTGTGTCTGTGAGACTGTGTGAGACACTGTGTTCTGTGTGACTGTGTGAGTGAGACACTGTGTGTGTGTGTGAGACACTGTGTGTGTGTGTGAGACACTGTGTATGTGGTGAGACACTGTGTGTGTGGTGAGACACTGTGTGTGTGGTGAGACACTGTGTGTGTGTGAGAGACACTGTGTGTGTGTGAGAGACACTGTGTGTGTGTGAGAGACACTGTGTGTGTGTGAGAGACACTGTGTGTGTGTGAGACACTGTGTGTGTGTGAGAGACACTGTGTGTGTGTGAGAGACACTGTGTGTGTGTGAGAGACACTGTGTGTGTGAGACACTGTGTGTGTGAGACACTGTGTGTGTGAGACACTGTGTGTGTGAGACACTGTGTGTGGTGAGACACTGTGTGTGTGGTGAGACACTGTGTGTGTGGTGAGACACTGTGTGTGTGTGTGAGACACTGTGTGTGTGTGAGAGACACTGTGTGTGTGTGTGAGACACTGTGTGTGTGAGAGACACTGTGTGTGTGAGAGACACTGTGTGTGTGTGAGACACTGTGTGTGTGTGAGACACTGTGTGTGTGTGAGACACTGTGTGTGTGTGAGACACTGTGTGTGTGAGACACTGTGTGTGTGAGAGACACTGTGTGTGTGTGTGTGACACTGTGTGTGTCAGACACTGTGTGTGTGAGAGAGACTGTGTGTGTGAGACTGTGTGAGACACTGTCACTCTCTACTACTCGCTATCTCCTACACATTATCTCCTACTCACTCTATACTACTCTCTACTACTCACTCTCTATTACTGCCTACAACTCACTACTACTCTACTCTCTACAACTCTACTCTCTGCAACTCTACTCTCTACTACTACTCTCTACTGCTCACTCTACTAATCACACTACTAACTCTCTATTACTCACTCTCTAGTACTCTCTAGTACTCTCTACTCACTATGTACTACTCACTCTCTACTACTCAATCTGCAAAAACAACCTAACCTTACTTCAAACCTTTACTCTTTGCCTAAAGGCACTAGTAAACAAAATGCCATAGGTCTCATCTTTATTACACGTAAAGCAATTCTGTTTGTAATCAGGTGGCTTTTTAGCTTTATTAGTGTTTTTCAAACTTTCATGAACATAACATGCATATATATGCGTAGATATATGTATGTGTATATATATGTATGTATACATACATATATAAACATAAACATCTGCATATCTATATCAATACCAATATTAATGCATACTTGCATATACATAGATGCACACATATGCATGTTATGTACATGGGACTTTAAAAAACACTAATAAAAGAGAAACTAAAAAGCCACCTAATTACAAACAGAATTGCTTATACTTTAATAAAGACGAGACCAAATGCAATAAATCTAGGATTTGCGAGAGATTAAGCTATTGGCATTGTAAATGACGCCATTTATTTATCTGTTTTCAAAAGAAACGCATAAATATAAAGTTTGTCATTTACAATGCCAATAGCTCTAACTTTTGCAAAGGCGAGACCGTTGCATTGTAAATGCTTGTTTTACTTTCCTGCCTCTTTTGTGGAGGAGGCAGTGGGGCAGCTGTATTATTTATCGACTGTAGTAAAAAAAGAATGTGACTGGATCACGCAGTCTGTTTTGTCTGACCGGTTTCTTGATGACTTGGCCACTTAGTTAAAGGATAATATTATAGAACTTTGTATCACAAAATCTAGTGCCAAATTCTATCATTTTTCCAGATCCTAGTGAACCATAACTTTACATTGTATTGAATTTTCACTTTAGCGCAGTAGAACCTGCTCATGTCTACAGATTTTCCTAAATAATTAAAATCTGCTAAATCTTCTCATTCGATGATGTCAAAAGCAACTCCTGCTTTTTATTTTTTTTATTTTTTTAAACTTATTTTGTCAAATTGCACATATGTTGCAGGGCTCTGCACTCCTGAGACAACTGCAGTATCATACATTACATCAGCAAGGAAGCAATCGACTTTTGAAGAACAATTAAGATACATGACTATGTATACCAAGCAACATTTTCAAAAAGACCCCCCCGTCGCACAATGCCCACATAGTCCAGTCCACGATCATCCTATACAGAGCGGAAGAATGTCAGCATATGTACACACGCCCCCAACCCCCCATACCCCCCACCCAGCATCAAAACAAACCCATGAGTCGCAGCATTCACTCCCCTGGAAGGTCTTCTGCCACCACGGGGGGTTCCAGCCACAGACCACGGTACTCCGCCCAACTCTTCCATATTTTATAATGCTTACGTGGGCATCCCCTGGCAACAAAGATTGGCTGTTCTAACCCCATACAGAAGTCCAGGCCATTTTTCCACGCTGCCACCAAAAGGGCCCGTGTATCCTTCCACGCCTTAGCTATATCCCGTTTTGCCAATGTGAGGCCAAGCAGCATAATGTCTTTTGTATACATTGCCCCCTATTCCCTCCATGACATGTAGCAGGGCGAACTGTGGCGTACATAGGAACCCCCACCCCAACACCTCCGACAGGCATGCAAAGACCCCCCTCCAAAATCGGTCCAGGGATAGGCAGTGCCAGATGGTATGCAGAAATGTGCCCTCCTTCCGGCCACACTGAAGACACTCGGGGAGGCAATCAGTCCCGCCCGCTCCAATCCTCCTCTTCCAGTGTGCCCACATGCTCTTCCCTAACCCACCGGAGCCTCTGTAACATGGGGGAGCAATGAGTAACCAGGGACTGATGAATCCGAGATATCTTCTTTGTCTCTAGATCCCCCATAAAAACCTTTGCCTCCATAGGGCTAAATTCAGGGATAGACTCTAGGCTGGGGACAGTGCATGACGGAGTCGGAGGTATTGGTAAAACTGGGACCGGTGCGTGCCAAATTCCTCTTATTAAATCCTGAATGGACTTGAGTGTTGTGTCCCTCCCAACAGCACCAACGGTCGAGATGCCTATAGCATCCCAGCCCTGAAAACCCGGTAACGCCGCGAGGTCGGGCAAACGCCCATTATGCCAGAGGGGGGTTTCTCGGGTCAGGGTATTCCACCACCGAGTAAAGAATAGTGTGTAGCGTGTGAGATCCCATAAGGGTACGCTCCAACGCATATGCCCGATCCTCCCTGTCGCCATACCACCACTCATTAAGGACCAGTAAATGCGAGGCCTGGTAATACGAAAGAATATCCGAGGTCGCGAGTCCTCCGCAGTAGGTGGAAAGAAAGCATGTGCGCAGTGCTACACGCACCTCTCCCCCCCCCCCCCCTCCCACCTCCCTCAAGAACTGCCCAAGTACAGAATTCACCAGCCGGAACCATTTGGGCGGGATCGGGTACGGGTGATTCTGTAACTGGTAAAGCAACTGAGGAAACGCTGCCATCTTAAAGATTGCTGATCTACCATAGAGTGTCAGCGGCATGCGCGACCAAGTCTTAATATCCGCACGGACTCATACCAGCACCAGATTCCGCTCCCAGGAGGTGGCCGGCACCTCCGAGATGAACACCCCCAGATACTTCAGGCCGCCCACTGCCACTTGAAGCGCGGACGCCCAATTGCCTACGCTCGCCCGATCCCCCAAAACCCACAGCGTGGATTTGCAGGGGTTCATATACAGCCCCGACGATTCCCCAAAGATCTGCATGATCCGCAGGAGGCGTGTATCCCCATTCTATCCTAGGTCATAAGGAAGAGGAGGACATTGTCCGCATATAAAGAGAATATAAAGCGATCCTGTCAGACAGGCCCGGAACCCACTCAAAGCCCCTGAGCTGTGCGTCCATGTGACCCACGCCACCAACGGTTCCATAGCCAAGGCAAATCAATACGGCGAGAGGGGGCACCCCTGCCTGGTGCCGTGTCTGACAGCGAAGCTGGAAGAGACCGCTCCTGCCACCCGAACCAATGCTGTCAAGTCTGTATATAGGAGTGTCCGGTAGGACATGAAATGAGGGCCAAGATTAAGTCGGTGCAGCAGCGCGAACAAATAGACCCAGCTCATAGTCGAATGCCCTGTCCATGTCCGCTAAGAGGAGCGCCTCCTGCTCCCCAGTCTGTCGGACAGCCGCCATCGCCACATGCGCCCACCGTATGTTATGCCTGGTCGCCTTCCGGGGCATAAACCCAGCCTGGTCCGGGTGCACGAGTGCTGAGATGTGAGGCAGGCCTCATCTAGTACACCCGGGAGAGCCTGGGCGTGGAAGGTGCCCTAGCAGAGCCGATGTAGCATCTTGCCTGACTTGTCTCCCCATTGGCATATCCTGCTACGCGTTGCCAGCCAAACCTGTCGGCCCTCGTCCGTCAGGAGGGCAGCATAGGACTGTTGCGCCAGGAGCAGCTGCATCACCACCTGCCCCTCACCTGCTTCCAGGCTCTGGCGCTCAAGCGTCTCTACATCTTCCTCGGCCCGTACCAATTCTTCCCTTCGCCGCTTACGGGCCGCTGCGCACCAGGCTATATCCACCCCCCGCAAGGTGTGCTTCAAAGCCACCCATAGTGTCCCGGCACTGGTGACGGACCCCTCACTAACGATAAGATAGTTTGCAGCAACTCCTACTTTTAAAGTAATTTTCTTCTGGACTGCTTTCAACGTATGCACCTACCATTCTAGTGCTTTCTTCCCTTGGGTTAGAGGTTTCAGTTAAGAATCTATCTTTGCAGCTTGGTCCAGACACCATCATGAACCATCTAACTTGTATATAATATATTGTGCAACCAACCGGTGTCATTCATTCTGAGGGCAGTCTTCCTTTGATGTATGCTATAATTTATGTGGCCCTAGCACAGGCAAAATATGTCTCTGTCCTATTTTCAGTCCTGAATAAAGAATGAAATGTATTATACAACTGGGACAAGAAACTCTACAGACCATCCTGCCTGGTGCCGAGGCTGATTAGTTGGAGGTTCTATTATTCCTGTTTCTAACCTACACATTGAAAAGTACTTCACATGCTTGCAGTTTCTTCCTCCTAAAACATTCTGGTATTAAGATGGAAAGGTGGACTTCTTTACAGCAGCTGCAGATTTGGAAGCTCTTTTGGACAAGACAGCAAGAGCGCACTCTTTAGTATAAAGGAACTTGCCTAGGTTTGGCTCTTACCTTTATTCAGATATTTTAACATTCATGGTGGATTCACTATTTGAGGGAAATATGCTCTCAACATAAACGGGCAAAAACGTAGAAAAATTAAAATTGCCTGTCGTGGCAGCTAAATCTAGGTTATTTTCTGCCCTCACAAACGTGTAAAGCCTTAGAAGCTAATCCTAACTACTTGAGAAGGAGGCAACGCAGGGAAACAGAGTTAGTAAAATTATATTTATAGTGACATTTTCTTCACCTATTCCATGATATTCTTTCTTCACAACACCCAGCCAGCCATCTCCTCGCTCAACATAAAATGCAACAAACCTGTATCTTGGAAATACCACAGGAAGTAGATGCTGCAGGTAATGGGTGAATGTTACACGCATGGGTTTATTCTCCAATATAGAAGTTTCCAAATTTCCTTTAAAGTAGTCGTATAGAAGTATCCAAATTTCCTTTAAAGCAGTGGCATTATTTTTTCCAAGCTAATTTTTGTCTTGCCCTCTAGAACAGGCAATTTTCAGCCAGTTGTGATGGAGCTATGCCAAGGGCAAACCACACTGGAATTAGTATGAAGGTGTGTGTGTGTTTTTGATTTTTTTTTTTTTTTTTACTTTACTGTGCTTACTAAGTAGTAAAGTCCCATTGTACAAAATGAATAATGTACAAGTACACACATTCTTTTCATAAAGCACACACCCTTTAGAATCTCATCTCATTACTTTTTCGTCATTTATTCTCTCCTATTCCCCATTTCTGTTCATGCTGTTCATTTCGAAGTGTTGATTCCTTTGTGTTAATGAATATAAACATGGACAACAAAACTTTATCTTCTATAGGCGCATTGGGTGTAGTCACCATAGACCCTTCTAACTTTGATTAGCCCAGCAGACGTCTTCACAAATTGTCCTTGTTTGCTTATTTACGGCTCTAGGTGCACCTTTTAAGCTCTCACTGGGGGGTAGAGGTTGATATATACAGTATAGTTACGTTGTTTTTAACACGCCTGTTTTTTTATTTTGTAGGGGGAAACTTGGTAAATACCCGCCATGGCCTGGAAAGGTGAGTCTGCCCATATTTGTATTGAAAAATAATTATTTGCCTCACTTTGTTTAATTCGAAATTTGTTATCCCATTTTCAATATAAGATCAAGTGTTCTTTCCTAATCAGGTTGGTGAAGTACAAACCTCATTTTGGTCTGAAATGTGTATTTGTGCTTTTTTCCACATAACTGGAACTGTGCATATTAACCTCGACCTGCATTGAAAATTGTGTGAAGGGGACACTATGGCAGTGAGAAGGGCATAAATAGAGTTCTCTAGCTATCCCCATAGCCCAAAAGTTTTTTTGGCAGTAAAAATTGAAGTCAAGTTGGATGTTTGAAGCAAAAAGTTTTTGCAGTGGTGTGTAGCAGTCTATAGAAAAAAGCTCACGTATGACACTTTATTAAGATCCCAGGACAATGAGACCTCTTGAGGGCTGCAGCTATAGAGAGAATAACGACAGTTCAGTGGCAGGCTCCACATCACCAGAAAAACAATGCAGCAGAGTCCACGCTTATTGAAGAACCTGTAGCCATCTTTCACCTGGCACCAGCTGACAGGAGGAGTGAATCAGGCCTGGCACACGGGAACAGCAATGCAGCAAGATATTTGTGTAGATTATTCCATGGAAAGCACAGGAGGATGATGGGAGTGGAATGGTGTCCTCTCCGTGTAGAGGTTTTTGGGACCGGTCACAAATGAAGGGTTTATGTTAGACAGCACTTCCATTGGTTCACACACTTTTAAAAGATAGATACATTCCTTCTTTAGGAGTGTGGCTTACATGCGAAATAAAATGTACTCTGGCTTAAAGTGGAGTTATTGGATCATTTCCAAGGGCCTGTACCTGTTAAATATTGAAGCCACTATATAGTCCCCTCTATTCTGAATGACAACCTATTGTTATAGCTGAATACAAGGAAGCAAGGGTACAACAAAGGTCTACCTAGGCCTTCTCCCTTCCTGCTTTCAACAGTAGTGGAGAAAAGCTTTTGCAATCTGTAAATCAATAAATTGTATTCTCTGCCAGACTCGATCAGAAAAGCAGTATCACTTGCATATTTAAAAACTAATCTTAACATGTTCTTGTTCTTTAAACTTACTTGGACAGACACATTTACAAGTCAGTTCTTCCATAAACTTTCTTTTAGACCTCTTTTCTGTGCTCCTGTCTATTCTAGCTCCTGAGTAGAGATTCTTGCTACATAGAGTTCTATATAAGCGAGCAGTAATAACCTCTGCTAGATTAATTGGAGAACACCGGTGTGTTCTGATCCTCATGGTGCCTTCCATAAGGTTATTTTGTTATACCACCTGCATTATTTCAAGAAGCTTTGACAAAATTCCATGTGTGCCAGAAAAAAAACATTCATGTTGTTCAGCCCAGATTGTGATCCTTTCTCTAAGAATTTTTTTGCCATTTGTAATATTTTTGAGACTTCAGTAGTGGATAGATTTTCGGGAAATCAGACCATTCGTCTGTCATACATGGTGAATTTATACAATGTAGAAAAGAAGCAAAAACTAATATCTCAAATAAGAAGGCCCCTGGCCCAGATGGTATCCCCCCTGACCTATTTAAATTTAGTCCCCCATTCTGGGCACCAATTTTAACAGCAGTGGGAAATGCCGCAGCGGAAAAGGGCTGTCCACCCTCATGGGGCCTATCAACAATTGTACCGGTGTTTAAGAAGGGAGATCGAAACAGTACCCTAAATTATAGGCCCATCTCCCTGATCGACTCCATTGTAAAAGTCCTAAGTGGGGTTATACTAAAAAGGCTGACCTCGTGGGCAGAGGAGAAGCAGATAATTTCAGACGCCCAGTACGGGTTCAGGACTGGGCATTCGACTATGGCGCAATGCCTAAATCTTTATCTGATTCTGGGCAAATACACTCTTGCACGTTCTGGGACTATCTACATGGCCTTCATGGACCTTTCCTCGGCTTTTGACTGTGTCAACCGAGAAAAGCTGTGGCAGTCCATGGAGGCCATGGGGGTAGAGCAAAAACTGGTGAACTTTTTAAAAGATCTTCATAGAGACACAAGGGCTAACGTAAGATACACAATGGACCTCAAGGTAACAAGGAATTTTAGAACCAGTCGGGGCGTCAGGCAGGGGTGCATCCTGGCACCTTGCTTATTAACCTTTATATAAATGACCTTGAAGAGACACTGGTAGATACAGGGGCGGATTACCCTTATGTGGGCTGCCGGGGACTGCCCGTCCTGCTTTATGCGGACGACGCCGTCCTCCTGGCCCGTACCCCGAAAGGGTTACAAACTTTATTGGACACATTTCACGGGTTTATGGCCAGCCGTGACCTATCCATAAACAATACAAAATCTTACGTGATGCAGACGGGGAAATTTGCCAAAAAACACCACCAATTTAGAGTAAATGGCACTACGGTGCCAATGTGTACTACTTTCTCTTATTATTATTTTTTTTTTGTGTAAAATTTTAATTGAAGAAGAAAAAAGAAAACAACATACAAGGCAAAGAAAAACAGTGTACATGGACATGTGTTCACAGAGGAGGACACCTAAGCATGATATTACACAGTGGATCAATAGCACATGGAGTGGGGAGGAGGCGAGCGGGGAAACAAATTAGAGATAACATAAGAACACAATATATGGAATGTCTGATCAGGGGGACATCGGGGTTCTCCACGAATGGAGGCGCACACACATTTCCACGATATGCGTTCCATTGGCTCCAAATGTTGCTCCATTTCCTAGGTTTGCCCTGCGCCACATACACTGTCTTCTCTCTGAACATGCACCAATCCATATTCTCCTTCCATACCGATACAGTGGGCGGCCGTTGGGCGCCCCACAATTGGGCAATATCTCTCTTGGAAATAATATTCCCAAGGGTCGCCCACTGCGTCTGTGCCACACCATAATCATTCGGCTCCCACACATTCAATAGACAGCGTCTGGCCTCTGGCAACAACACCACTCCAGTGACCCTTCCCATTACTTCATGCACACGATTCCAGAACGTCACCACCTCCGGACACTCCCAAATTATATGAAGGAAAGTTCCAAGCATCTCACAACCACGCTTACATAATCCATCTGAGGAATAACCCATACGAATCAGGTGCGGTCCAGTAACATATACACGGTTTAAGATTTTGAGCTGAACGAGACGGAGACGGGCAGGAATCGCAACCTCTTTGGGCGAGGATACTGCAGCCTGCCAATTCTCGTCGTCCAGCTCCAGACCATCGCTGGTCCAAACTTCCCTGAGACGCAGCAGCAGATCTACCCGGGCATTGATCCACTTCTTATATATCAAAGAAATTGTACTGTCGGGCACATGGCCGTCCAGGACCCGATCTTCAAGGGGGGAAGACTCGGGGACGTCGGTACCCGCAGGGAGAGCCGAATTTAAAGCATGCTGAATCTGTGCATACCGGAAGAATTCCCTATCACTCAATGCATATTCTGTCTTTAAGACGGCAAAGGTCTTGATTTTGCCCTTGACCCAAAGATCGGCCACGGTGCTGATACCAATCATATCCCATTTGTCAAACCCTTTCGTTTTCCAGAGACATCCCAACCTTTCAGACGCATACAAGGGGGTTGCACGAGTCAGTCGATCTCTCCATCCCATAGACTCATTCGTATCATGCCACACTCGGACAGCTATTCTGGTGGGTCCAGATAAATCATTTCCCATCCCCTTGGAATAGAGCGCCCTTCTGTAGTCCCCGCCCGGAAGCAAATATTTATCCATCTCGAACGCCGGGTTAGGAGCTGAAGCGTACGTTGCATGATTGATTGCACTCAGCTGCGAGGCCCAATAATAACGCCTGATATCCGGCAGCGCTGTACCCCCGTCATACCAGGGGAGTGTGAGTTTAGCGAGGGCGATACGCGAACGTCCATCCCAGATTAACCGTCTCTGCAGACTCTCAACCTCTCGAAAGTAGCTCGCCGGGATAATATCGAACGTATTCTGGAGCGCGTACAAAAACCGCGGCAGGGACATCATCTTAAAAAGGGCTGCGCGCCCGAGCGGTGATAGAGGCAACCCGCGCCAGCGCACAACATCAAGTCTCAATCTCTGAAGAGGAGGGAGCAGATTACTTTCATATCGAGCCACGGGGTCCAAAGATATAAAAATCCCCAAGTACTTAAAACCCGGCGGAGAGACCTGAATGGGGCATCTGCGAGGCAAGGGAGGAGGACCGCCCGAGAGCATGTATACACAGGATTTAGCCCAGTTGATCACAAGGCCAGAGTTCCTCCCAAACGAAGTAAGCACGTCAAACAAAACATTAAGAGATTTTCGAGGGGACGTAAGGTACAATAAGATATCATCCGCGTAGAGCGAGACGCGATCCTCAAAGTCTGGGGACAACTGGATCCCTTTAATCGAGGGCTCCCAGGGCAACCAAGCAGCCAGCGGCTCAAGGGCAAGGGTGAAAAGCAGTGGTGACAACGGGCAGCCCTGCGGTGTGCCCCTCCCGAGGACAAAAGAAGTAGATACTCGACCATTCACGACCACCTGCGCCAGTGGCTCCTCATACAAAAGTTTCACCCAACTGATGAACCCGGGGCCGAAACCGAATTTCACAAGAGCGGCCCAAAGATAATGCCACTCTAGAGTATCGAAGGCCATCGTAGCATCCAGGGAAGCCAAGATGGCCGGCTCACGAAAAGACGCCGCCCTCGCGAGAACACCGTGCAAGCGCCGCAGGTTGAGCACCGTGTTACGGTGTGGGATGAAACCGGATTGATCCGGATGGATCAAGTCACTGATGACATTTGTCAGGCGGTTAGCTAATAATTTGGCGAGAATTTTCGGTTCTGCATTTAGAAACGAGATTGGTCTATAAGAAGAACAGCGATCTTGTGGCTTCCCCTCCTTATGTATCACCACGATAGTAGCAAGACGCTGGTCACGGGGAAGGGAGCCGGTGTCTCGCGACTCTAGAAACAGAGCCATTTTGTCAGGACACAATTTGTACAACTCAATGGGCAGACCATTGGGGCTCATGGCCTTGCCAGAACGCACTGAACGAATGGCGGCAGCCACCTCGTCCGCTGAAAGCGCAGCATCCATTAGGTCTCTGTCAGACTCAGACAAGCAGGGCAATGCAATATCGCGGAGCAACAAATGAGTCCTCCTCCGACCTATCATAGACCGGAGAATACACAGTTCGGAAGTGTTCCACAAAGCACTCAACAATTTCAGCCGGGTCAGTCACACACACTCCGTCAAGGTTCTCAATCACAGGAACTACACAACTCGCCTTTTCTTTCTTGTCAAGCCACGCAATCAATTTACCCGCCTTATCTCCAACATCATACAGTGTGCCCTGCTGTTCTCTGCTCATGAATTTCGCAGCATCAGTAACCAGGGTCCTATTATCTAATTGTTTGAGACTGAGAGAATGAAGCTTGGCGCGGGACACTCCGAGTTCCAAGTCACCCTCCAGCTCAGCTATCTCTGTCTCCAAACGGACCACCTCTTCGTGCTTACGTTTCTTGGCATTAGCGATTAGTGATAAAGCCTGCCCACGTATCGCAGTCTTAAAAGCTTCCCACAGTGATACAGCAGAGGACACAGATCCCACATTTTCAGCGAAATAATTATCGAGGGATTTCATCAACTCGGCACGGCTCTTGGGATTGCGAAGATACCAGGGGTTTATTGGGGCAACTCGTCCCTCATTACTCATAGTAGTATCCATGCTAAGCCACACTGGGGAGTGATCAGATATGCCCCGGGCAAGGTGCTTTACCTCCCCGATAGAAGAGGCCAGCGCCGCCGGCACCAGAACATAGTCGAGTCTAGACAGGCTGCCATGGGCTCCAGAGTGGAAAGTGTATTGCACCTGATCCGGGTGTAGCAACCTCCAGCAGTCTACCAGACCCAGGGTCTCCAAGAACCAACTCAACCAGGACCGAGACTTGATCTCTGGGGGGGGGTAGCGATCTACGTTACCGGAGACAACCGAGTTGAAGTCTCCGCCTATCACCAAGATGCCCTCTGGGAGCCCCAGTATCACACGCCCAAGATGCGCAAAAGTCGAAGTCTGTAGACCCGGCGGGATATATACAGTAACAAATGATACAGTCCTTCCCTCCCATCTACCAGTGAGAACAGCGTAGCGCCCCCTATCGTCAAGGCTCACATCGTCTATTGCCAAAGGGAGGGAGGACCTGACGAGGATGCCCACACCCCTAGAACCAGAGGTAAATCCAGCGTGCGCCACAAGGCGATACCCTCGCCGATTCATGGCGTGAGACGTGTTCCCAACCAGATGCGTCTCCTGCAACAGCACAATATCAGGGGAGAGGCGCCGCAGCAACTGTAACACCACACCCCGTTTTATCCTATCCCCCAATCCATTGACATTCCAACACATTAGTTTCAACCCACTACCACCCATCCCAAAAAGAAGTGCTGAATCCACCCTATAGCGAACACAATGACCCGATCAATAAAGAGACGATACGTTGCCTTGAAAGAAACTCACAAACACCCAGAATCCCCCCCTCCACCCACCAACTAGAAACCGTTACAACGCCCCCCACCCAGCACCCCTGCGTTAGACTCAAAAGCCACCCCAACTTGCAGTGTGCCTGTCGCCCTATCATTGAACTAGTCTACAAGAAGAAACCCCAGAGGAGGAAAGAGTCCCACTCCCCCCGCCACCCTCGGGTATACAGCAATAGAAGACAGTAGTAGAAGAAGTATCGACCCCAGCCGACTGACATGTGAAGTGCTCAGAAATCGGGAATCATAATGTCACTCTTGTTCCGACACGCCGCCCTCGGCTCCACCCGGAAGCCCGGTAGAGTCATTCTGTTTGGGAAGGGTATCCAGCCAGTCACTCACTCCGTCGGGGCGATCAAAAAAGAAAGTCCGGTCCTCATATTCGACACGCAGCCTGGTTGGAAATAGCATTGCATATTTCAGGCCCAAGTCTCTCAACCTTCGCTTCACCCCCTGAAACCCCATCCTTTGCCTCTGAACAAGCTGGGTGAAGTCCGGATAGAAACTCACCGTCGCGTTCCCGAATTTTACGGGGCATTCACTCTCGAGGCTTGCAGGATAATGTCTGTCTCTGAAATTGAAGATCCTGGCGATGATAGGTCTCGGAGAGGCACCGACTTCGGTTTTCCGCCTGGTACTCGATGGGCACGCTCCACGGCGAAGAATTTACTCGGGCCTGTAGGGGCGAGGTAATTCAAGACGAGGTCCTCCACAAGGAGATCCGTTGCCGGAGCACCAGAATTTTCAGGGACCCCAATAAGGCGTATGTTGTTGCGTCAGGCCCTGTTTTCATAATCCTCCAGTCGATGGGCCATGAGATCGTGGGAGGATCGCAAGTTTCCAACTTCCGTCTGCAGATCAGACACATCGGTCGTGAGGCTAGAAGTCTTCAGATCTAGAGACTTGACCCTTTCGTTGGTCTTCGACAAATCAGCTCTGATCAAAGTAATATCAACGGCCACAGTGTCAATTTTGAGAGTGAGAGCCTCGTATTGCTGACCAATGGAAGCCTTCATGTTGGCAATGGCGCCCATGACATCTTGCAGGGTCAATTCAGACAACGCAGTCGGATCGTCCTTGGGGTCTTCCAAAACTCGACCGGTGCCACCGGGGGACCCTTTGGGTTGGGTGTAGCGATCCATGACGTTGGTTTGGACCGGTCCCCCAAGTAGAGGCGTTTTGGTCTTTCGCTTCTCGTTGTCAAGCCTGGCAGTCATTTTGAATGGTGAGCCCCGAAGGGGCCCGCGAGACCTGGTGAAAATGGCCGCTCACCACCAGACCGCCGAAGATCACGAAAGTGGGCCGTAGGTGCGAAAGCAGCAGCTCAGCCCAACACCCAAGCACTCACGACTGTTGGCATACAATAGAGAAGCGGAGTTAGGCTAGACCTCGGTGGGGGCGCGAAGCAATCGGGCAAACAGATGTGGCCGGAGGCACAAAAAAGAAACCGAAAGTCAACTTAGGGCAACAGGGGTAGCCCCTCAGGCCGTTGTTGTTCAACTACGTCCCGGCTTCTTGGTGTGCCAGTCCCCGGTGTCGCCGTAGGGCAGGCCCCACTAACTACGATCTGCTTATCTGCGGTTCCCGAAGTCCAAATGAAATTTTTAAAACAGCTAAGGTGTCAGCTGAGGTTCATCTCCAAGAACCCGTAGTCAGTCAGGATATCTTTCAGGATATATGCGGAGGGCGGCGAGGGACTCGGGAGCCCTGTGCTCACGCGGCCATCTCGGATGCGTGCTAAGCTCCTCCTCACTTTCTCCTATCTTGGTGTCTGTTTTGACCATCAGCGGAACTGGGCCCCACTCCTGAATAAAAAGAGGGGAGAAGTTACAAGGGCTAACGCAGCACTATTTGATTTTGCTGCGAGAATGGGCAATAGATCTGTGGGAGCCATGATGAAGGTCTATCTTTATAATTTTAAGGGACTACTTTTATATCGACCTCCTGGCACAAGGACTGCCTTTTTAAATAATCTTAGTAATATAATGGAATCGCTAGTTATGGAGAAATCCTTCTCAGTTTTGGGTGACATGAACTTTCATCTGGATCAAGAGGATGATAAGGATACACAGGCCCTTATCACGGACCTGGAGACGCTGGGGCTTAGACAAATGATCACCTCCCCGACTCACCAAGCCGGACACATTTTAGATGGTATCTTTTCAAACGTAGAGGGTTTACAGATAGTAAATATCTTACCCATGCCTTGGACTGACCACTATGCCATTTTTAGCAATTTGACAATAAGGGAAACCTCAAAAAAAAAAGATCACTACTTCGACTCCAGCAGCGATCAAAGTTTGGAAGAATATAAACCAGACTGAATTAACCAACTTACTGGACAGTACATGTCCTTCGCTGTCCGCCGATCCCATTACTGCTACCCAACAATTTCATGATTGGCTAGGCCACGCTACCAATACATTAGTTCCAACCAAAACTTTATCAAGTAATAGAATCACACCCTCTGCCCCATGGTATATGTAGGAGAGTAGGGTCTGCTATCCTATGGTCACCCCAAAGTTTTGCTTTTTGCTTCACTGGTTTTCGACTACTGAGGCTGTGGGCCTGCTGATCAGACCCCCAGCCTGCTGTTCTCTCACTAAATTAATGATACATGTGCTATAGGCACATACCACAATTGGAAATGGACTCCTTGTCAGCCCCTGTATAATGCACTATAGGTGCCCAGGGCATAGGGGCCACCAAGGCCTACCAGAGGCTGCAGCATATCTTTTGCCACCCCTGGCTGGTTCTTAAATTGACACAACTGGCTGATCACTCAGCTGGGGTAAGGTGGTGTAATCACCCCTTACTTAGGTATAGTATACCTATATCTAAACCTATATCTGGACACATATTAACCTGTGAGCCACTCCTATGGAAGGCCTCATCAATCCTGGAGGCAGAGTGCGTGGTTTAATGTGAGATGGAGCTCTAGCATGAGCTGAGCCTGTCTGCAGCTGTCGGGAACAACTCCCTAAGCTGTTTCAGGATAATGCCATACCATATACTCTTAAGTGCATTATAATCCTCGCGGTTATATAGCAACTTTGGTTTGGCTTTATCAAAACATGTCGTGTAAGGTGTCATACGATTTGGAATACTATCCCCTCGCCAGTTCTGGCGACGGGGATAGCATTCCACCCCTCTAGAGGGGTAAGACATGTTACTTTACTTAAATGCGGTTAATTTCTAAAAGGACCTTGGATCCACAAAATGGATGCCTCTGCCACAGACACGAGTCTGACCCCCTGAAGCTGACCGAAACTCAGCCAAATGGGGCCTGGACAAAGGGTTTCCTGTCGCAGGGAGGTGTTACACCCCCCCAGACAGGAGATAGTGGATTGTAGCAGGGAGGTTTGAAAGAAACCAGACACTGCCTGGGGCGCACAAGGCTGCCCCTTGCATAATCCGGCCAAACCGGTTCTGGGGCACTCCAGCCCTCGTGCCAGGGCGGCCTGGATCAAAGGAAAGGGGTGTATCCACCCCCTTCCTGGGTCCCACCCATAGGAGGGGACCTAGCAGGTAATTCAGCCCCCCAGATTCGAATAAGAGTGGGAGCAGTGCCAATGCACTTCAGATTATCCTGATGAAACATAAGAAACGAAACTCTGGACCCTTCGACATCCTACTCGACGTAGAAGCCCGAAGAATCTCCCTTGTGGTCAAGGAGTGACCACCCTGTGCATACAGGCACCATCCAGCCATCGACGTCTGCTTTGTTGCAGTTCCCGCCGGAACTCGAGCGACAGAGATCGACGAGATCAAGCTTGCCTGCCTTCTAACAGCCCGATCCACAGTCCCTGCAGAGCTGAGACCCGTGGAGGCGACCGGAAGCGTGGGGCACGCCATCTTGGAAAGACCACGAGACGCTGACCGTGCAGCCCACGAGTGACCCTCGAAGCTGTACACCGGGGTTTGAGAAGCCCCAATCCTGAGCCACTCTTGCACCGACGTTCAACCCTCCACACTCGACGAGTGCTGCGTGGGGCCCTTCTGCTTCTTTTGGCTCAACGCGTTGGCCCGGTCACTTGCCAGCCGGCTTGTGGCCCCTGTGCCGACGAAACTTGAAATTCGACTTGCGATTCTGGTTGCTCCAGATTTGCACCAGCTCCCCTGAAAAGGAGCCCCCACTCTGACCCTCCTGGTTCGAGTGAGAAGCAATCTCCCGGTTCCGCGTGGATTGCTTTTGCCAAGTGTTGTTTGCTCCAATCTTGAAGCCGACAGCGCCGACGGCGAGAGCCTGCGTGGGACAGATCGTGACCTGCTCCTGGACTTCGTAGATGCCCCAGAGCCCACGTGACAGCGGAGAGAAGCTCCCCGACAACCACCTGATTGCGCCCGACATTGCCTGGTTCCGTCCTGGTTCCACCCTGGTCACTGCTGAGTGACCCAGACTCTGTCCCCTCTGCTTTCAGGTACTTTTCGACTTGAGTCCACCCTTGGACTCCACCGGACACTTCTCTTTCACCCTGCCTGCAGCCCTTTCAGCTCCAAGCACCAAGAGCCTGCGTGACGAAACCCGACTCAACTTCGACCCTGTGCACCCGCTTCCTGTGGGTGAGGTAACATTGCAACGCCGGTGTTCCCACACTGGTACACACCTCTAGGGTCTGTGTCTTAAGTTTTGTTCCTCTAGGTTCAGCGGAAGTGTCCTTTAACTCTAACTTTGTAACTTTTACGCACCATTGGTTAACATTGGTGCATGCGTGCGCTTTCTGCACTGCACCCGAATCCCGCGGGCTTTTCCCGACTTCAGCATTGCTTGTCCCGACTGCTCCCAGCGATTCCCTAGGCCCTAGGCCTAACCACTGTTCGATTGGTATCTCTTATACCACTTGTTTAGTATATGGTCTGAGTGGCCCCTCGCCCTCATCCATATTTGTGCAACTTTGTATGTTATACTGTGCTTTTGATTTAACGCTTGTGCCCCTTTATTCATAAAGAGTACTGGGGATTATTGTGAGTAATAAATACATATATTTTTATAATATATACTTGTGTGGTGTCCTTTCATTTGATATTACAGGATTGTATGTGGTAAAACAGCTCGCTTAACACGACCTCTTAAGTTAAGCCTTTAGGCTGCTTAGTCCATGCTACCCCTAGGATAGCTTGTCTAATAAGGTTGACTTACAACCAGACACCATAAGGGATTGTTTGGTCTGATAACCGGTGGTTCCAGAATTGGAAACATCACCTATCAGGCCAACTTCTCACAGTATACAGAGGAATTAAGGAGGCAAAAACCGTTGAATAGAAATAGGGAAAGGCAGTGGCGTAAAAATTACGCTCCTGAGGATAAGGCCAAATATAAAGAGGCACTGTCTGTTTATAAAGCGATGATTATAAAAGCTAAAAAAACATTCTTCTCGGACAAAATAGATAAAGCTAAAAACTCAAGCAGACAATTATATGATATCACCAGAACACTGTCAGGTAATGCTCCTGATCTTACCCCGCCTGCTTCTCAATCATTTTGTGATGCATTGGCCAAATTCTTTTTCTCCAAAGTTAATGATATCTATCAGGCCTTTTCTCCGAACCCTACAATATCAGCACCCCCCCACTTGGCCTTTGATAAGACCATGACCGGTTTCACGCCGATTACTGTAGATCAGATTAAAGTTATCGTATCCTCTATTAAAACTGGATCAATATTAGATCCCTGCCCTTTTTCAGTTCTTCCACCAGTGATGGATACACTCATCCCGGTTATTACTTTAGTCTGTAATTCTATATTAGCCTCTGGAATGTTTCCTGATTCCTTAAAGAACACGATGGTGAAGCCCCTGTTGAAGAAATCAAGCTTAGACAAGGATGAATTAAAGAACTATAGGCCTATCGCGAGCCTTCCTTTTTTAGCTAAGGTGATCGAAAAGGCCATGAATCAACAGTTGGTTGAGTTCATAGAGAAACATCATCTACTGGATGATTCACAATTTGGCTTTCGAAGATATCATGGTACCGAAACTGCCTTAATTAAGGCCGCAGATGACATTAGGGCAATTCGAGACCAAGGAGGGATAGCAGTACTTGTACTGCTAGACCTATCCGCTGCCTTCGACACGGTTGACCATAAGATCTTGGTCGACCGTGTCGAAAAGATGGGCATTCACCATTTAGCGAAGAACCTGATTGCATCCTTCCTGGCTGACAGATCACAGGCGGTCACCCTGGGCCCATATCAATCCGCCAAAATGTAATTACCGTGTGGGGTTCCTCAAGGCTCATCCCTAAGTCCGACACTATTTAATATCTATGTGTCGGACCTTGCTAATGTCATCAAAGCATATGGGATGAGCGTAACCTCCTACGCTGATGACACCCAACTGGTTTTGGGTGTTAAAGACAATGGACTTGAGGTGGCAGACCGTTTTCAACACGGAATGATCGCAATCGGTGAGTGGATGGCAACTAATTGCCTTAAGCTCAACTCCGATAAGACGGAGGTGCTTATCTTTGGACCCCTATGACCAGAGTGGTCATCAACTTGGTGGCCATCAGCCATGGGAGATCCCCCTAGGCCTTCTCGCAAGGTTAGGAACCTGGGAGTAACTTTCGATGTGGATCTAAATTTTATGGCACATGCTAACAAGCTAGCGGCAACAGCCCATCACAAACTAAGACTGATTAGGAAAATCATCCCATTTTTGCCTGACACTGCCGCCAAAACACTGATCAGCTCCTTAGTGTTATCATCTCTTGATTACTGCAATGGTCTGTTTTTAAATGCACAGGCCAGGATAACGAATAAGCTGCAGTCAATACAGAATGCAGCAGCACGGCTTCTTTCCGGAACACCCAAGTTCTCGCCGATTTCAGACACCATCGGGAAATACCATTGGCTAACGATCCGTAATCGGATCAAATTTAAATCGCTGTGCATAGTATACAAAGCACTGCATGACCAAGGCCCACATTTTTTTAAGGATCAGCTGATACCTTACCGACTAGACAGCTTCGATCGGCCACTTTGAACCAACTAGTGGTCCCGCGATCCAAAACAGTTTCGTGGGGAGATCGTCGCTTCTTAGTCGCGGCATCTAAATTATGAAATACTGTGCCACAGTACATCAAGATGTCCTCTTCACTTTTGCAGTTTCGTAAAGGATTGAAGACTTGGCTCTTCGATCAGTAACCTAAGACACTTCTGGATGAGCCTCCAGGGAAAACTAGGGGTTTTTCAGCGCCGAGACGCCTATGGGTATTCGTTCGCGCTTAATAAATTATAAAAATAAATAAATATCGTGCAAAGAGCATTGTGATAGCTTCCTATGGAAGCGATTTTTGGGGTTATTGTAACCTTGAGGGACTACAGGTGGTTGAAAATAAATTCTTAAAACAGCTCATGTGTGTCCCACAGGGGACACCGAACATGTCTGTGCACGAAGAGATCGGTCTGCCTTTTATTAGCGACACCTTGTCCTTGCGGCCTCTTATATTTTGGCTACAATGTTGGCTCAATAAACAGCTTGGTTTAACGCATAGTCTCCTGAAAGAGACAATGAACTTAGATTGTATGACCAAGATTCCCTGGTTGATGTATCTCAAAACCAGATTTGAGAAGGATCTGGATCTGTTTTTAAACCCGGAAGGTATCACCATAAATGATGTAAAGTACATTAAAAAGTCCTTCTCTACTCGAAAAGTAATGGAAAGGCAGGAAAAGGACATGATGAAGCATAATGCACGTCTACACATGACGCTTAAAACCTTACCTACTACTGCCATTAACAGCCTATGAGCGTTTCTTATTAACTAGGTTCAGGTTTAATTTGTTTCACATTTTAATAGCAGTTCCAAGGGGGAGTCCCAGAGGAACAGTGCTAGCACCCTGCGGCTGCGACAGTCTGTCTCCGCAGGATTTGCTGCATTTTATGTTTTTTTGTAAATATTATGAATTCCCCAGAGCTTTTTACCTTAACCCCTTGGACGCGTGTGACAAGGTCAGCTCGTCATGGGCGCTACCTGCGCTGCGCGTGTGACGAGCTGACCTTGTCACGTAACGAGGGATTTTGCGAATCGCAGCGCGCAGCGGGAAAACCGCTAGCGCGCATGCGGTTAAACCTATTTTAAAAAGAACGCTCTTTGTACAAGCACGCCCGCTCTCCTATACTTACAACTGTTAAAATTAGATTGTATACCCCATGTGATTGTTTTTTTAGGTCTCGCGACCTATCGATGCGCGCAAGCGCATCGAGCGGAGCGAGAATTCAAGTAGCCAAAATCCTCGTCAAACTAAGGGCTTTCCGCTGGCGTTTTGTTTACGTTCACGTGAATCACGTGATCAAACACGAACACGCATCAGCCTCCCTCCCTCCTATCGGCCATACTTTCAGCTCCAGCACCTCCCCTCTCTCCTCCCCTCTCTCCCCGCACACAGCCTTCCTTGGATTTCTCCTCCCCCTCCCCAGCCAGCTTCCCCCAGGCCGTGTTCCCTCCCCTGCTACCCCATCCTCACTCATCCCTCGCACCCCCTCCTCCTTCAGGCCCCCACCATTTGCTTTTGCTTGTGTTATCAGACTCACGACCTCCGCGCCAGTTTGAGATCTCGCGAGATACCGCCGGATGTCTCCAACTTTACAAAACTTCGGAGCACTAACTCGTGCTACACAAATTAAACATTGGCACATATTTTCCTCACTTTGTTACTTTAATTCTGTGATCTAAATCTTCACAGTTTAAGTTAAAATGACAAGATTGTCAACACGCTGTCGTGAAAGCCTAGAAATGTTTACGTTACTCAACTCAGCGCGAGCTTTTCTCTAATTGACGAGTCTCGGTGAGCCCGCCCAGCAGAGCCCCAGACAGACAGCGCCTGGTGCGGGTGACCTCTGGCTTCAGGGCACTTTGGAGAAATGAAGTGCTCTGCAGTCTGCACAGTGCATATGAAAACAACACTTCGAAAGAAGGCGCTGGCGAAATATGTAAAAAGGTCGACGTAATTCACTTGCTAGCTGGCGTTTTGCATTACGCTTTTTACACAGAATTCTGTAAAATTACGCGGCGTGGTATCACTGGGGTTGATTCAATTACACCTCAGACAGCGGGAACGCCAAACAAGCATTGGCATTGCCAATAGGTCTCGCTTGTGGGACCTTATAAGTATTTAGTTTTGCAGCACAATATCCTTGGTGCAACAAGGATATTGTGCTGCAAAACTAAATACTTATAAGGTCCCACAAGCGAGACCTATTGGCAATGCCAATGCTTGTTAAAAAATGCAATGTACTTTAGAAAATGTTTGGATGTATAGAACCGTATGATGCTTTTTAGGTCTCGCCTGTCGATGCGCATGCGCATCGAGCTTGCGAGACTATTGGGGCTTAACCACTCTTTAACTAACTTGCAAGGAATCGTGGCGATTCCTTGCAGTGCCCGTGACTTTTAAGCTCAATGCGCATGTGCATTGAGCTTAAAAGCGCGTGCACATCAGTTCCCTCAGCCGCACTCCAGGCCCCTGCTGTTTTCACACCCTCTCCCCGCTCCGCCCCCTCCCCTGCCCGCCGTGTCGCATTTCTCCTCCCCCCTCCCCTTATCTGCCTTTCCCTCCGTCTTACAGCGCTTTCGCTTTTACAGCTGCTTACAGTTTGGCAAATTGCGGGGTTTCATTTTGCGTGTGTGCTACTACATCTTACAACGCTTTTGCTTTTCCAACACCGCACATTATATCAGTGTGTTACGGCGCTTCCGCTTTTCCAACACCAGGCATTGTATCAGTGTGTTATGGCGCTTTTTCTTTTCCCCACACCAGACCTCATGTTGCTTGTATTTTTTACCATGTCGCCTACGGCTCTTTCGCTTTTTCAACACCAGACCTCGTGTTGCTTTTTTCCTCCGCCTACACTGCGTTGCGTATGCATGCGGTCACAGCAGCGGGTGGTTTTGCCATGCAGCGGGGGGGCTCCTTCAATAAAGCTAACATGCTCCATGCTGACCGAGTGATATGCCACCAGCGGGGGTTTTACCCTGCCGCAGGGGGCCTCCCTCAATAAAGCCATCATGCTCCGTGCTGACCGAATGATTTGCCCACACTCCCAGGTTGTTGAGCCTATGCCGGGTCTCAAACCTTCATGCCTGCAGCCTCACTTTGTTTTGTTTTTTATCTCCCACCTAACCCTCGTTGCGCTGTTTGTTCACTTCACAGGCTTACAAGCACTTCACATAAGTGCCTCGGCTTCATCTTTCAGCCTTGCAGCCGTTTTGGGCTGAATTATTACCACGTTACAAAAATCCAAACATTTATTTGCCACCCTTTTATTTCACTTAACTTACCTGATCCTAATTTAGTTTGCAAGTGCTTGTTTTTTCAGCTGATCCTCGTTAGTTGCTTTGCAAACTAAACGTGGATCGGCTGAAAACACAAGTGATTGCAGCTTGTGTTTTCAGCTTATCCTTACCCCTCCCCCCCAGCCGTCCCCTAACATTTTTGTTTTTCAGAAAGCACACATGCTTACGGCCGATCCTCGCCTCCTCCGACCCCTTTCTCCTGATGATAGGCATCCCTGCAAACACATGTGCTAAGAAACACTTACTTCAGAGCCGAGGACACTGCCAACCGTCTGCTCCCCCTCCCCTTATCTGCCTTTCCCTCCGTCTTGTTTTTTTTTTGTACCCGCTCCGCCCCCTCCCCTGCCCGCCGTGTCGCATTTCTTTTCTCCTCTTTGCTCCTCCAGCAGTTCTCTGTCACCTTTCCTTCTCTCCTCCCTTGTCCACCTTTTCATTGTTTTTGCCCACCTCTCCTCCAGTTGAACTCTGTCACTAGCTCCTTTCAGCCCCTTCTCATTCCAGTGTTTTCGGGTCCCATCTCATGCTTGTTATAAAGGGGCTGCCAAAATGCGGACACTCCTCAAGCCTCTGCTTCACATGAGACTCTGCGGCTCTCCTGGGACAATAAACCACTCCAGAACAAACATGGAGTTGTCATACGCGGCCATCTATCTCAATTAAAGGCCACATAGCTTCTCTAACCTCTAGGAAAATCTAGCCCTGCTATTTAATTTTGGTGCGGGATTACTGTGTAAAGAAGGTTTGCATAACGTCTCATCTGACTAACTAGTGCTTTAGTTTAGCATTGTATGTGTTTTCATAGGCTTGTGTGTATGTCCTTTAATGCATGTGCATGCTTGTCTTTTTCTGTTCAGTTCCCGTGTCAGTGTGTGCTTACCTGGATTTCCGTTTGTCTAATTTATGTGGCCTTTGTCAACGAGGCAATCCGCTACTCTGTCCAACGTTTATGAAGACGAGACACTCAACCACGCAATGCCACTCACACACACAACGCCACTCACACACGCAACGCCACTCACACACGCAACGCCACTCACACACGCAACGCCACTCACACACGCAACGCCACTCACCCACGCAACGCCACTCACCCACGCAACGCCACTCACCCACGCAACGCCACTCACCCACGCAACGCCACTCACCCACGCAACGCCACTCACCCACGCAACGCCACTCACACAAACAACGCCACTCATCCACGCAACGCCACTCATCCACGCAACGCCACTCATCCACGCAACGCCACTCATCCATTTGCAACGAAAAATGTTAAACTCTTCTATTGCGAGACCTATTGCATTTTCAATGCTTGTTTAAATGTGGAATAGGCGGATTTCTCTTTTAACGCCAGGGTAAACCTGTTTTTACTGATATATATTTTAACATGTTCTTCCTTTTAAATAAAATGTATTCTGTATTGTGAACTTTTATGGTTTTGTTAAAAAAAAAAACGAATAAAGTACTTTTGAAATTGAAATAATATCCCATGTATGTATTCTCATGCCTGTTTTCATATGGACTTTGGCAAAGTTCAATATTCTCAGAGCTTGCAATAGCTTGTGGGAAAATTCTAGTTAAATACTAGTGTCCCAATGTGACACTACTAATCCACTCACATTACCATTCCCTTTACTAGAAGGCTCTGTCTTGGTAGCGAAGATAGGCAGTCTGGCCTACTCAATCAGGTAGAGGGTGGAGAATACTGTGTAACCCATTAGAGGCCTTACTTTAGCAACAGGAATGAACTTCTACATAAGTAGTACATATACAACTGTAATTTCCAAAGAAAAACTGAAAATGGTAGCACCTCCTGGCCCAAGATATTGTCGCCAAATATGTTTGTAGCTCCTTTCCTGGATAAAGATCCTGTTAACTTTCGGGCCACGGGCCCAATACCCGATCATATGTTAAAATGTCCTTAGGTTTAGCCCTCTCATTCAATAACAGTAAGGATCTGCCAATTTACTATAGAGATATTTAAAAATTCCAGTGGAAAGCCATTAGGACCAGGTACCTTCCCACTTTTCAACTGAGAAATAGCCTCTGAATCTTCCACCACTGTAAAGAACTAATCTTGAGTTACGGGAATCATAAACCGTACTCTACCAAAGGCACCCAGCCTCACTGAGCGCAATAGGTTTCTTGCATGAATGTACATCCCATATCTATCCAAAAAATGTAATTAGACACTACTCCACACTCAACCTTATTTCATATCCTATTTACTTTCAAAGTTAGGAATTTAAGTTTAGCCAAGTCCTGTTCACAGATTTCAATGACTTTGAAACTGCTTGCTCCCTATATTAAGCCACACTTAATAAAACAATGTTCTATCTGCATCATATTGTAGCATTACTACCTATCCGCATGCTTCGAAAATGCAAAACTGCCTGCCCGACTCCACCTCCTGCACACCAACACTACAGGCTTATAACTACCATTTTGCAGCGTGAATCTTTCTGGATTCACTATGCTGTGCATTATTCCGCAATCTGGTGTTTGGGTCCGGAATCGTAGTCTTTTTTTCTCTTTTCCTTTTTTTTTTTTTCCGTAGCCCAGGTGGGCGTCGACGTCCCACCATTTGGTGTACCTTCCGCGACGTCGGCACGCTTCCTGCGGAAGCTCCCACCCTTGGGCGCCATCTTCAGATTCTTTTTTCCACCTTTGGGTCTGGATAGTTGCTTGAAGCTCCTGAAGTTTTGGAGGAACAAAAGGAGAAAATAAGCAAATTTCTTCAGGAAAAAACTCGAAGACCAGGAGAAGATCATCAGAGCCGGGACCATGGAGGAGAGGAACCTCGAGATCTTCGACGTCCGACGGAGAATGCGCACACAGGGGGCCCCCTGAGCGCAGTAATGGACAACACACCATTTAAATTCTTCCGTAATTGCCACCACAAGTACGCGCAGAGAGACCAGCACCCGGTCTGCAACCTCTGTCTGCCTATCGACCACGGGAGCAAGGACTGCAACGCCTGCTCAGTCTTCACGCCGAAGACGCTGAGGATTCGAGAGAAACAGCAGATAGCTCGCCACACGATGCAGGGCAAGGCCTCGTCGCTGTACGATCTGGTCCTCTCCACCGACGACGAGGACAACATCGCCGAAGGTCCAAATGACTCCACGGTCGCAGAGACCGATAAGAAATCGTTGGACAAGGTAGGAGAGTCTACGACCCCGAAACCCTAGACAGGGCCTCAAACCTGAGGCTGACTCTCGAAAATCAGAGTCTAGAACCTCGAAGGGAGCACCGGCGTCAAGCTTCGACGACCGAAGCTGCGGTCCCCGAAAAACAGCCCAGCGGATCCTTCGAGAAGGACTCCCAGGCGGGGAAGACCAGCGAAAAAGCAAGGTCGTCGAAGCAAGCTCCCGAAAAGGGATCCTCGATTTCGAAGGAAAAGGAGTCGAAAGCCATTTCGACGTCGACGGGGCCGTCGAAGAGGGCGGCCGTCACGCTCGACGCCGAGCAGGCCGCACAGATGGAGAAAAAGAAAAGAAGGCTCGAGGCCGAGATGGAGAACATCATCCCGAGGAAGAAGGACTTCGAAGACAAAATGAAAAGCTTCAGGATCCCATCGAAGCCCACGACGGTCCTCGAAGAGATAGAAGAACGCGAGGAGTTTGACGCCGAAGAGCCACCAAAAACTCCGGAGCCCTCCGAGCAGGGAGAAGAAGAGGACCTCTATTACACAGAGGGTGATTATGGGGACCCGCGTTCGAGTTACGACTCTGGATCCTCGACGGCTCAAGACCTGAATTGGCAGGACATCGAGGCCGAAAACCCGGAGGAGGCTGTGGAGACATACCCCTCGAGGCCTTCGCCGCCAGATGACATTAGGGCCTACTATGAGGTCGTTAAGAAGGTTGCAGCAGCTTATGGAGTCAAATTGGAGGAGGAGAAGGGTAAGGCAGATCTCCTGCTGGAAACCTTGCTCCCCACACAGACAAAAAGCCACTTCCTACCCATGCTGAAGAGTATTATGGAACAAGGCAAAAAGGCGTTCAAAGAACCAGCTACCTGCAGGTCAGTCACGCCAAGGACGGAGAAAAAGTACAAGTTCTCCTCCCAGGACCCCCCTTACATCCAGGGGACAGTTTCAGCAGACTCAATTATAGCCGCAACGGCCAGAAGAAGGGCCAACGTCCCAACAACATCTGGGCCACCACCTGACAAGGAAAGCAGGAGGATGGACCTAACAGGCAGAAAAATTGAGAGAAACGCAGCAATGCACTGGAGGATGGCAAACTCCAACGCCCTTCTGAACAGGCACCAGTACCAGCATTGGGACGAGATGAACCAATTGCTCAAGCACCTCCCAGAGGAACAACAGCAGAGAGCCGCTTACTTTGTGGAAGAGGGGAAAAGCATCGCAAACTCGTGCCTGAAGACAGCCTTGGACGGGGCAGAAACATCCAGCAGGCTGATGGCTCTAGGAATCAGAGAGAAGGCAAGCCTGGCTCAGGATCTCAGGCTTCAAGACGGAAGTTCAAAACAACATCCTGAACACCCCTTTCAATGGAGAAACACTGTTCGGAGCCCCAGTAGATGAGAAACTCACCCAACTGAAGAAAGACAACGAGACGGCAAGGTCCATGGGGGCCCTGCAATTCAGGGGGGTGAGAAGAGGCACTCCTACGCGGAGGCCGAACGGAAGGGGTGGAAACCAGCAAGGACAACCACACCAGGCGTTCCACCAGGGTCAACAGAGTGACAACCAAGGTCACCAGGGCCAGCAGAAACAAAACGAACTACCAGAACAGGGGCCAGTCCTTTCGCGGGAGAGGAAACGGACGGGGCCAGAGAAGGAGAGGCGGTGAACAACCCCCCTCTAAATGACTTCACACAGGAAATGGTGCTCACCCACTCCATCCCTCCGAGCGAAGAGCATGGAAAAGCAAAGAGGAGAGGGCTACACGGACAAGACACAAAAGAACATGTAACACCAGTAGGAGGCAGGCTGAGATTTTTTCTCTGAGAGTGGAGGAAAATAACCACAGACAAGTGGATACTCAATATCATACAGTTAGGATACTGTATAGAGATGGAAAAGAGACCACCAAACAGAAAGCCAAAGAAAAGAGAGCACTCTGAAAGGGAGCTGCAATTGCTCCAAGAGGAAGCTCAAGAACTCCTCCTCAAAGAGGCCATCAAACCGGTCCCATTCAAAGAACGGAACAGGGTAGTGTACTCAAACTACTTCCTGGTGCCAAAAGTGGACGAAAGCCTAAGACCCATCCTGGATCTACGGTTCTTAAACAAATATGTAAAGACTCAAAAACTCAACATGACGTCCCTGCAAGAGGTCATCCCACAGATAAGGGTCGGGGACTTCTTGTTCACCATAGACCTCAAAGATGCGTACCTGCACATCCCCATGAACAGGCAGCACAAGCACATGCTAAGATTCACAGTAAACAAGGATCACTACCAATTCACAACCCTGGCATTCGGTCTAAAGTCCGCAACAAGGGTATTCACCAAATGCTTTGCAGCTGTGGCCGCACATCTGCGAAGAGAGGGGATACACGTGTACCCCTACCTCGACGACTGGCTCGTAAAGGCAAGCTCTTACAGGACATGCAAAGATCATGCAGAACAGGTCACAAGAACGCTAGCAAGCCTGGGATTCTCCATACACTGGGGAAAATGCTCGATGGAACCGGAGCAAGTGAAGATCTTCCTGGGAGCCCAAATCAACATTGTCCAATGCAGGGTGTTACCCAGCGAGAAGAGGACACTCAGCCTACTGAGGGAGACACGTCACTACCAGAAGGGGCGAGCTCTGACAGTGAGGACAGTGAGCAAGATCTTGGCAATGATGGCGTCATGCATACACCTGGTCCCCAATGTACGCCTGCAGATGAGACCACTCCAAGAGTGGCTGCAACAGCAATGGTCACAAGCTACAGGAAGTTGGCAGGATCTAGTGGTTGTAACGCACAAGGTGCAGGAAGAAATGAAGTGGTGGACCAAAGAAAGGATAACAATAGGGAAGCCTCTAACGCCACCGGACCCAACAGTGACCATCACCACAGACGCATCCCAGAAGGGATGGGGCGCACACATGAACAGGCTCAGAGTGAGGGGTCTGTGGAGCCCAGGGGATGCGGTCAAACACATCAATTACCTGGAGCTGAAAACAGTGTTGCTTGCCCTCAAGGCCTTTCAGAAACAGCTGTACAACCAGAAGGTGCTGATACAGACAGACAGACAACACCACAACAATGTTTTACATCAACAAGCAGGGGGGGAACACAGTCATTCCCTCTGTCCAGCTTGGCACAGGAGATCTGGAGATGGGCAATACCACTCAAAATAGACCTGCTAGCCATACACCTGCCAGGGAAGGACAATGTAGAAGCAGATTGGCTCAGCAGGCAGACTTCAGCATCCCACGAGTGGGAACTCAACATACAGGAAACAGAGAGACTATTCAAGAGGGGGGGGCACTCCGACAATAGACCTGTTTGCAACACGCCAGAATGCAAAATGCCAGTACTTTGCATCCAGACAACCAGAGGCACTATCCCAAGGGAATGCCCTATGGATAAGCTGGTCAAAAACATTTGCCTACGCTTTTCCCCCGATACCACTGATTCCCAGGGTTCTCAACAAATGCATGACATGGCAACATGACACTCATCTTGGTGTCTAACAAGGACAGTTGTGGTGAGATGCACACCTTTCCTTTCAATTTGTGTTCAACTCCAAATTTTTCTCGTTTACTCATTTCCGCTCGTATTTTAGCATTTTTTCAGCGTGCAAGCCTACTCCGCGCTCCGCCCAAATTGCGCTGCAATTGTGAAACCAAACTGAAGTGAGGCCTGTTTAGACCCCGTTTAAGCTGCACAGCCATGTCATCAAATAAGTCCAATAAATCAAACTTATATTTTGCTTCAATTTAATCCATTTTCTCCATGCTTTTATCAATCCTTTCATCCTTAAATTTCTTCGATTTATTTTACTCATTTTCACATCTTTCTCGACGCCTTCGTACACAACACAGGAGAAACTTGTTTCCACAGGTCACCATTTATTTTAGAATACCCAATGCATTTCGGGATTTCCCTTCGTCAGGGGTTTATCTGAGAAAAACAAACGTATACTATCAATACAATCCGACTTTGTGACATCAGTGCACAAGTATTAAATTCAGTATTCATCAGCACTATCCGTTAAAATTGCTATCTATTAAACATTATTTCATTTTCTTAAAAAAGTTATTATCACCGTGTACAACAACTTAATGCTCATTTCTATTCAGAGTTTAACAAAAATGCCCTCCTGATTTTAATGCATCATATAGCTCCCTTATAGATATGGAACCTGCAACTTTGTTATACTTATGTTGTGAATTCCCTCCGTTGAGGCAACTTTAAAGTTCATCCGAACCCTCAACTTCCACTGTCTGCTTTCTATTAAAGTCTAAACTGAAAATTCGGCCCATACTCTGCTTACCGTGACTCGTGTTTAAAAACTGTTTGCCATCATCATTCTGATCTGCTTTACGCATTTAATCGAGCCTCATTCCCGCCGTCTCACGGTCTATCTGCGGTTACGTCCGCACTCTTGTTACTTACACAGCTTTTCTCTGTTTCTACAATTTATGTCCTAACCTCCCTTTCCCAGGTGTTCTGATTTAATTCTCCTGTGTTGTGTACGAAGGCGTCGAGAAAGAAGTGAAAATGAGTAAAATAAATCGAAGAAATTTAAGGATGAAAGGATTGATAAAAGCATGGAGAAAATGGATTAAATTGAAGCAAAATATAAGTTTGATTTATTGGACTTATTTGATGACATGGCTGTGCAGCTTAAACGGGGTCTAAACAGGCCTCACTTCAGTTTGGACTCATCTTGGTGTCACCACAATGGGCCAGGCAGACCTGGTACTCACAAATAATGGAGATGGCACAGGGTCCACCCCACAAGTTCTCAAAAAGAAAAGACCTACTCTCCATGGAAAACGGAGAAGTTCTACACCCAGAGCCGGAGTGCCTCAGCCTATCAGCTTGGCTCCTGAGGACTTAGAGTTCGCACATCTGAAACTACCAGAGAGCACCCTACGGGTGCTGCGAGAGGCAAGGAGGCCCAGCACATGCAAGTGCTATGGGGAAAAATGGAAAAGATTCACTCAATGGTGCTGCAAGAAAAAACTCCAGAGAAAGCTGACCAAGGAATCAATGGTGCTGAGATACCTCACACACCTAATAAAAGCCAAGCTAAGCTCATCCTCGCTGAGGGTACACCTGGCAGCGATTGTGGCATACACAAGAGGAGAAACAGGGAGAAGCTTCATTACATCTCAAGTAGTGAAAAGATTCTTGGAGTGCGCTAAAAGAATAGCGCCGCCAAAAATGATGCCACTGCCGGCATGGAACCTCAATGTGGTACTGACAGAGCTCATGAAAGCACCTTTCGAGCCAATCCACAAGGCAACACTACAAATGCTAACAATGAAAGCGGCCTTCCTGGTAGCAATCACCTCGCTACGCAGGGTAAGCGAGCTCCAAGCACTAACCTTGCAAGAACCCTATATACAGATACACAGTGACAGGGTCGTAATGAGAACGGACCCACACTTCATGCCAAAGGTGGTGTCACGTTTCCATATGAATCGGAGTATACAGATACCGAGCTTCTTCCAAAAGCCCACAACAAGCGCGGAGAGGGCGCTCCACACCCTAGACGCAAGAAGGGCAGTGATGCACTACATAGAAAGGACAAAGGACCACAGGAAGACGAAGCAGTTCTTCGTGTCCTTCGCAAACAGCTTCCTGGGTAGACCAGTGACAAAAAACACCATCGCTCGATGGATCGCCCAAACGATACAATTCTGCCACAAGCAAGCAGGGCAGGAACTAACAGGAGGGGCACAGGCCCACTCGACAAGAAAGAAAGGGGCAACATGGGCTTCAGTGCACACGTTCACTAAGCACTACTGCGTGGATGTACACATGAACAAGGAAGCACAAGTAGGACAAAGAGTGCTTCAACATATATTCAACAACGAACACTCATCTTCCACCCAGCCGCCACAAACGTAACAAAATCGCTACAAAATCTATGCACAGCATAGTGAATCCAGAAAGATTCACGCTGCAAAACGAATAGTTTCTTACCTGTCGGTGTAGTTTTGCAGCTTGA
Organism: Lissotriton helveticus; assembly: GCF_964261635.1. Taxonomy (NCBI): domain Eukaryota; kingdom Metazoa; phylum Chordata; class Amphibia; order Caudata; family Salamandridae; genus Lissotriton; species Lissotriton helveticus. The sequence goes on from NC_136071.1 coordinate 426,558,483, forward strand.
AAGATCTCTCCTGGATTCACCAGCGAACCCACCCACCTCCGCCAGAAAGATGAGGCTGGAGAGGAAAGGGGGTGAAAACAAGGACAATACGTGAAAAACAAACTTTAGATGGTTAAAAGGCGGTAAATAACTTAGTGTAGCCATAACTTCGGTAACAGAACAAACACGAGAAAAAAAGTTCGGATGGCGCCCAAGAGTGGGAGCTTCCGCAGGAAGCTTGCCGACGTCACGGAAGGTACACCAAATGGTGGGACGTCGATGCCCACCTGGGCTACGAAAAAAAAAAGGAAAAGAAAGAAAAGACTACGATTCCGGACCCAACCACCAGATTGCGGAATAATGCACAGCATAGTGAATCCAGAAAGATCTTTCAAGCTGCAAAACTACACCGACAGGTAAGAAACTATTCGATTTCCCCAATTCACATTGCACCTGTCTACCAACCAAAGAATTCTAAACATAGATTATCACCCACATAAAACTAGGCATTGTTCGGTGGGGCATGTAGAGGAAACCAGTTTAGTACAGAGACTCATAGTGGGTCTTAGAGCAATAGTAACATTTTGATTGATTTAATCTCCCTTACTTGACTTCTCCTGTCTCCAAACCTACTACAGTGTGTATTTCAGGACTTGAATGTCAGATGGTTTGGGTCAGTCTGGATTGAGCTTCACTTACATCTGACAGTTTCACCCTTTTCTAACTCTATGTAATCTCCATGTCTGCCAACGTTGTTTCGGTACAAGTTAATTTGTTGTCCCAATTGTTCCCCCTTGACCGTCTTCCCTATTCTTGAGGCTACTGATGACTAAAATTTACACATGGAGAGCCAATCCCATATGCTATCTGATACTGTAGAAGGCCAGGATTTTCCTTCATATTTTAGTGGCAGATAGCATCATTGATTTATGTCTCTCCAACGTTTCATCAAAGCATCCAATGTTCTATGTAGATTCTGATTGGTCTGCATGAAACCTTGAAAGAAGATAGCATTTTTAATATCAGGACTTACAGGACCCTTAGAACTTGTGGCCTACATAATGACATCTCTGTACTATTAAGTTTCGAAGCTGTTACCGCTCTTTTTTGGCTAGTGAACACTGTTACCACTGAAAATAATGTAAAGGGCCCTTTGAGCTGCAGAACGTGGAGAATCTATTATTCACCAAATGGTTTAAAAGACTGTTCTTTCTGGCGCTCTCAGAAATCAGCATTATTTCTACATGAGTATCAATCTGTATTCTCTGGCATTGCAGTCCTATATTGAGTAGTTTCTTTCAGCAACTTGATCACTTCTTTCAGGGTCTTCATATCGGTTGTGTTGTGATATCATTTTCTGTGCTGAAACCAAGCTGACGGATCTTCTTTCGGTCAGATTATTTAAGATTACATTACGTTTAGCAAGGGAAACCTGGGAATCACAAAGGCCTCAATCTTGTCCACCAGATACACTTTGGTAAGGGGGAGGTGGTAGGAGATGTATGTGTACACCCCCTGCCCCCCCTTTAATCATTCCTAGGCACGGATGAGATGCTGCGGATTGTGTGTTGTACTGTTAAAATTTGGGATACATGGGGTCAGCGTTAAGTGATGTTGAAGTAACCAGTTTTTGATTTAAGTTATCGCAAACTTCTTTTTTTGCAAATATATAACAACTGATCTCTTATACTTTGTAGATTGTCACACCTCCCAAAGATTTGAAGAAACCGCTAGGGAAAAAATGCTTTTTTGTGAAGTTTTTTGGAACAGAAGATCAGTAAGTATTTACCTGGTATTTCTAGTAACTTTCGTTTTCACACTTTGTGTTGTATAGTTACTTTGTGTGATAAACCTTCAGTGCAATCCATAAAGAAATGCAAATTTCATAGAGAGTAATTTTTTAATGCTGGCCTGTGCAGAAGAGCAAACCTCAAAGTTCCCTGTAGGTAAACTAATAATAACAAGCTTTAACATTCACAGCTAGTTTGTGTAAAGAGATTAAAGTCAAGTAAAACTTATAATGGACTTCGAGGTAGCAAAATAAAAAATTATAGAAATATTTTAGGAGAACAATTGTTGCATTCAAAATATTGGGTAAATTAAAGTGGTGAAAAACACCAACAGCAGAAAGGCAAAAATAATTTAAATTGTCCTACATTTCAAATTAGTGGTAAAATTTTTAAGACATTAAAATCCAAGAGAACCCAATCAAGTGTCCCTCCAAAAAAGAAAAACAAAAAATAACACTTCAAAAATCAATGGTAAAACATTGTAATAAAAAAACATATTTAAGTTTAACTGTAAAAAATATTCATTGGAAATCAATAGAAAAAACCCAGTAAAGGTGCAGCGCAACAAAAAAATAAATATGAAGTTCCATAAAGGTGAGCAAGATGCACCTGTAGACAGTGTCTGTTAGGATGGATGGTCTATCTACCTGAAGATTTCTAGACTTTTAAATATGCCAGGTGCCAGACTGGATGAGTTGGGCATGGCATCACCAGCCCATTGTGGAGAACAGACTAATGATGAAGTGTGTCACCATTGGTGGATGAGGGTTTGTGCTCCTAAAAGGAGATGCTCCTAGATCTGTTGCATCTAGACTGTTGCTGTGGGCTTTGGAACCCTTTTCCTTGATGGAGCTTCACCATTTTGTAGTTAAATATAAGTGTTAGTAAGTTTAGTTAGGAAGGAAGTGTGCTTGACTGAATATCTCCCTGCCCATGGTTGTATTTGTTATTGGTTCACATACCTGTCAGGAGTTTTTCAGAGACATTTTCTCTCATAGTTACAGTGCAGTGCTGAAATGTCCCACTTCCTTACTTTCGCGGACAGTTGGTCCAGATGTGGTCAGGCAAAATGACCACAATGTGGTATGGTATACCAACAAACAAGTAGGGTTGCAACTTCTCTGTTGGAAAGTCCTGCGACTCTGGTCTTGTGAACACCAGCACATGGTTTGGCTAGTAGTGAGCCACCTGGCAGGCTCTCTGAACACTGGAGCTGACAGCCTCCTGCATCTTGCTTACCATGAGTGGTGTCTTCACCTGGAGGTTGTAGGAAGCTGGCTCTATATATAGTGGACCAAAAAGAAGTAAACTGTGTAAAGAGTCCAGGCCAACCCCAATTGGTTTACAGAGGTACAAATGATAACCCAAATGCTCTCTTATGAGGTAGTGCGGGCGAGCAGTTAGGCATATCAGAGAGTAGTGCAAATCATTTATAGCTCGCGCAAAGACAGTAAATGAGATACACATTCAATAAAGAAATCTGAAACCAATTTATCAAAATTACTCTTATTTTTAAATGAATTTAGATACCAAGATCACCAGGATCATACTTTTCGAGATATAAATGGTTATGCGTTTCAAAAGTTGACACTGCAATTTCTGGATCCGGTCAGAAAGGTGCTGCCAGCTAGGACTGGGGGACCAGTCCGGGGAACCCACAGGGGAGCTTGACCCTTAAGATCCCTGTTCCCGTAGGAACACCATTGGTCCACTTCTGCTAGAGATGTGGGGCTCGGGTGTAGTGGAGTCTTTTGGTGTCTGATTTGGTGATAGTCACTCGCGGGTGGAGAGGGACTGCAGAAAGAGGCTGCAAGTGCGACTGGAAGACTAGTCTGGGCAAACCCATGGGTGCACTTAGCTCCTGTGGGTCTGGGGACCCTGTTTTGCACTGTCGTCTACCTTGGATTCGGGCTGTGGAGTGCGGGTACATAGGTACTTTGAGGTGTTGGGTTGCAGCGGTTGAGGACTTAATCTTTGTCTTCTGCAGAAGAGGGCAGAACATGATAGCTGGGGCACTCTTGTTGTGGGTCTCACTATCCCTTAATTCCTTCGATGTGCAGGTCGGGCTTCCTTGGCTTTTGTGCCTGGTCTGGACACAACAAGCCTTAGCTGCTGCAAGGGGTCTGTACCCCAGGTATTGGTGTTGTGTGGCTCCGTTCGGTCCTGTAGGAACACAGCTACCGCTTCCGGGGTGACTGCTGCGTCAGTAGTCGCCGTAGGTCAGCGTACTGGACGTTGCTTCTTTGGTGCCTGTGTTTGCAGGGGAGTAGCTCTGTGGCAATTGGCGAAGTACTGGCAGACCTTTGGGTTTCTTGTAGTCTGCACAGCGACAGGACAAGTCAGGTTCTCCACAAGGGTTGGTGCAGTAGGCAGGCCGTCAGGGTTGGCACCAGGTCAGTAGTTGCTCCTCTGTTTTCTGGTCAGCCCTTCTTCTTTGTCCACCTCTTCTTTTTGTCCATCAAAGTCTGAAGTCCTGGTTTCCAGGTGTCCCCTAAAAACTCAATTTAGGAGTGTTAAAGGGAGTGAGTAGTAATAGTCAATTGGCTACTTACCCATGGAGTCACTGCACCAAACTAGATAACACTTCCTTTAGGGAGTGGGCATCACCCTGTCCCAGAATTCCTAATTCTATCACACACAAGATGGTGGAATTCCTATCTTCATGTTCACTTCAGGCTACCCAACCTAAAGGTGTCCAGCCTGGTAGCGCAACACGCCTCCTTCATAGCTAATTTTCCCGCCTGTCCATGGTGCACAATGGTCTAAGGTCGCACCTCAAAGGCGGCCAGAAGCATTTGAAGCCTCCTGCTTTGGGTATGCTGATTTTTGCAGCTTGAATCTTTTCTGGATTCACATTTTGTGCATTATTCCGCCATCTAGTGGTTGGGTCCGGAATTGTTGTATTTGTTCTTTTTTCCCTTCTTTTGTTGGTGGACGACGACATACCACCATTTGGCGTCCTCTTGTGACGTCGACAGGCTTCCTCTGGAAGCCTCCACCTTTGTTCGCCATCTTCAGATTCTTTTCTTCCGCTGTAGGGTCTGAATCAATATGGAAGGAGCTCCTGAGATTTGGAGAGAAAAATCGACGAAAAAATAAGGACAACCCTGGCAGGACAGCCGTACAAGATTTCGACTTTCTGGTCTCAATCCAAACAGCCGGAGTCTGCCGAAAGGTGAAAACATTAAATCTTCGATAAATGGAGAATGCGCATGCAAAGGGCTCCCTGTGCGCGGTAATGGACAAGACACAGTTCAAGTTCTTCAAGAATTGTCATCACAAGTACGCTCAAAAAGATCAGCATCCGGTCTGAAACCTTTGCCTACCGCTGGATCACCAAAGTGACAATTGCAATGCGTGCTCCGTCTTCACACCAAAGACGTTGAGGGTGAGAGACATACAGAGAAGAGCCAACTACGTCTACTGGCAGGCAGTTGGTCTCTTACAGCGCCAAGACGCCCTCGGGCATTTGAGAGCTCAATAAATCACAAAATGAAATCAAATCAATCAAACTATAACATGCAAGGCCAAGGCTCACCACTATCGTTCCGAGACCTGGGCCTCTCCAGGAATGAGGAGGATAACGTCGCTGAATGGCCAGAAGGAGACCGGGGCAGACTTCGTAGAGATCGAGAAGAAGACTTCGAAGGAGGTAAGAGAACCGCCGACCTCAAAGACTAGAGGAGTCATGAAAAACTGACTCTAGATCCACAAAAGGGGGCTCAGCTTCCAAGCACTGGACGATCGCAGTTCCGTCCAAAGACAAACACTCCGTTGGATCCTTGGACAAGGACTCCGTGACTGCGTAGACCCTCGAAAGATCGAAGACGTCGAAAGAGAGTCACGAAAAAGACGCTTTGGCGTAGACAAAGGAGAGGTCAAAACAAGCTTCGATGGCCCAATTGGTGTCAGCAAGCACGAAAAGAAAGATCGAAGGTCTCAACGCTGCAACTCACTTGGCCAAGATGAAAAAAAAAAAGAAAAAGCCTGGAAGCTGAAATAGCAAGTATTTTACAGCGCAAAAAAATGAATTCTACGAAAGCTTGGAGCAAATCAAGATACTGCCGAAAAGTTCACCTGAAGGGGAGAAGGTTGTTGAGGAATTGCAGCCTCCAACGACACCCGAACCACTAGACTAAGAAGAAGAATTCTTCTTTGAAGAACAGGGCGAAGACGAGGAACACACATATGTGGGTTAGGCGAACTCGGACTCAAGACCTGCAATGGCAAGATCTCAACGCTCAATCACCAGAAGAGGCTGTGGATACATTTCCTTCGAGGCCCTCACCACCAGATGACATTGGGATGTACAATCAGGTCATTAAAAAGGCAGATGAAACTTACGGAGTGCAGCTAGAGGAAGAATAACCCCAATCATGTTTTCTGTAAGAGACTTTGATGCCAACACAATCAAGGAACCAATTTTCTCCAATGCTGCCAAGTGTATTGGATACAACATGCAAGGCTGTCACACCAAGAGGAGCAAAGTACAAACATTCCTCAAAGGACCCTATGTGCATCAGAGGGTCTGTACCAGTTGACTCTATTATTACTTCCACAGCTAGGAAAAGCTAATGTACCAACCACAGTCGGTCCACCACCAGACAAAGAAAGCAAGAGGATGGACCTTGTGGGGAGAAAGGTCTAGAGAAGTGCAGCAAACTAGTGGCAAATAGCTAATTCTAGAAGCTACCAGAACCGTTCCGAAGAAGGTAAAAACATTGTCAACCCATGTTTAAAGTCAGCTCTAGATGCAGCAGAGGCATCAAGCAGACAAATGATGATCGGCATCACTGACGGAGCGACGCGGAAGGCGCCAGTGAGCGCAAAAGGACAGGATAAAGCCGGCTGCACCCCGGCAGAGCGGGGGGAGAGTACCACTTACCGACAAACGCCGCCACTGCCGAGAGTCTTTCAGGGGGCAGAGAAATCCCTGTGGATAACGCCGACACCGCCAAGAGTCACCGGAACACCTGACTCCGCGCCGCCGCTCCGGGGGACTACAACTCCCGGCAGGCCACGCGGCGGCGCGTTCTGAGCGACGCGGAAGGCGCCAGTGAGCGCAAAAGGACAGGATAAAGCCGGCTGCACCCCGGCAGAGCGGGGGGAGAGTACCACTTACCGACAAACGCCGCCACTGCCGAGAGTCTTTCAGGGGGCAGAGAAATCCCTGTGGATAACGCCAACACCGCCAAGAGTCACCGGAACACCTGACTCCGCGCCGCCGCTCCGGGGGACTACAACTCCCGGCAGGCCACGCGGCGGCGCGTCCTGAGCGACGCGGAAGGCGCCAGTGAGCGCAAAAGGACAGGATAAAGCCGGCTGTACCCCCGCATCGCGGGACGCGAGCGGGACGCCCGGGGCTAAGCCCGGGCAAAGGGCGGGCCCTCTACGGCCCTCATCGGCACGACCGGCCAGGCTAGGCCACCCCCCTGATATTTCCTGCATATTTCATAAGGTACTGTTCCCAGTTCAGTTCTTATATAGATTTTGGTTATTTTAAGAGGCATTGGCCTCCATTTCCATTACTGGATGGTTGACTGACCTGCATGGTACATTGTTGCCAACATTGTCTGTACTCACCAGATCTGTGCCCTGAGGACTATCACAAACTATTTTAACAATCATGGGGAAAAAGCTGATTCCTGCCCCGGTTGAGCCAGTGAATACTATCGACTCATACTTAGTACAAGTAGTCAGTAGTATTAACAACAAGAGAAGGCAATCACTCGGGCTAAGCCAATCACCTATCTTGCATACAGATAGTCCCTCCACAAGCATCTTAAGCACAGCGACATCGGAGTCACTCATGGAAAAACAACCGTCAGTCCCTGCAGAGCAAGACCCTCATAATAATAACAGTATTGAGGTAGCGGCTGATGCCGACGCTGATGTTGACCTATCAATAGATAGAACTGATCTAATAGATCTTTCAGATAGCGTTTTTATTGATGTGAACCATCAGCCAGTTGTTCCGGAGGAAGTTTCACAATCCTTGCAGCCCTCAACACGGGCTGTTAGAGCCTGCAGAAGACTTCAAGCTAAGAGGGGGGGGAAACAATTAGGAAGGAAAAAACCCGCAACACCACCCACTAGGCGGGGGGGGAGACACACGGAGCCCGACATTGATATAGAGCCCAAATGCACTAGTGATGATGATCTTTTTATTAGGATCCAAGAAATGATAGATATCAAGATTAGGACAATAATTAAACCCCTCATCGGGAAATTAGATAAAATAACATCCGAGGTTAAAAAACTGGGTGGGGTACATATTAAACTAGTAGACGAGGTTGAGAATCTATTTTTATTTTATTTTTATTTTATATTCTTGTAAAGCGCCAGACTAGACCCCCGAAGGGGTATCTCCGCGCTATTGCTGTAACAAGAAGGGTTCCAAATAAATTGAATGTCCAGCCTAAGGGGAAACTACAGGGCATTATTAGTGGGGTACAGGTAAGTTTTTAAAGTTTTCCGGAAGGTCAAGTGGCTGGAAAGAGATCTTAATTCCGGGGGCAGCGAGTTCCAGAGTATTGGTCCGGCATAAGCTAATGCACGGCCACCTTGTCTAGTCTTTTTTACTCTGGGTACTTGCAGTAGCTGCTGATAACTGGAGCGCAAAAGGCGTCCGGGAACGTAGGGCTGAAAAATAGTGGTCATATGTTTTGGACCCTCCCCTGTCAAGCTCTTATGAATAGTACACAGTGTTTTAAACTGGACTCGCTTCCTCACAGGGAGCCAGTGGAGTCTCATCAGCAGGGGGTGTGAGGGTGTCCTTGGGGGGGCGTTCAGGATAATCCTTGCAGCTGTATTTTGGATTACCTGCAATTTACTGAGTTGTTCTTCGTTTGCTCCAAGGAGCAAACCATTGCAGTAATCAATCCTGCTGATGACAAGAGCCTGTACAAGCGTCTTTCTATGATGATCCGGTATGTAGGGGAAAACACGCCTTAACATACCAATTGCCCGGAAGCAGTTACCAGCGACTTGGTTAACATGGCCCTTGAAAGTGAGCTGCTGATCGAAGAGTACTCCCAGGTTCCTGACTGAACTCTTGGGAGTAGGGACAGGGCCCAGCTCTAGTGGCCACCAATCGGGTGCCCAGTGTGTCGCCGCTTGTCCGAAACACATGACCTCCGTCTTCCCTACATTACACTGCAGGCAGTTAGATGACATCCACTCTGCAATGGCTCTCATGCCATCTGCAAAAGATCTTTTTATTGCAGGTGTAAGATGTTTAAAGGGAAAAAGGAGTTGAGTGTCGTCGGCATACGACACAGGGGTGAAGCCGAAAGATCTTGCTAAGTTGGCTAGGGGGGCCACATACACATTGAAGAGTGTAGGACTCAAGCACGAGCCTTGCGGCACTCCCTTATTGAGCTCCCTAAGGGTGGATTTGTGGGAGCCCAGCCTAACTTCTTGATGACGGTCAGTCAAAAAGCTCTTCATCCATGCCAGAGCCACTCCTTCTACTCCCACCTCGCCTAGGCGGTTGAGGAGCACCGTGTGAGACACCGTATCAAAAGCGGCGGAGAGGTCCAACAGCACCAGAATCATTGAGCTGCCATCATCCAGTGCCATTTTGATGTTGTTGGTCACTGTCTGAAGAGCTGATTCTGTGCTGTGGTTTGGCCTGAACCCTGATTGAGAATGGTCCAGGCCATCCGTCGCCTCAAGATGTTGAGAAAGATAGGTGTTCACGTGCCTCTCCGTAACCTTGCCCAGGTAAGGTAGGAGAGAGATGGGTCGTAAATTGGAGAGGTCTGTCCATGGAGAAGATGCCTTTTTTCTAATCGGGTTCACCACCGCCTTTTTCCAGTCTGCTGGAACCTGACCTTTTGTTAGAGAAATATTCACCAGTTCTAATATGGAGGGACCCATGAGAGAGATCATGGGGCCGATCATCTTGGCGGGAATAAGGTCATTTGGGGACCCTGATTTGATTTGGCCGCAAAGGGAGAGAAGCTCTGTGTTAGAAATTGAGGGAAAGGCTGTTAGAGGTGTTTTATTGTTGTTTGTTGTCGGGGTCAGAGGATTACTATTGATAGTTTTATTCATAGCGCTGTTAGTTGCCACTATTTTTCCATATATGTTATTTATTTTATCCTCAAAAAAAGTCGATACTTCATCACATAAATCTTGTGAGAAGTCCTCTGAGCTCTCACACGCGGTCGGTTTAATAAAATTCTGAAGAATATTAAAAAGTTCCTTAGAACAATTGCCTGCTTGTGATATCTGTTGCGTGATATGCTGTTTTCTGGCAAGTTTAATGTTTTTATAGTACTTTGATTGAGCGTTTAAAAAAGCTGTTCTGTTACTCTCAGTTTTCCTTTTTCTCCACGCTTTCTCAACTCGCCTACAGTTTTGTTTTTCTGCTCTCAGTTCGGAGGTATACCAGCTATCTTGTTTGGATAAAGGATACTGCTTATGCTTTTTCAAGGGGGCTACAATGTCAAGGGCTAGCTTTATAGAGGTGTTGAGTTTAGCTAGAGCCGTATCGGCTGTGTCTGTTATCATAATTTCCGGATCTTTCCAAAGTTCCTGGATTTTATTAATAGTGACTTTGTGCCATTTTCGCCGCCAGATGGAGGGAAGAGAAACGCGCTTTGCAGTACTTGGAGGTGTTACTAATAAAAATTCTAATATTGAGTGGTCTGTCCATGTCATTTCTTTTGCTGGAGAGCAGATAACTTTAGCACAGTTGGTAAAAAGTAAATCCAGCATATGTCCTCCTCTGTGAGTGGGACCTTGGTTTTGTAATTCTAGACCTAAATTAGAAAGGTCGGTAATCAAGTCAGAGGATTCGGAGAGCATGGGCAAGTCTGCATGTACGTTAAAATCACCCAGAAGAAGAAAGTCTTGTTTGGATTTAATATGAGGGGCTAAAATTTCCTGCAGAGTAAGTGCAAATTTAGGGTTCGGTCCCGGAGGTCGATAGACCAGAGCACCTTTCCAGGTGATGTGGTTGGTAAGTGTGAATTTAAAAATCATTGTTTCTAGCTGTGGGTGTATGTGTTGCTCGCTAATAATCACTTTTATACAATCTTTATATATAATAGCCAGACCCCCTCCAGTTTTGATGTCTCTATCTACATGTTTGATTTTATACCCAGAGGGAATCCCCATGGCAATAGCCGTGACAGTGTGGGGTTTTAGCCATGTTTCAACAAGGAAACAAATATCTGGCTGCATAGTGTGAATCAAATCCCAAACCTCGTGCTGATGCTTGGGTAGAGATCGCACATTAAGTAGAAAGCTCTTAAGGCCCGGTACGGGGGATTTAGAGTCTGAGGGAGGAGTGCCCTTTTTAGAGAGATGCCAACATTGTAAGCATGAAAAGGCTCCCTCAACACAATGCCATGGTATTTTGGTGCTACATGGCACCTGTGGTCTGAGGCTTAGTAGCACTTGGCGAGAGTACATAATTCGCCGCAGGTCCTTACCGGTGGAAGATTGTGGCACAGTATCATGGTCCATCGCCCCTCGCCCCGTCCTGTCGCGGACGGGCGCAGACGGGCTTTTCTTCGGCGCTTCTTAGGCGCGCTCGAAGGCGCCCCCTGCGCGCAACCGCTGCGCGCTTCCTGGAAGGGCGTGGCTAAATAGCCCGGAGTGAGGTAGCCACTAGAGCGCTAACCTCTACTCCGGGACTACCGGAAGTGCTGCTGCCTGGCTCTGCCTGTCCGCCCTCCGCTCAACGGCACTGGTTGCCGAGTCGGACCGAGGCGGGCAGGCGATGGTATCGAGCCCACAAATTTAATACCCACAGCTGTGGAGGTGACCCCACCCGAAAGCAATTTGCAACCCTTGCAACAAGGTCCGCTGCTTTTGCCAGCGTTGCCTTCTGTACCTATTCCTGGTCAGGATGCTGTCATAGACAATAGAGAAGGCCGAAACAGTAACACCGGCGCAACAGTAGTTATACATCAAGAGGATGTTTCAGCCCAATTTGTCGTGGAAGCTTCGCCAGTAGTGCTGGTGCTGGCGAATGTCCCGGTCCTATCAGAAGGGAAAAAAGAGTCTAATCAAGATTTAAAAGATAAAGCACTACATTGGCTCTCCAACAATATGTATATGGCACAACAAGGGCTTGATAAATTGGCAGGGGATATTGTCATGACTAGGAGGGTCTCCTGGATTGGCAGTAAGCCTAAAAAGTTCCAGGGGGACTGCGTAATCCTAAACTTTGCCAATTTCGAGGTCCTCCCAGAAATTCTGAATAATGTTTTCCCACCCCAACGTCGTAGCGGCTCTATAGTTCCTCTTACGCTTAAGTTTTTCTATGATGCGACCCGGTTTGCCACTATACCCATTATTCCAAGTCATAAAAGACACGCTAACCCCAGTAGCTGGGGCGGGGGTACCACATATCAACATTTAAATGACTGGTCCAAGCGTACAGTATATCGTGAGCCTGGAAGATTTAATTATCATACAGAGCCAACTAATAGGCAACCCCTTGCATACGATACAAGGCCTAATGGCTGGGGTTCTGGCCATATGGGCCATGAATATAGTGCACATGTATTTAGGCCCTCACACTGGTTGAGAAATGACCACTTCCCCACGCGCCCATATATTCCACAACCTATGTGGAACCCAGCTTCACACGGACAGGGCCAGGTGGCTACTCCTTTTGAGTGGGGTTTTGCCACTGGAAATAGGTTCGGTCCTTTATCGGACCTGAATACTTGTGATTGACTCGTTCCAGGAGTTGATATGGACAGGGAGGTGTGGAATAACCCAATAGCAATATGTGGTGATTTGAACATCTTTGAGCAATTAAATATTCCTGCCCCAAACGTAGCATCAGAGCCTCAAGTGTCAATGACCTCTGCACAGCAAGTGTTCGAATCTGGTATAGTGGCTACGGTAGACTTGAGTATGGAGGGAGAGGGTACACAGAGCCCGTGTCTAGTTGGTAATAGCCATGGTATATCACGGCAACTAGCAGCGGAGGGTGATTTAGAGGTCACAAATGAATTGAGGTTACCCACTGATTCCTGCAGGATTATTAGTTGGAATGTAGCAGGCTTAGCTGCAAAACGCCGGGATGTTTCCTGGACTAGCTTTGTCACTGAGCACCATATAATCGCCTTACAAGAAACATGGGACACATCCAGCAATCTTTGGTTCACCTGCTTTACTAAACCAGCAGTGGCTAGTAGGGCAGGCAGAGCTAAAGGTGGCTTGGTGATTTTGTTTGCATTAGATCTAGCGGGCAGCTACAGGGAGATCAGTACTGACTCTGATAATATCCTTATGATTGAAAGGGTGATTAATAAAACCTCTAGGACCTTATATGTAAATTTTTACAATTCGGGGAATTTTGAGTATAGCGGTCGCAATATCTCCAGTTTGGACAACATTTTAAATTCAGCAGTACAGAATACTGAGTTCGTTTTTGAGTTTATTTTATTAGGCGATTTTAATATTCATTTATGTAACCTATCATGTAAGGGAAGAAGTACAAATGAGTTTGATGATGCAGCTTTACAGGGCCCTCATTTTGAACATTCTGCTGAGGGCCAGGAGCTTGAGGATCTGTTGGCTAATTATGACTTGTATGAACCGGCTAGTGGTCTGAGATTGCCAACTTTTACCGGTGCCCAAAATGGCACAGTGATTGACTTTATTTTTGTCTCACAAGGGATTGTAAATCAGACTATGGCTTATTGTACAGTTGCTACACACTATAGTGACCATAACCCAGTTTTACTCGAAGTGGCCTGGGGAGCCCAGATGGGTGCGCCACCAAGGAAACAAAAACCGGCTCACCCACTGAGGACCACTGATCAAGACCGACGAGTGAAGTGGGCTAAAGTGATTCCGGAAAATTTTTATGGAAAATGTTTTCCTAAAATTAAAGATAATGTGGAGACTTGCAAAAATCCGGGCACGCAAGGTTCTCACATAGTAGCGGCTTATGAGGCAATCTGTAATCAGGTATCCAAGGACCTTTTAGCAAAACCATTTCAGGTCGGACAAGGACACAAGCGATGGTTTGATTCTGCATGTTCAAAAGCCCATAGAGATTTGCTGGCAGCCTTAAAAAAGTCTCCAAGGGACAAAGATGTAATCCTGAGTTTAAGGAAAAACTATAAGTCAGCCGTCAAGAAACGCAAAGACACCATCAAAAGCGAAACATGGGACAATCTCCTCTCGGCAGCAGTGCTGAAGGATAGCAGGAGATTTTGGGAGATTGTCAAACAGCCCATATTCTCTGTTGACAGCAATGCACCTATGGACTGCGTGATCACAGATGAAAAATGGTTGTGTTTCTTCAAAAATGTTTATGGGGGTAACGAAGCCGGTTGTAATGATGTTCCTTTAACAAATGTGGATTTTCAACCAATCAACTTTAACCCACAAGAAGTGGAGAAAGCTATCCTGGCTACCACTAAACATAAGGCACCTGGTCCCGACGGAGTCCCCGCTGACTTTTTTATGTACTGTCCTAAACTGTGGGCTGAGGTCATGTCAAATGTGTTTAACGCAGTTAATTGTAACCCAGCTCCTGCCTCGTGGGCCAGATCCACCATCGTCCCTATTTTCAAAAACAAAGGACAACGGGATGATCCCGCGTTCTATAGGCCTATATCCCTCTTGGACTCAACGATAAAAATTCTGGGCAGAGTTCTTTTATCTAGATTGAGGGAGAACGTTGAGGGTTGTGGTGGGTTGTCTGACCTACAATATGGTTTTAGGGAGAGAAAAGGGACGGTCGAACAATGTATTAATCTGCATCTACTCATCTCAAAGTACACAGTGGCCAAGGAGGGTTCTGTGTTTTTAGCATTTATGGACCTATCCTCGGCCTTTGACCTCGTCAATAGGTCAAAACTTTGGTCAATTCTTTTAGAGATGGGTATTGATGAAGCCTTGGTAACGTTCATGGCAACCATGCATCAGGAGCTTTTTGCAGCTGTCCGAGTGTCAAACAACGGCAGATGTACCCCGCTTTTTAAATCATTAAAAGGGGTCCGGCAAGGCTGCATTTTAGCGCCCACGCTTTTTACCATCTATATCAATGGCTTGGGGGAATATTTGCGAGACCAGGACGCGGACGTACCACGTGCAGGAGGAGTCCATATTCCGGCGCTCCTGTACGCGGATGACGCCGTGTTGATTGCTCGCACTGGTGTAGGTCTGCAGCGTCTTCTAGACGCTTTTGGCTCGTTCATGGATAACCTAGACCTTAGGGTTAATGCCGCGAAATCGCATACTATGGTTATGGGCCGTGAACGTTTCAAAAAGAAACATAAATCATTTTTCTGCAGAGGGGCTTTGGTTGCCAAGGTAACCACATTTCCCTACCTGGGCGTTTTGTTTGACCAGAATGGATCGTGGGGGCCACAGATCAGAGCTAAGAGGCTGGCGGTCATAAGATCTTCCTCAGCGCTCCTGGGCTTTGCTGGCAAGTTGGGTGCCAGGCCCATGGAAGCCCTTCTAAAGATTTATAAGTGCAAGCCTGTTGCTATCGCCCTGTATGGATCCCCTTTGTGGGGGTATGTGAATCTTGACCCAATACAAAGGGCAGAAAATAGATTTATAAGATCATTACTCTCTATCCCCCAGTCAACTACGACTCTTTCCATACATAAAGAGGTGGGTTTACCCTACCTGTCAGACTCATTGAGTTTAGCCCCTCTAATTCTGTGGCTGAAAATGTGGTTGAACGAAGATCTCCCTTTGAACCACATAATATTGAAGGATGTTTTATTACTTGATAAACATAGTAGCATCCCATGGTTGGCCTATTTGATCAACTCATTTACTGATCTGGGTCGCCCGGAACTCTTTTTAAGCCCAGATAAAATTAGAGCTTTGGACATAGACCTTATAAAACAGTCATTCAGGGTTATGAAGGAAACGCGTCGTGAAGAAGCTGAGATGCAGAAGCCAGCAGTTAGGGCCCATAACTTTTTGGTGAGCGAACCATCTCTTGCATCTTATCTCATTTTTGTCACAGTCCCTTACCACAGGTTTTTATTAACTAAATTTAGGTTTAACCTGATACATTTTTATTTAGGTTCTTTTACATCTTGGCAGAAGCCAGATTTAGCACCCCCCTGCAGTTGCGACCATTTTTCTGTTCAGGATACAATGCATTTCATTATGTTTTGTAGTTTATATAATGAGCAGAGAAGAAAATATTTGCTCCCTATCCTGAAAGAAGCAGCCTTTACTCAGGTGCGTCCGGCGTTGCTTTATCTACAACTCCTGACTAATCCCCGTACAACTTTTTGTATTGCAAACTTCTTAGTGG
Source organism: Lissotriton helveticus (assembly GCF_964261635.1). Taxonomy (NCBI): domain Eukaryota; kingdom Metazoa; phylum Chordata; class Amphibia; order Caudata; family Salamandridae; genus Lissotriton; species Lissotriton helveticus. The sequence continues at coordinate 426,574,518 of NC_136071.1, forward strand.
CCGCTGTAAGGGCAAAAAGGGGAGGTTAGATGTTGCCTTAAACTTTTTAAAATTGTTCTGTCTTTTCTTTGATGGATTGTAAAATGTATTTTCTATTTATTCTTGTACATAGTATTTATAACATAATATGCATTTAGTTTGATGTTTTTTAGGTAATTGAAGGGTCATTTATGTATATATCCCTTTCAGGGTTTTTATTGTTTGTCTCTTTGTATGACTTATAATAAGTCGAATAAAGATATTCTGACTGACTGACTGACACTGAAAGAAGACACACATGGCTGCGAATCTCCGGTTTCAAGCCAGATGTTTGAAGCAACATTATAAACTCACCGTTCAATGGCGAACAACTATTTGGAAGTGTCATTGACGACAAACTAAACCAATTAAAAAAGGACAAGAAAACAGCAAAGCAGATGGGCGCCCTACAATTGAGGCATGCGTAGAGGCACACCCTCAAGAAGACTAACAGGTAGAGGTAACCACCAACCTACTACCTCACATCAAACCTATCTGCAAACTTACCAAAGAGCAAGCCAGGGTCAGCAGCTAGGGCAGCAGCACAACTGGCAGTATCCACAAGGAAGGCAATCCTTTTGAGGGCGCCGTGGTGGCAGAGGCCAGCTACAAAGAGGCGGACCACAAACCACAACTAAGTGACTGCATTCCAAAGCTTGCACTGTCGCAGAACACCACTGAGTGTGCCCACAAGGACTCAGCCTATACAAGAACATCATCCTGTAAGTTCACAGTTCCACCAGCATACTACACCAGTAGGAAGCAGACTCAAATATTTCCTTAAAAAATGGAAGGACATCACTTCAGATAAATGGATATTAAACATATTACAGTACAGTTACTGCATAGAGCTAAGCATGCGACCTCCAAACAAAAGATACTTTCAAAAAAGAGAGCGTGTACCACAGAAGGAAAAGAACAAGGGCATTTACTCCACGTACTTCCTAATTCCAATAGTACTCGGAACATTGCACTCAATATTAGACCTAAGGTTTCTAAACAAATTCATAAAAACACAAATATTAAAAAAGACTATTCTGCAAGAGGTGATACCTCAATTGCAAAAATGAGATTACATGGCAACCATAGACTTCAAGGATGCATACTTACACATCCCTATGAACAGAAGACACAAAAATCTATTGAAGATTTGTTGTCAACAAGACACACTATCAATTCAAAGTGCTGGCATTCGGCCTAAAATCAGCACCAAGAGTGTTCACCAAGTGCCTAGCAGCAGTAGCCGCTCATCTGAGAAGACCAGGCATTCATGTTTACCCGTACTTAGACGACTGGTTAGTACGAGCAGGCTCCTACAGTCTCTGCAAACTGCAAATACAACAGGTGATACAGACACTAGTTCAGCTCGGTTTTTCAATACATTGGGAAAAATCTTCACCAGAGCCTGAACAAATAAAGGTATACTTAGGTGCAAAAATAAATACTGTGTTAGGAAAGGATTTTCCAAGTAAAAAGATGAGAATAGCCTTACCTGAAGGAGGCTCATCAATGCCAGAAAGGACAACCTCTGACATTGGGAACAGTGGGGAAAGTACTAGGAATGATGGCTTCATGCATCCATTTGATTCCCAGCATTCGATTACACATGAGAACCTTTCAGGAATGGCTTCAAGAACAATGGTCACAAGCAACAGGGAGTTGGAAGGATCTAGTGGTTGTCCATAACAACAGATGCTTCCCAGATAGGATGGGTAGCACACATGAATAACCTCAAAGTAAGGGTATTGTGGACACAGCAGGATGCAGCGAAACACATCAATATCGTGGAGTTGAGGACCGTGTTCTTAGCTTCAAAAGCCTTTCAGAATGAGCTCTATGGAAAGAAGGTGTTTATACAAACAGACAACTCAACCGCCATGTTTTACATAAACAAGCAAGGAGGAACTCAGTCTGTACCACTCTCAACTCTACCTCAAGAACTTTGGAGATGGCAATTCCAAAGAACATAGACCTAATAGCAATGCACCTACCTGGAAAGGACAGAAAAGAAGCAGACAAGCATCATCCCACGAGTGGGAACTGAAGCAATCGGAACGCCAAAAGATTTTCAGGAAATCAGGGACTCCACAAATAAACCTATTTGCAGCACCCCACAATGTAAAAATGCCAAATCTTTGCCGCCAGGCAACCTTGCAGTCAGTCCCTAGGGAATGCGTTGCGGATAGACTGGTCAGGCATATTTGCTTACACTTTTCCCCCGATACCACTACTCCACAGGGTTATCAACAAATGCAAAATCAGCCAAATGACAATGAATCTAATTGCACCACAGTGGGCCTGACAGACTTGGTTCTCAGATAATGGAGATATCTCGGAACGATGCACAAATTACCAAAAAAGCAAGACTTCCTAACAGTGCAAAATGGAAGAGTACTTCACCCATAACCCGAGAGCGTAAGCCTAGCACCATGGCTCCTGAGGACTTGGAATTTGCACATCTCAAACTGCCAGAAAGCACAAGGGCTGTTCTCAGAGAAGCTAGAAAGCCAACAGCAAGAAGATGTTACACAGCACAATGGAAAAGATGTACACAATGGTGTCTTAAAGAGCATCATTCAACAAAGGTCAGAAAGGAGAGAACAGTTCTCAAGTACTTGACACATTTACTACAGAGTAAACTAAGCTACACATCATTAAAAATACACTTGGCAGCAATTGTAGCATATACAAGAGGTGAAACAGGGAAACGTTTCTTCACTACTCATGTGGTCAAAAGGTTCCTAGAAGGAGCGGAAAGAATCACACCTTCAAAAATGGTGCCAGCACCCACATGGAACCTAAATATAGTTCTTGCACAGATGATGAAAGTACCATTCAAACCACTACACAAAAGAAACTCCACAAATGGTCACACTAAAGACGGCCTTATTAGTGGCAATCACATCTCTACCTAGAGTTAGTTAAATACAGGAGCTAACACTACAGGAACCCTACTTCCAAATACATAATGACCGTATTGTCATGAGAACAGATCCACATTTTATGCCAAAGATGGTATCAAAATTCCACATAAACCAGACTATACAAATACCAAGTTTTTTTCTAAATCAAAAAACTCAAGCAGAGAAGCTTTGCATATACTTGGCGCTAGAAGAACAGTCATGTATTACATTGAAAAAAACAAGGAATACAGCTAGACAAAGCATTTCTTTGTATCATTTGCTAATAGCTTTTTGGGAATACCTGTAACCAAAAACGCCATTGCAAGATGGATTGTGCAAACCATACAGTTATGCCACAAGCAAGCGGGACAAACATTACAAGGTGCCCCACAGGCTCACTCAACAAGAAAGAAAGGTGCCACTGTCTCTTTTCTAGCAAATACTCCAATTCAAGACGCTTGCAGGTCTCTAACGCTTGCATGGTTGGAACATAGTCTTCAGTGCACACATTCACAAGACCTTACTGTGTGGACATTCAAATGAATAAAGAAGCACAAGTAGGACAAAAGGTCTTACATCATCTATTCACAAACCAACGCTCATCTTCCACCCAACCACCACAAGACTAACAGCTGCTATCAAGTCTATGCAAATCATGTGAATCCAGAAAAGATTCACGCTGCAAAACAAATAGTTTCTTACCTGTCGGTGTAATTTTGCATGTTAAAGAATTTTCTGGATTCACTAGAGAACCCACACTCATCCGCCAGGAAGGATGAGAAAAAAAAAGTTAGAAAAAAAAGGAATCGGAAGATGGCGACCAAAGGTGCAAGTCTCCCGAGGAAGCCCGTCGAAGTCACAAGAGGACACCAAATGGTGGTATGTCGACGCCCATCAACAAACAAACCAAATACATCAATTTCGTACCCAACTACGAGATGGTGGAATAATGCACAGCATGTGAATCCAGAAAGTTCTTCAAGCTGCAAAACTACAGCAACAGGTAAACTATTAGTTACTAGCTGTCCTGGAGGAAGGTGTAAACACCTTCTGCCAGAGCAGACATTGTTTCTGACATCTGATAGTGTGGCTCTCTCCTCTCCTTGGGCGTTAGAAACCTGTCTGTGGTAGCAGGCTGGACTGAACTGGTCGAGGGCAAGTAGGGTTCAGGGGTGTACCTATAAGGTACCCTCTGGGTGCATGTATTAATAAATCCATCACTAGGATCAGTGTGTGTTTATTAATACAAGGTGTTTGGTACCAAACATCATATGTTTCAATTGAGCCGTTATGTAGCCTGGAAACTCGTTTTGAGCAGTGCCCAGTACATACCGTTAGATGGCTTTCCTGTTCACTTGTAACCTCTAGTAATGTAACCACACATTACAGGGGCATAGCTGCTCATATAGATATTTCCTCACATGTAATATGATGCATCCTGCCTTAGGTCTGTAAGGCCTCCTTTAGGGTTGACTTACAAATAGTTCATGTTTTGTGAGGGAACAATGCACACAGGTGGTTATGTTGTAGTTTCAATTTTTATAGTACCTTGTCACACAGCCAGCAGTCTGCCTTAGTTTGGTGCTGGTCCCAAGTGTGGCACAAGATAGGCTGCAGTTAATAAACACTCTCCCTATTCCCTTTTCTATACTGTTCCCTTATTCTCTTCATCTGTGGCCTACTTCTACTAACTGGTTAAGCACCTCCAGAATCCTTCGGAGAGGACTGGTACTGGACCAGTAACTCTTTTGGGCTCGCACCAAACTCTGGGAGGTAATTTCCAAGGAGACAATCATAGGGGAGGTATGTCCTGACTAACACCCTTCTCCAACTAAGGGACCCAGATATTTCTAGGGGGACTAAATCCACAGGCCTAACAGTAACCTCTACTGGGATAGCCCTTACCTGTGTAGTCTGTCACAGAAACTTTCTTTATTACTCTTCCGTAGCATAAAAGTATTAATGTATTTAATTTCATTTGTAAGGAAATGTTCAAAAAACTAAAGCCAATAACTCTTTCCGATAAAAATGCAGCTACAAACCACAAACGCTGTGCTTTGACGATCCAATTAAAAAACCCAGACCCATAAAATAAACCTAAACAATAACCATTTGAAAAGGTTTCCTTTTGACATGATGCTACAGTATAATCAGTCTACACCTTGAGCCATAAAGTGCAATTATACAGTCCTGCTAAACATGCCTCTTCGTGGCAGTAGACATAGCATGGTATACAAATGTCTTCCCAACACTGCTTCAAAAGTGCAGTAGTACCAAAAAATTGCACTGAACCTTGGGCACAAAGGAAAGTACTAATTACAGCTTACAGGACATTGTTTGGGTTTGTGAAATAATTAGGCTGAGGTTATGGTACCATGAAAACTAGTGAGAGAAACTACAGGATATCATGCAGGATATGTCATAAAACCCAGGTATACAGTTGAGTTACTAATAAAGTGTTTGAGGGTGCAATAGAACCAAGAAAGTGCACCATAACGTAAATACAGGAAACATACTTTAAGCAGCTTGCAAGACAGTTGCACTGAGCAATGAAGAAACAAAGCTTACAGAACAAAGTGCTAAACATACCTAAAACCACATACATTATAAATAAGTTTTGCAGAACAAACACTTCTGAACTCCTGTCATGATGGTGCACCTCTTCTCATTTTTAGACATTGCCATACGAAGAGAACCATAATATGGGTATGGCAGACCAAAGCGTCGTCAACTTGTAACAAAAAGTGCAGTGCAAGTCTGCATTGTCTAAAATTATACCTTTTAAGAAGTGGTAGCATCGTTCTTATCCCAGGGGCATTGTAAAACAAACAAAAGAACATGAAGTGCTGGGTGATTTGGGCAGATATTCAGTCACACGGCAAGGGATTAGCTCCTTCAGGGACTGACACTTTTGTGGATAAGGCAAACACAAGGAGGTGATGGATGGAGCTCTGAAACGTTTCAGACACTCACCCCAGACACAGATCTGGGTTGAATCCATCCCCGGTCTTGAGCTCACTTAGCTACCCTAGTTCAGACAGCAGCCATATGCAAATCCGTCTTTATCCTGCTCCTCATTTGAACAGTCCATCCCGAACTGCCGAACCAGGGTTTCCCTGGACCGGAAACAAGCATCCTGGGAACGGTTTTGGGTTAACACCCCCTATCAGCCAGGCTACCTCGGGGAACAGGGTTAAGGCTGGGTCCAAACTGGAATGGCGTGGCAAGCAAAATAACAATGGATTAAACCCAGACCTGTGACTTGGGGTGAATGGTTGACAATGTTCAACATTCCGTCCATCTTTTTTTGTTTCCTTTTCAGACTAAGTGGAAGGGTATGCCCAGACGTGGGTCACATGCTTATGAGGGGTTTGCTCCGAAACCTGTCCCAGGATGCTTGTTTTCCGCTCCAGGGAAGACCTGGCCTGGCATTTCGGGCTGGACTGTTCTCATGGGGAACAGGGTCAAGGCGGATTTGCATATGGCTGAGTCCAAACTGGAATAGCATGGCCACTCCATTTAATGCCATCGATTTCCACGAGTATTTGGCATCAAAAGAGGATACCCAGATAGGAGAAAGACAGGGTGTCAACCACCTTAAAATTGTTGATGTAAAAAAACAGGCTCTTCTTAGGTTTCCTACCATGCTCCATTGTATAGTTCTTACTTTCAATGACCCGCAGATCTACCTCCTGCATAAATGTGGTCTCTATTAGGGCTTGCAGTGCCCCCCCCCCCTCTTCTTGCCATTAGCACTACAATGTCATAGAGGAGTGTTGTAGAGAACGTGCCCCAATGTAGGGAATATCTACAACTCTAGCCACCAATGCTGATTTGAATCTGTTTGGGTACAGGGACAAAATAGAAAGGGAGCCAAAACTCACCTTTGTAAAAATGTAAATTGATACTTGTATAGCGCACTACTCACCCGCAAGGGTCTCAAGGCGCTTGTACGAATACCGCTGTGGAACCCATCCTGGCTTTCCCTGTGGGCACCCCCAAGGTGGAGGCCAGGCATCCTTAGCGTTGTGGGGGCCGTTGTGGAGATTAAGCAAGCTATTGCCCAGAGTTGCAGAGTGGGACTCCATGATTGGAATAGGCACCGAGGCGAGAATTATCAGGTCCGTGGAATTTTTTGAGCTCAAGACCCGCCGAGGCGGGGAATTGAACCCTGGTCCCGGGCTAGACCTCTGCATCAGGGTCTGCCGCTCTAACCATTGAGCCACACTTCTCCACCTTTGCCTAACCCACCGTTTGATCCTAAACGGTAGAGTGCACTTACCCTCTCTGTCATAACGAACACAGGCACTCACCTCGGGGCACAGCTCCCTGGTGAAAGTTATATTGGCAACCTCCATACCCATCTCCTTCATAAGTGCCCAGTGCTTGAAGTGAGAGATGCAATTGAACGCCGCTGAGAGGTCCATAAATACCAGGTAAATGGAACCATTCTTAGCGACAGCGTACTTTCCTACACGCATACTCTAGTTAAAATATTAATCAGTATTCCCTAGCTCCTTCCTGAAGCTATACCGGATATCGGCTAGGATATTGTTGGCCACTGCCCAGGCCTCTAATCTATGTAGCAAGATTCAACCCATTACTTTAGATGATAAATCGAGTAAGGATATAGGTCTATAATTCTTTGAGAGCTACTTATTGCCCTTTTTGTAGCTTGGCACATTGGTTGACTTTTTACATGAGGCTGGGGGCTTACATTGCAATAGCATTAAAATTGTCACATGCAGGGCAGTCCATAGAGCCTGGCAATCTAAATAAAAACACATCCTTAGGGACTCAGTTAGAATCGGGTGCCTTGCCCCTGCCACACTCACCCAGCGCCCTCTGCGCCTCCGATAAATAAAAAAACTAGAGGGGAAACATCACCACCTTGCTCAGTCCTAGCAGCAGCTTCAGTGGAGTTTGTATCACTAGAGTAAATGGTAGAAAGATAGGAACAAGCAATCGCCCCCTTCCTCCCTCCTCCCCCAGACCTCCTCAACTACTTAAACAGATCCCCAGATGTCCACCACCTCCAACACCAGTCCCCACCCCCCTTTGCTGCATGTTGATTAACTGCAGATCTGCCTCCTGTCACGCTACGGAGATTGCTGAAACTATTCTCAATGACGACATTGATATTGCTGTCCTAACTGAAACATGGCTCACCCCCCACTCCACCCCCATCCTTGATATGCTTATCCCCCCTGGTTATAATATCATCAGAAAAGACAGAATCGAACAAACAGGCGGTGGACTTGCCTTAATTTTCAAAGCCGAACTTAACATCTCACTAATCAATCTTCTAGACCCTTCATCCTTTGAATACCTCTGCGCCGATCTCACCATACCTGACTCCCCCACTACCCGGCTACACCTCATCTACCACCCCCCTGGCAACAACATCCCCTTTACGGAAGAACTGACCGATCTTATCATACAATCGTCACTCTCTCATTCTAATAACCTCTTCCTCGGTGATTACAACATCCACTGGAACAACAAGGATGATCCTGCTGTCATCCTACTTAAAAATACCATGGACATCACCAATATGTCCCAACTCTGCCTTTCTCCCACTCATAACAAAGGTGCAACCCTTGATGCTATTATAACGAACAACGATCTAGCCTCCCTCACAAATATTATTCCGGTTGACTGGTCAGACCACTACCTCATCTTTTTCACTCTGACTAAAACTACCTCTCGCCCAGCCCCCACCAATTTACTATCCAAAAAATTCACACGCAACCTTCACCGTATTCCTCATGGCGAACTCGAAACAACAATTAAAGCTCACTTAGATTTACCACCTCTCTCTGACAGCACAAATGACCTTACCGACCATTATAACAACTCTATTCTTCAAGCCCTAGACAAAATTGCTCCTATCAAACTTAAACAACAAAAAAACATACCCCCTAAGACCTGGTTCAACTCCGAACTAAATAATGAAAGACGGTCTCTAAGACATTCTGAAAGGGTCTGGAGATCCCACCCAAACGCTGACAATCTGACTATCCTTAGAACTACTCGAGCCCAGTACAAAAAACACATATTTAATGAAAAAGCCTCCTTTCTACGATCTCAACTTGATCAAGCCAGAAACCGCCCCAGAGAACTCTTCAATATTGTAAAAAAACAAACATCCACTGGCCCTCCTAAAATATTAGCCTCCACCGACAAATGCGAAGAAATTGCTAGCTTCTTTACGAACAAAATCAACATGATCGAACTATCCTTCTCTTCCCTCCCTCTGTCACCCCATCCTACCACTACCCTACACACTCTTCCTAACACTCATAATTCTATGTCGATCAGTTCCTCCACTTCGACCGATACCTCGGATTCCCCACATGATCTACCCCTGCCTAACACCTTTCATATAACAAACTCCCCCGCTAAAAACAATGCCTCTTGGAACGATTTCAGTCCTGTATCCGAATCTTTGATCACTAATATCATGGGCAAACTCAAACCGTCTGCACACTCCAAAGATCCTCTCCCCGCCTTACTAGCGCAAGAACTTAAATCTACCATTGCCCCTATATGGACTAAAATTATCAACTCCTCTCTCTCCACAGGCTGTGTTCCTGCTTCCCTTCAACTTGGCCAAATCGCGCCTATTCCCAAAAACACCACAGCTGACCCCAATGATCCAAACAACCTTCGTCCCATCTCTAACCTTCCCTTCCTCTCCAAAGCCCTAGAAAAATGTGTCCTAATGCAACTAGAGAAACATATTGTCTCATTCAACCTCCTTGATGTCTTCCAGTCCGGCTTTAGAAAGGGATGCAGTACAGAAACTGCTATGCTTAATATCATAGACGATATTCACCGTTCCCTTGACAAAGGAGAATCCTCAATACTTATCCTTCTCGACCTCTCAGCTGCATTTGATACCGTCCACCACCCCACCCTTCTCAGCACTCTCAAAGATAGATTCGGCTTGGATGGCACGGTATTCAAATGGTTCTCCTCATTCCTGCAAAACAGATCTCAACAAATCAAACTTAGCCACTTCCTCTCCAAACCCCAACCTGTTTCTCTTGGTGTTCCTCAAGGTTCCATCCTCTCCCCTACCCTATTCAACCTGTTCATGGAACCACTCACCCTCAAACACTCTAACATCAGTTACCATCTCTATGCTGATGACACCCAATTATACTACAAGATCAAATCTCACAAAGACATCCTTCACCTAAATGAGACACTGACCAAAATTCAAACCTGGTTCCATCTGAACCATCTCAAACTTAACCCCAAAAAAACAGAAATCATAATTTTCTCTCCCAAAAACAATCCCCAGCCCATCCAACTCTGGTTAAATGACATCAAAGCACTAAACTGCCCTCTCTCCACCTCTAATACTGTTAAGTCCCTTGGCATCAGTATTGACCAAAATCTCAAACTCATACCCCACATTAAAAATGCATCCAAAAGCGCCCTTTTCACCCTTCTCCACCTCAAAAAACTTAAACCTTTTATTCCAGCAGAAGATTTCAAACTTGTTGTCCAATCACTGGTCCTCTCCAGGATCGACTATGGCAACGCCACTTTGGCTGGCACCCCTAAAGTCCATCTTGCTCCAATTAAATCCGTCCTTAACCTTGCTGCGAGACTCATCTCAGATTGCAGAAAATTTGATCACATCTCCCCCATCCTCAAAAATCTCAAGTGGCTACCAATAGAAGGAAGATCCACTTACAAAATTGCCTGCATCACTCATAAAGCTCTCCACCAAAACACCCCTCCCTATCTTACAACAAAACTTCAGAATGCAGGTTGTTCCAGACCCCTGAGAAGCACAAACTCACTTGTCCTGATCCCACCTAGACTTAAATATCAGAAGACCCAATCCTGCGCGTTCTCGGGTAACGCTCCCACAATCTGGAACTCACTCCCAAAGGATATCCGCTGCAACCCCTCCTACCATCTCTTCAAAAAAGAACTTAAAATACTGCTTCTCAACAAATACTGGGGTATCTAATGTCACTGACACTATGCATGTTCATAGCATCATGATACCCAGCACTACGATAACATCCCTGGTCACTCCTCTCTCTCTCCCCTATTATACTCTCCCTTTCCTCCTCCATTATACTCCTTCCTACTCTTTCTCACCCTCTCTCCTCTTCCCTCTCTCCCCTTTCCTTCTTTATTTATACACATTTTAAATTTCGATTTCCATGCTTCTCCACATTAGCCATGTCTGAACTCTCTGCCACAATGAAACGTTTTCTTGCTTGTTTTTATTCTACCTCATTGTTTTTGTTTTGCACCTTCACTGTTAAGCGCTCTGATACTCTTGGGTCCAGCAGCGCTATATAAAACCTTTGAAATAAATAAATAAATAAATAAATCAACCCACCTTCATTCCTGTATGTGTACTTCCGGCATAGGGGTCTGTATGTTCCTTAAAGTAGGGGGTGTTAAGCACCCTCCAAAACCCTGAGCTATCCTGCTTCATACTGGCTTCCCTAAGAGAATCCCAGGCCCTCACCCTGACCTTTTTCCATTTCAATTTCAACAGCTTTATTCGACAATTTGCAGTCATAAAAGCAATTCACAATAATACAAATGGAATGAATTATCCAAAAACATGAAGGATTAGGAGGTCATACATAGATCATAAAGCTAAAACTATTTCGCATCCCCAATATATAAAATTTGTGGATTAAAATTAGGGCTCCCGGTTTTCCGTTTTTACGGATTTATACATATAAATACAGACGGAAGACTATTTTTCCATTGTCTGTATTTATATTTAGAAACGGAAAAATACTATTAAAACTATGCATGGATGAGGTCACCTTCTGGCATGTGCTAATCAGCAGTGAGGAAGCACATCTCAGGCGCACCATCTGTGCGGGCTGGCTGCAGGGAGGCTCAGGGAGCTGCATCCCCTCCATCCATCACAGCTTCCAGGACCGGCTGAGGCATCATTTGATAAATTGTTTGCATCCCACATTCCTTCGTCAGACTTGTACAGCTCATCTGGTCCTTTCATTACTCCTCCTGCTGACCGAAGGCAAGAAGACAAAATGTCCATGCGGGTGTTCTCGTTGTACTAGAGTATTCTGGTAGTCCTTGTTGTAAAGGCTGCATCTGGTGTCTAGGCACACTGCCAGCCTGCTGATAACATACTACGGCATACCTTCAGCCTGTTTTCTGCAGACACACTGCCAGTCTACATGTGACACACAGACTTCTCACTAGAGGTAACGATCATAAGGCTCTCATGTCATATTTGAACAGTGCATCACATCCTAGCTACTCTGTTGCGTCCTGGTACTTGTAGTCATGAGTTTATACTGCAACAACTGCAAATTTGCACACCCATCTTGCAGAGGACCGTCCCCAGAATGTTGCACTACATTTGTAGTTCAATGAAAATTGAGGGCTTGGAAGTAGGGGCGTGGGAGGCGCTGCAGTACCCCCAAAATTGCCATGCTGGAGTTCAGAAGGTGAATGAGCAACAAAGGTGCCTTTGCTTTTTTAACTAGTCACAATTGCTGCTCATTCAAACACAGAGGGCAAGTGGCAGTCTGTCTTCCCACACATTTCTGCTTATTCTTTTAACATGGAAAAATTTGATTACTTTCTCTGACTATAAGGGGAGAGGATTTTGTAATAAGAAATGTGTGAATATATTGCTGGGATACATGGAGAGTGAAAGGATATGCAGCAGGATGTCAGTTTTTGGTAACAGATAATATTTCAATGAATGCGAATGAACTACACAAATAATTCAAAATATATCCGCATTTAGGAAAGCACAAATCAAGCTCCATTTTCGGAACAGAAGTGAGATGGATAAAAAGATTTTAATAGGATCAAAACAAATCAAGACACTTTACTTAGGAAACATTAAAAAAAATTACTATGAAAAATGCAGACGTTTGTACTGTGGGAATTGCAACTAATGTATGTAGCATGGCACTTGAAAGTTGGATCAATTAATACTGTGATACTAGCAAATGCAATGCATTTCTTGTATATTATAGAAGTACTGCAGCACTAAGTTTACTCAATACCTTCAACTTCAAGTGTAGAAAGGCATCTTATTTCCGTTGTGTTTTCAATTTAAATAAATGTGGAAAAATACTAGCTGTTGCGTCATCTTTCGTGTGTGGAAAAAATAAATGTGGATAAATACAGAAAAAATGCCCAAAAAATAAATACGGATAAATACAGACGGAAATGGCAAAAAAAATAAATACCATAAAACCAGGAGCCCTAATTAAAATCAATTAAAAAACTCGGAGTACAGGATAAAAACAATACAAATGTATACAAATCTCATCGTTAGATAAAATACCATTATAACTAATATACTTCTTGGTGTGTAATCATATAGTACATAATTGGGACACACACTCTGCCCCCCATAAGGAGATCGATAAGATGAGCCTTAATTTCGGGTGCCTCAATTTTTACACTCACTCTGTATTATTAGGCGAGCCCTCAAAGTCCATGACCACCCTAAGAATGTTGCCATAGCTATGACAATGGGCGGTGATGTCAGTCTGCAGGATGCATTCCGCTTCAGCTACCCGCCTCATGCCCAAAAGCCTACAAATTGGTAACAGCCAGACCAGACGCGGGCCGCATAAGCAACACAGGCAAAAAGGATATGGGCCAGGGATTCGTTGCGGGATCTGCACCCCGGGCACTTGGTTGTGGCTTGAGCTGACCATTTAACGGTAAAAGATCTCACCTGGAGCGTTCCCACCCTGAACTGGAAGTACAACTTACAGTCCAGTGGTTTAGTGATAACGTCCCAGTAAGATTCCAGTTTTGGGGCGACTTAATGGTCCAAAAAGCGGCTAGTGAGGGAAGATGACACTAATTGTCTGGCGTTTTTTTCCTGAAACCATTCCCAATACTTAGCCTTCAGCGGGAAGCAACCTTAATACCGAATCCCTAACAACGAGTGCGCTTAAAAACGACTCCCAAACAACGACCTGTACCTGAACCACGACCTCCTTAATAACTACTGTATCTGAACCACGACCTCCTAAACCAGAGGTGTCAAAAATTAAATAAATCATTTACAAATATTATTTTTTTAATTGATTTATACATTTACTTATTTTAATTACGCTGTTGTTATAATAGGTTTTGTATAAATTAACCTTGTTAGGCCAGTACATGGCACTGAAGGTTTGTTTTTCAATTATGCTATTCTGTACTGTGCTCGATGCGACTGTTCAAAGTTAAACTTCGAGTTCATTAAATTAAGTGTTCATTTCACAGTTGAAGTGGACAGAAAAGGGTGGCTAGACTTTTTAATTTGTTTTATTAGAGTTCATTCTTTGAAAACTGAACATTTTACGAAGTTCGTTTTTTTAATGTCTGAGAAAAAAGATGACCTTATATTAAATAGTATTTTTCACGTACATAACTGTCTCTCTATAAATTCGTCCGTATTTCTTGAAAAACATTATTTGATAGTAAAAATAAAGTTTCTTTACTATAAATAGTTTTAAATAGAAGTGTTAATTAATTTAAATGTTTTTCTTGTTTCAATCTTGCAATGTTTTAAAAGTAGTAATAGATTCGGGTTATATGAGAATACATACATTTTCGTGGTTCAGAAAGTCGTTGTACAATATGTATTGGTAGGGCTGTGGTCGTTGTTAAGCCTTCGTGGTATAGGCACTCGTTGTTTAAATGGTAGTTGTTTAATCATACATCCGCCTTCAGCGCCTCTTTTGTTGGAAAGTGGGAGTTTACAGGGTCTGCCCACAACGAGATCAGGCCTAGATCTGCCAAGAGGTTTCTAACCGCCCATAACCATTTGATACGATGTAAGGTATCTGCCCTTATTAATTCTGGGAAACCTTCTGCATAGCCTGCAAGTTCTGGTGTAATCCATAGACTCCTCCAATACAGGAGGGGACGCAATTGGGCAACTGCTGCAATAGGTTTTTTGCCTAGATCAATTAATAGTGGACTCATTGGAGTACTCTGGGGTAGTCTGGTGATTTTCCTAAGAACCTATTTTCTGAGATGGTAAGAGCTACAAGATTCTCACAACCCCAGACTTCCGAGCCATGTAGTGCTGAGCTAACTGCTTTCAAGTTGTAAATTACCAGGGCTGGGCTAATGGGCCTAGAATGAGAGAGATTGTGTTCCTGACAGAGAATCCCTGAGATCTGCCTGAGTTTAAGAGATGCTAGTTCAATTTGGCGATCCCATTTCATGTTGCCTTGGAAGTTCACACCTAAATAGGTGAACTCTTGAACTGATTCAAGCGGTCCATCCTTCATACTGAAGCCCCTCAGGTTGGCCTTACGGGCATTAAATGCCATTAGCTTTGTCTTGGACACATTGACCTCCAAGCCCCTCTGTGAGCAAAAGTCCTCAAAGATTTGTAGGGCTTTCTGGAGCCCACTAGGGGTCTTGGACAAGATCAATGTGTCGTCAGCAAACATCAATATCGGTGTTTTTTCTCCTGCTAGTGTGAGGGTATCGGTCGGTGTTGCACTCATACATTCAACTATCCCGTTAATATATATCGAGAATAGGGTAGGGGCCATCACACATCTAATATGGGCCTGTTATCTTCGTGGAGCCTTCTAATCAAAGTCAAGAGATCTAAAGGGAACCCAAGCTGGTTCAGAACTAGCCATAACTTCCAACGGGGAACTAGGTCAAACACCGCCTTAAGATCTACAAAGGCGGCATAAAGACTACCCTTGCCTATCGTCACAATCTTCTAGTGTATTAAGATAAATCTAAACACCTGGTCGATGGTGCTTACGAACACTCTGAATCCGGCCTGCAATGGCGATAAAACTCCGGACTCCTCGATCCACCCCTGTAATCTATTTAGCACCATCCAACCAACTATTTTCTGGAGGCAGTCGATTAGGCTGATAGGCCTATAGTTCCCTGGGCTTGCTTTGTCCCCTTTCTTATAGACAGAGATGATTTCTGCACTTTTCCAAGAAGCGGGTATCGGGGCACCTAGTGCAATCGCATTTGATAGCAAGAGGATATAGCTGCACCATCTAGCTTTATCATGTAGAAAAATGTCACCAGGGTTGCCTTCAGGCCCTGGTGCTTTTCCCGGCAATATTGATTTCAGTGCAGACTCTACTTCGGCCTTGGTAAAAGTTTCCTCCGAGTACAACACACTTATAAATTCATTATCGCCCGAATAAGGAGTTGAAGCATATTGGGGCTTAAAGTGGTTTACCCAGTCAGATACGGAGACATGGTTTTGAGGGCGCTCAGCCTGTCCCCCGGTAGACCATTTATAAACGTGCCAGAATTGCTTTGGATTATTCGTGGCACAAGCGTCCCTTAAATCCTGCCACCTTTTATCATCAAAGTCTTTCTTGGATTTTGCTTGCATGAGCTTGTAGGGTGTCCTTGCTTCGCAAACCTTTATTGGGTCGCCCCCTTTATGGCTTTCCCTAGGGCCAGGCGCGCCTCCCGACAGTCACCGTTATACCAACGCCCCTCTTTCGGTGCAGATGCTTTGGGCTTCTTTCCCTTCTTTACACAGTATGAGCGCAAGAGTTTAAAGAAGTCGGAGTGAGTGCTCAATAGATTAGCATGATCTCTTTTTTGGTATAAACAAGCCACAAGTTCTTTGATAGCGAGATCCAAGCTCTTTGCAATGTTATCTAATAAGTCTGGCGACTCTCTTATCTGAACCCACTTAAGTCTCCTTTGGTCGTTGGTGGGAAAAGCCTCACCTAAGTAATGCCTATCTCTAAGGTGTGAATCTGCCATTTGACAATTCAAATACAGAGAACCACACAGTGGGTTATGGTCGCTTTCAAGCCTATCAATGACCGTCATGTCCACCACCAAATGCCATCGGCCCAGGCTTACCAAGACATAGTCTATTCTACTTGCATGAAAGCCATTGTTAAGAGTATTCGCTCCTTGCCTGTCTGATTTGGTGCGCCCATTCAGAGCCCTTAAGCCCTGTTCCATACAGATGCTATTTAATTGGATAGCCACATCAGACCATCCGAAATATCATCAGACCATTTTCTAATAGGCTTTAGCTCTAGTGGTGGAACCCCCCATTTGCTATCATCTACCTCGATCCAGTGTCCATCTTCCTCAGTAAGGGGTTCAAATGATGTATTAAAATCCCCCGCTATTATCACCTTGGAAGCATCAGGTAGCATATCAAGGAGTTCGAGAGCTGCTAAAACTCTCGATCTTTTCCCCCTAGTGCCCCTGACGTAGATGTTTAGTAACACTATTGATAAATGATCGCGAGTGTTCAATCTGATCGCCTGTATATCCTTGTTCTGGGTGGAAAGAACCTGGATATTGGCCTTAAGCTCTTGGCGAACCCAAATAGTTAGACCACCCAGGAGCCTTCCTTTTGCTCCCCTATCGGCTCCTATTGAGAAGTTTAAATACCCATCGCAAAACAGGGGTGTTTCGGCCCATGTTTCTTGAAAGACACATATATCATGTGTCTCTACAAATGTATGCCATTCAAGCGAGCTTAGCTTTGAATTAATTCCTGCGATGTTCCAGCTCAAAATATTACATTCTATTGATGGAGTCTCTAAAATCTGAGGAGTTACATTATGCTGTGCTGGGAACCTAACCATTCCTGGTAGTTGTGTGCCCAGATTGATAACAGGTTCTGCAAGGACCCCACTCGAAACATTGCTTACAGGTAGGGAAGGGTCTGGGGCATGGAATGTTCCGGTGTTGGTAGGACAGTCATTCCTAACACACCATCGGTTTCTGACGATGGAGCCACATTTATATTAGGGGACGATGGCCTCGTCTTTGGTCCCACCCTAGAGGGTGTAATAGTAGGACCTTTTTGAACCCTGGGTAAATCTTCAATGTTTAGTCAGTCATTAATCTCGAGGCTAGAGCAACCCTGCAATCTATACGGTCCCTGGGAGGCCTCGATGTCATAGCCAGGGAGGGAGCGTCTGAATTGTATTCTAGAGTTCTCCGGAGGCCTAGTGCGGAACTCCAGTGTAAAGAGATTCTCAACTAGGTCTACGCTCTTCATAGTAAGTTCAATACTATCAAAAGGATGGCTATGGAGAGAAATCCTTTGTGCAGCTATGATGTCCTCCCTAATCACCGAGTAACAACCTCTCACTTGCCTAATCCAATGGATGGCTTTGTTCGTTAGCGAATCCCCATTCTCAATGCCACCATTTGGAGTTAGTTTTGTTACGTTAGCCATATAGATTCTAGGCGGCTTATATGTATTATGCTTATACTCTCTAATTGGGCCCCAAGCCAGATCCTGGGAACCTTGAGCCCTCGTGTGCATAAACTTTGTGCCTAGGGGGTTGATAAATCGTCCTATCTAGTTGTGTTCCATGCGATGTAATGATATTGGCGGTTTCTGCGCCGGGGACTGTATACCTCACTGATTGAACATTCGAGCCATTGGGACATTTCTTGGCTGGATATAGTTTTGTATTTAAACTTGCCTCTCCCAGATCTTTATTAACTGGAAGGCATGGGTTGGTCCGAGGACCCAGATAGTCTTTAGGTGGAGGTCCTGATAGGGGTTCCATCTTATTAGCGCCCTGTGAGCTGCACTGACCCTGTGGTCCCACCCCCGAAACTAAAGATTTAACCAGTGCAAGTATCTCCTCCAATGAGCCCTTCAATACCTGCACTTCGACTCTCAGTGTGGAAACTTCTTGTGACAACTTTTCTAGAGTCTGTACTTGCACGCCTGCACTAGTGTTTTGCTCTTGAGGGGGGTTATTAGTTTGAATTTGAGCTTGTGCTCTCATTAAATTAATCTCCTCTACCCTATTTTGCGTTTGTGCTTCTCCAAGTGGTTGGAATCTATTGGTGCAAATAACAATTGGATCAATGTGGACTACATGATCTACATACATCTAAAGAAAGCTCATCACCCTCAGGTTCTATTACAATTGGTAGAGAAACACGTTGATCCTGGGCCTCAATAATTGAGGCGGGCAACTGACTCTTTCTGGCTTTACAAAACATATCTGGGATGGCTGGCTGTGCTTGGTTTACATAGGTCTTCTCTTTCTGATGGAGTTTGGGGATACTATTTACATGTTTAAGAGGTGCTGATTCGAGGATATCCTCACACTCGCTAATAAGTGTCTCTATTCGGGCCATGACAAATGGAGGTCCTAGCCATGACGGATGCTCTTAACCCCTGGAACTCCCTCTTCTGGCCCCAGGAGCTGTGCGACACTCCTGCCCCGGCCCCAGTTGTTAAAAGCCTGGGAATCAAGGTTGACGCAAAACTTACAATGGCCAACCAAGTCCCCACTGTTTGTGGCACCTGTGTCGGCCTACTCCGACTTCTGAGGAGACTCTCCACGATCCTATCATTCTCCACCATGAGAACAGTAGTATCTGCCATGATCCTAGCCTGCCTTGCCTATGCCAATTCACTGTACATCGGGCTGCCAGACTCCTTAGTGGGCAGACTGCAGATAGTAATGAACGATGCCGCCAGACTCATCTTCAAACTTCCGAGGCACACACGAGCATCACCCCTCCTTCAACGCATCCACTGGCTGCCTCTTAAACAAAGAGCTAAGTTCAAGGGCCTCTGCACTGTCCACAAAGCCATTCACGGTCAGGCCCGGTGTATATTAAACAACGCCTTCAGAAATATGTACCAGGCCACTCACTAAGGTCTTCCACAGATAACCTTTTAAAATGCCCACGCTTCAACTAAGTCACCAAAGGAGGACGAGCCTTCTCTAGCCTCCTACCCACCCTCTGGAATAAACTGCCGAGCCACCTTCGTGGGGAAATCCGCCTCCTTCCCTTCAGAAAACAACTGAAAACCATTCTATTTACAGAAGCTTGGACATAATTGGCCTGCTTTTCAAGTGCTATCGCCCGTCTTCTTATAGCGCTTAGAGACCATTGGTAGTAAGCGCACAACAAATCCAAATTAACATAACATGTCACAATTATTTGCAGCAGCCTTCCGTGACTTTTTTGCCTTTTTCCTAATATTACGTTTTGCCCCCCTCACTTCCCTCCCCACTCTCCTCCAATGCCTTCCGCTTCCCCATTATCCTAGGAGTAGCCAAAATACAGTTCAACTAAAGCTGGCTACAATAGAACAACTAATAGCCTCGTCTATCCCAAAAATCATTCTTCTCACAGGACCCAATAAACCAATACATGATTTAGGCTAAATTAGTAAAATTATAGCAATAGTCCGGAAGTCCAAGGCAGAGACAAATGGAGGGGCCACAGTATAGATTAGAACAGTGCCTTGATTCAGGCCGACTTGCTTCGCGAAGGAGTGCGCGGGGAGTGAGGCAAAGAGGGGGTGCCCAGCCCTGCCTCCCCCTGGCTGTGACGGGCTAGGACGGGCCTGCCCTTGGCCCGGGCTTTGCCCGGGCACGACCCCGTGCGTCCCACGGTGTGGAGGGGGCACGCTGGTTATGAGGGCTTCAGGCGCCCTCCTATGATGCCAATCTCAAACGCCGTGCAGGGCCCTCTGGGAGTTGTAGTTTGGCTGCTTGGCTGTTCCCCTCACGGCGGTGCAGCAGTGCGGTGTATCAGCTGGCCCCTACGCAACAGATTGCAGGAAGAAGGTAGGTGCTGGCCGTCCCCCTCACAGCAGGTCCGGGCAAAGTGATCTTTTTTGATTTAGGTGCTCGTGTCTCTTAGGAAAATGCACATAGACCTATGATGTGTTCCCTATCTCTTGGGATGGTACGTAGGGACAGTTGTAACTTTACCCGGGCTCCTGTGCTAGCTGAGTCAAACCACCCCCAGAAATGAGAATCGGCATTACGAGGACTGAATGTCAGATCTTGCTTTATACGGGTCAAGATATCCAAAAAGTCTGGCCTAACCTGCGATGGGACCAAATTCGGGTCTAAACAGACATGTACCACTGCCTGCTTGTGATTCGGAACTCCAGGAAGAAACTTCACTTTTTCTACCTTGTCTCATCATGTGGCGAAGCCATTTCTCTTCGCTAGGGCAGGTTTAAATGCCAACCTGGATTGAGACTCACTTGCCCTCTCTTACAGCAGCCTACAGGACAGTTTCGCGTGATCACTGAAACACAGAAAAGTAACCTGTCATCTATTAAAGCACTGAGTGCCTCAGAAACTAGAACGTAATTGATTGTAGAGGAACAATCTGCATCCCTTAAAAGTATGTCTGAACTTGCCTGGTTGATCAGTCCCCTCATTCACCGTGATGAGATACAATTTCACAAAGAGACTATTAATCACATTGCCATACTTGTTATGCTCAAAGTGTATCACATTGTCCCCCTCGTCTGTTAGACTGCAAACTGGTTTATTAACCTTTGGACTGTGATGGACATTGTAATCATCCACTAAAAGCAGCTTCAGAGCTTTATGGTGATTATTTCCAATAGTATGTATGGCTGCCTCAACTTCAACCGCAACCTGTGAGGTATAACCATCAAAACGATTATTATAATAGTAAACAATTAACAAAAAGTAGGAGTACTTTTACAGCAAAATCCCAGTATCCTGCGGAGTTGATTCAGAACATCTTTGCTCAGTGGAGCATCCCTAAGGTGGATATGTTTGCCAACATGTATTGCCCGAAGTAATGTGTCCTCCAGTATCAATTGTGGAGAGCATTGGGTTGTGTTTTGGTTCAAGTGAAATTTCATCATCACTACATGTTTGCTTTCATATCCTTGATTCCTCAGGTTCTGAGGAAGATTGTCTAAGACATTTTGCTTTAGTGCCTGGCAAAAAACTAGCAACAACAGAGAGCTGCCTTTATCCAGGAATCGAGTGCTTAAAATGTCAAATAAAGCGGACCTGTTCCTCGCTCTGGCTTCCTGGAGTTGCCTTTTGACCAGTTCTGGGTAGATTGTACATGACTAAGCCTGCATGTGATGTGTTGCAAAAGGACGTTTGTAGCTAAAGTGGTAACTGTGTTTGGTTGCTGAACCATCACTCCTGGCACATTCAAAATAATACAAGCCTGCCTGAATCCACACTGCTGTCACCTTAGAAGAGACTGAAAAGCTTACCAGACCGCATGTAGAGCTGCACTGTCCCAATCAGAAAGAGCAGATCAGAGCCCAGCTGACTAAAGGATTTCTCTATAGCCTGCAGTCTCCAAGGCATCTTGTATCTCACAACAGAGCTGTCCCAGGAGAAGCATGTTTGAAGGAGCATATCATCCGGGTCATGGCTCTGCAGTGTCACTCTTGCCTAGGAATAACAGGAACGCGTCTGCCTCCATAGCACTGATGTTTGGTTCTGTTTTTTTTCTTGCTGGGTATGGTGTTCTCATTTTCAAGCCATTTGAATCGCCTTACAGTGCATACACTCAGTGAAATTATGTTAAAACTGTAAACAAGTCAGTTCCCAGAACCTACCGGTTAAGAGGCCTCTGGTAGATTCCCTTTGTTCTGTGGGTGATGGTAACGTGTAAAGTCTTAGATTTTGGGCTTTAAAGTTTCATTACCCTAGGATTCCATAGTGCAATCTCATTACCATTAACTTCAGAAATGTATCTTTGGGACTCTTATCGTTGACTTCTTTGGGCTTGGGTCCTCTCTGCTTATGTGGTGTTTTTCACCTTTCCAGAATATAAGATGTTTTCTACATCAATTCCCAAACTGTGGACTCAGCAGCTGAGTTGACCAGTTTAGTACCCAGGGTTGGGAATGTGTAAGAGTTTGGTCCATTGTCTAGTCTTCATCTGTATGCCTTTCACAAGGCTGAGTCCCTTTTGGGAGAAAACCCTTGACTGTAAGAAGAAGCTGATCTGTTCTAAGGATCTTCGTCATACAGAGATAGCCCCATAGAATCACTTTTTGCATAGGACTGCTGTTGTAAAACAAAAAGGTAGCATGCGGAAACTATATTTTGAGGTCATATCAAACTAAAGCCCTCACTGGACAGGAGTTATTTTGTGTTATTTACAGTGTCATACTGTATCTAACTTTTATTTCCACCTTAAATAAGCCTTGATAGCTCTTATTTGCTAACTTAAGAGATTTAGCTGCTCAGAGGAAAGTAACTTTCTTCTTATAGAGCAATTGCTGCGACACCCTTAGACACCAGGCTCACACATGGAGCTTTTGCCCAATAGCTACTGCCTGACTCAAGACACTGAACTTCTACTCTGCTATTGCATTGTAGTTGCATTTATATAGTGCTTACTACCCCATATGAGGCTTCCACGTGCTTTTTTCAGCGAATAGCACGCTATTCCTGGCCCCATAAAGGATTAGTGTTGAATTAGTATTGTGAGATATAGTTATTTGGATTTGGGAGGATCGCGGAAGGATATAGTTCTGCATCACAAGCGGGAGATTATTTGAAGAAGTGTTGCTGCTGTCGTCTCTAGAAAGAAGAGTTTAACTTCCCTGCAAAAAGGCAATCTATGTTTTCCCCCCCAAGACTGTGAAGAGGAACTAATATTGAGAATATATGAATATTGCCAAACTGATAAGAGAATTTGTAAGGTCAATGTATCAAGGGACCAAGTCTACTCAGAAACCGTGGCCCAGTGAAACAATAATAGGAAAACGCTCGATTCCGTATTAGCGGAACCATTTCCAGGGCTCATACTGTTCCAGAGATGATATAATTATTCAATTACCGTTAGTTCACATACCTAAATGCCCGTTCTAAATGAGAAAAGATGAAGCCTTGGTACAAGTAAGATTTGGCTGCTTGACTTAGCAGTCTCAAGGAAATAGAGTTCTTAAAAGGAGTACATTTGGTGTTCATTTTAAACTCAGTAGTAATGGCAATAGTCTGTGGTAAAAAGTGCCCACGGAGTACACGGCCGAGTAAACTCCTGACTTTCACCAACACCAGAAGTAAAGTCCTCCACTAATAGACTCGGTGACCGGGTGTGGACTCTGCAGGCATATTTAAAGTAGCCTTTTATGGATCATATCTGATATAGATTACTGGACAAAGTAATAATCCCTCTTCCAGTGGTCACACGTTGGAAAGAATCTTTGAGTCACATAGTTGGGGATAATAGCTCACTCCAGTATTGAAACTTTTATAGATTCACATGCTTGAATCCTTCTCAGTTGTCGAGATGGGAGTCCCCGGTATATGGAAATAGCAATGCAAAGTTAAAGTAGAAAAAGGCCTATGCTCATTTAGTTTTGTAACATATCATGGTTATTTTGTATAAGAGACCAAACATTGGTTTCAACCAATCAAAAAATAATACTGTCTAGAACACACTTGAGAGAAACCCCAGACCTTCAGATTTTCTACTGCACGTTGTCCCAAAGAGTCTCCACTGAGATCTACTCAGTTTTCTTCATTTAAACCACTTCAGGGTTTTATAAACCTTTTTTTTCTTCTTTATCGACCATTTACTACCAACGGGGAGAGAGAGAGACGGGGAAAGACGGGGAGAGAGAGAGAGAGAGAGAGAGAGAGAGAGAGACGGGGAGTGAGAGAGACGGGGAGTGAGAGAGACGGGGGAGAGAGAAGCGGGGGAGCGGGAGAGAGATAGACGGGGAGAGAGATAGACGGGGAGAGAGATAGACGGGGAGAGAGATAGACGGGGAGAGAGATAGACGGGGAGAGAGATAGACGGGGAGAGAGATAGACGGGGAGAGAGATAGACGGGGAGAGAGATAGACGGGGAGAGAGATAGACGGGGGAGAGAGGCGGGGGAGAGAGAGGCGGGGAGAGAGAGAGAGGGGCGGGGAGAGAGAGAGGGGCGGGGAGAGAGAGAGAGGGGCGGGGAGAGAGAGAGAGGGGCGGGGAGAGAGAGAGAGGGGCGGGGGGAGAGAGAGAGACGGGGTGAGAGAGAGAGACTGGGTGAGAGAGAGAGACTGGGTGAGAGAGAGAGAGAGACGGGGTGAGAGAGAGAGAGAGACTGGGTGAGAGAGAGAGAGAGACTGGGTGAGAGAGAGAGAGAGACTGGGTGAGAGAGAGAGAGAGACTGGGTGAGAGAGAGAGACTGGGGAGAGAGAGACGGGGGAGAGAGAGAGACGGGGGAGAGAGAGAGACGGGGGAGAGAGAGAGACGGGGGAGAGAGAGAGACGGGGGAGAGAGAGAGACGGGGGAGAGAGAGAGACGGGGGAGAGAGAGAGACGGGGGAGAGAGAGAGACGGGGGAGAGAGAGAGACGGGGGAGAGAGAGACGGGGAGAGAGAGAGACGGGGAGAGAGAGACGGGGAGAGAGAGACGGGGAGAGAGAGACAGAGAGACTGGGTGAGAGAGAGAGACTGGGGAGAGAGAGAGACGGGGGAGAGAGAGAGACGGGGGAGAGAGAGAGACGGGGGAGAGAGAGAGACGGGGGAGAGAGAGAGACGGGGGAGAGAGAGAGACGGGGGAGAGAGAGAGACGGGGGAGAGAGAGAGACGGGGGAGAGAGAGAGACGGGGGAGAGAGAGAGACGGGGGAGAGAGAGAGACGGGGGAGAGAGAGACGGGGAGAGAGAGAGACGGGGAGAGAGAGACGGGGAGAGAGAGACGGGGAGAGAGAGACAGAGACGGGGTGAGAGAGAGAGAGACGGGGTGAGAGAGAGAGAGAGAGAGAGAGAGAGACGGGGTGAGAGAGAGAGAGAGAGAGAGAGACGGGGTGAGAGAGAGAGAGAGAGAGAGACGGGGTGAGAGAGAGAGAGAGACGGGGTGAGAGAGATGGACAGAGAGAGATGGACAGAGAGAGATGGACAGAGAGATGGACAGAGAGAGAGATGGACAGAGAGAGAGAGATGGACAGAGAGAGAGAGATGGACAGAGAGAGAGAGATGGACAGAGAGAGAGAGATGGACAGAGAGAGAGAGATGGACAGAGAGAGAGAGATGGACAGAGAGAGAGAGATGGACAGAGAGAGAGAGATGGACAGAGAGAGAGATGGACAGAGAGAGAGAGATGGACAGAGAGAGAGAGATGGACAGAGAGAGAGATGGACAGAGAGAGAGATGGACAGAGAGAGAGATGGACAGAGAGAGAGATGGACAGAGAGAGATGGACAGAGAGAGATGGACAGAGAGAGATGGACAGAGAGAGAGAGGTGGACAGAGAGAGAGAGAGATGGACAGAGAGAGAGAGAGATGGACAGAGAGAGAGAGATGGACAGAGAGAGAGATGGACAGAGAGAGAGAGATGGACAGAGAGAGAGAGATGGACAGAGAGAGAGAGATGGACAGAGAGAGAGAGATGGACAGAGAGAGAGAGATGGACAGAGAGAGAGAGATGGACAGAGAGAGAGATGGACAGAGAGAGAGATGGACAGAGAGAGAGAGATGGACAGAGAGAGAGAGATGGACAGAGAGAGAGAGATGGACAGAGAGAGAGAGATGGACAGAGAGAGAGAGATGGACAGAGAGAGAGAGATGGACAGAGAGAGAGAGATGGACAGAGAGAGAGAGATGGACAGAGAGAGAGAGATGGACAGAGAGAGAGAGAGATGGACAGAGAGAGAGAGAGATGGACAGAGAGAGAGAGAGATGGACAGAGAGAGAGAGAGATGGACAGAGAGAGAGAGAGATGGACAGAGAGAGAGAGAGATGGACAGAGAGAGAGAGAGATGGACAGAGAGAGAGAGATGGACAGAGAGAGAGAGATGGACAGAGAGAGAGAGATGGACAGAGAGAGAGAGATGGACAGAGAGAGAGAGATGGACAGAGAGAGAGAGATGGACAGAGAGAGAGAGATGGACAGAGACTGGGTGAGAGAGAGAGAGAGACTGGGTGAGAGAGAGAGAGAGACTGGGTGAGAGAGAGAGAGAGACTGGGTGAGAGAGAGAGAGAGACTGGGTGAGAGAGAGAGAGAGACGGGGAGAGAGAGAGAGAGACGGGGAGAGAGAGAGACGGGGAGAGAGAGAGAGACGGGGAGAGAGAGACGGACACGGGGGAGAGAGACAGACACGGGGGAGGGAGAGAGAGAGACACGGGGGAGGGAGAGAGAGAGACACGGGGGAGGGAGAGAGAGACACGGGGGAGAGAGAGAGACGGGAGAGCGAGAGAGAGATACCTTCCATGTACTTAAGTATCTATATATTCATTACTTTTCTTCTATTTCCGCATATCCAATGCACTACCCTATTTTTGCAGCGTGAATCTTTCTGGATTCACTATGCTGTGCATTATTCCGCGGTCTTGTGGTTGGGTCCGGATTCGTAGTCTTTTCTTTGTTTTTTTATTTTTTTTTTCCTTAGCCCAGGTGGGCGTCGGCGTCACACCCCCATGGGTGTATTTCCGGTGACGTTGGCATGCTTCCTGCGGAAGCTCCCACTCTTGGGCGCCATCTTCAGATTCTTTTTTTCCGCGGTCGGGTCTGGATCGTTCCCGTTTGGGCTCCAGACATTTTTGGAGAAAGAAGAAAGAAAATACAGAAAAGACGAGGAGAAGTCATCTGAAGACTCCAGGGGACTTCACCGACGAGAAACAAGCAAGGATAAGGCGTTTTCCATCGAGATCTTCGACGACCGTCGACGAACACGCGACCAGAGAGGCCCTGGACGCTCGAGGATGGACAACACGCCGTTCAAGTTCTGCCGTAACTGCCACCACAAGTACGCGCAGAAGGACCAGCACCCGGTATGCAACCTTTGCCTACCGGTGGACCACGAAAGCAGAGACTGCAACGCCTGTTCCGCCTTCACCCCGAAGACCCTTCGTGTGAGAGAGAGGCAGAGGGTAGCACACGCCGCCCTGCAGGGGAAGGCCCCGACTCCGTCACTCTACGAGCTGGGGATGTCCTCCGAGGAAGAAGACAACGCTGCCGCCGAAGACGACAGCTACACGGTCGTAGAGACCGATTACACGAAGACTTCTGACAAGGTAGGAGACTCTTCGGCCCCCAAGAACCCGAGAGACTCTGAGTCTAGAAAAATCGAGGGCAAGACCCCGAAAGCGCCGACGCCAAAAAAGGCGGCGTCCGCGACTACTCCCAGGCCCAGCGGATCCTCCGAGAAGGAGTCCCCGGCGCCGAGAGCTGCTGATCAGCAGAAAACGTCGAAAATCGTCCCCGAAAAGGATCGATCAACGAGGGAGAAAGACCCGAAACTGACGACAACGACCAGAGACCCGAAATCCGGTTCGACGTCGAAAACTTCGACTCCGAGAGGCACGGCGACGAGCCATCCGTCGAAGAGAGCGGCCGACCCATCCGACGCGGAACACGCGGCCGAGATGGAAAAGAAAAGAAGGCGCCTCGAGGCAGAAATGGAGAACATCATGCAGCGGAAGAAAGATTTCGACGCAAAGATGAAAGCCTTCACGATCCCTCACAAGACCAAGCCACCAGTGATGGAGGCGGTCGAGGAGGAAGAAGAGATCGCCGAAGTCACCGAGCAAGACCAGGACGTCGAGGTGATCGACGACCAGGAGGAGTACGAGAATCCCTACGAAAGTTACAGCTATGGGGAGGAAGATGAGGGCAGGACAGACACAGAGTCGGCACCCTCTGACCTTCAGGAGGTAGATTACATCGATGTCGACACCGACAGCCCGGAGGAGGTGGTCGACACCTACCCCTCGAGGCCCTCGCCGCCGGACGACATCGGGGCCTACAACTCAGTGATACAATCTGCCGCAGCAGCTTTCAAGCTCAAGCTCGACGAAGAGAAGCAGAAAGCAGACTTCCTTCTAGAAACATTACTCCCAACACAAACGAGGAGCCAGTTCCTTCCAATGCTCGAGAGCGTCTTGGCTCAGGGGAAGGAAGCTTTCAGGGAGCCCGCAACATGCAAGGCAGTAACTCCCAGAACTGAGAAGAAGTACAAGCATGCCACAAAGGACCCGGCCTACATTCAGGGCACGGTCTCCGCAGACTCCATTATCACGGCCACAGCAAGGAGGAGGGCTAACGTACCCACTACCTCGGGCCCACCACCGGATAAGGAGAGCAAAAGGATGGATCTGGTGGGCAGAAGGATCGAACGGAATGCCGCGACCCACTGGCGCATGGCTAATTCCAACGCCCTGATAAACAGGCACATGTACCAAATCATGGAGGGACTGGGGCAGTTGGTGAAGGACTTGCCCCAGGATGCCAGGCAGAAAGCCGAAAAGCTGATTGAAGAGGGGAAGAATGCGGCAAATTCTTGCCTTAAGACGGCCCTGGATGGGGCAGACACCGCCAGCAGGCTCATGATGATGGGCGTCACGGAAAGGAGGCACGCCTGGCTCAGGATATCCGGTTTCAAACCGGAGGTGCAACACAGCATCCTGAACACACCGTTCAACGGCAGCACGCTTTTCGGACCAACAGTTGATGAACAACTCAGCCAACTGAAGAAAGATAACGAAACAGCAAATCCATGGGGGCATTGCAGTTCAGAGGGAACAAGAGGGGCACCCCGTCACGGAGGCCCGGCGGGAGAGGCGGAAACCAGCCAGGTACATCACACCAGGCTTTCCAGCAAACGCACCAGGCAGACTCGCAGACTCAGCAGGGTCATCAGAAGCAGCCCTGGCAGTACCAACAAAGAGGCCAGTCCTTTCGAGGGAGAAATGGACGGGGGCAAAATAGAAGAGGGGGCCAGCAGCCCACCTCCAAGTGACTTAAAAAAACTCTGTGTGCCCGCCCGCAAAAAAGAACCCAGGGGGCAGCACGTACAGATGGGTCAAGACAAACTAGACACCTACGACCACAGGACACCAGTGGGAGGAAGATTAAGATACCACCTCCAGGAGTGGAGAGAAATCACATCAGACAAATGGATCCTCAACATTATCCAATTCGGATACTGCATAGAGTTGGAGGGGAGGCCAACAAGCAAAAAACCAAAAAGAAAGCCACTAGCAGGCAAGCAGCTACAGTGCCTTCAGGAAGAAGCAAAAGAACTCCTGCAGAAGCAGGCCATAGAACGGGTACCCTTCAAGGAAAGAAACACAGGAGTATACTCAACGTACTTCCTGGTACCAAAAGTAGACAAGACAATGAGACCCATTCTCGATTTAAGGTTCATGAACAAATTCATAAGAACGCAAAAATTCAAAATGACCTCCCTGCAAGAGGTGCTCCCACAATTGCAGATCGGGGACTTCATGGTCACGATAGACCTCAAAGACGCATACCTGCACATCCCAATGAACAGAAAGCACAAACACATGCTCAGGTTCACCGTCGGAGAAAGCCACTACCAGTTCACGACACTGGCCTTCGGTCTGAAATCGGCACCAAGAGTTTTCACAAAGTGCCTCGCAGCAGTCGCAGCGCACCTAAGAAGGCAAGGGATACACGTATACCCTTACCTGGACGACTGACTGGTGAAAGCAAACTCATACCAGAAATGCAAGCTGCACGCACATACAGTGACCAGCACGCTCATAAACCTGGGGTTCTCCATCCATTGGAAGAAATCATCAATGGAGCCAGAACAAGTGAAGATCTTCCTGGGAGCACAGATCAACACCTTACAGGGCAAGGTGTTCCCCAGCGAGAAGAGGGCGAGGGCGCTGGTGAAGGAAACTCGCCTCTACCGGAAGGGACAAGCTCGGACAGTGAGGACTGCGAGCAAGATCATGGGGATGATGGCATCATGCATCCACCTGGTACCGAATGTACGACTCCACATGAGACCCATTCAAGAATGGCTACAGGAGCAATGGTCACAAGCTACAGGCAGTTGGGAGGATCTAGTGGTTGTAACGCACGAAGTGCAGAAGGAGATGACATGGTGGACCATGGAGAACATAGCAAGGGGAAAGCCTCTAACGCCCCCAACGCCAACAGTGACCATCACCACAGACGCATCCCTGAAGGGATGGGGCTCTCACATGGAGGAGCTCAAGGTGAGAGGACTGTGGACACCGACGGATGCCACAAAACACATCAATTACTTAGAATTGAAGACAATCTTCCTTGCACTGAAAGCCTTCCAGACAAGACTGTACAATCACAAAGTGTTGATACAAACAGACAATACCACTGCGATGTTCTACATCAACAAGCAGGGGGGCACCCAGTCAGCCCCGCTTTCAACGCTAGCACAGGAGATATGGAGGTGGGCAATCCCTCTCAAGATAGACCTGCTGGCCATACACCTGCCAGGGAAGGACAACATACAAGCTGATTGGCTCAGCAGGCAGACTTCAGCATCCCACGAGTGGGAGGTCAATGCTCAGGAGACAAGGCACCTATTCGACAGATGGGGAACTCCATCGGTGGACCTGTTTGCCACACGCCAGAATGCAAAATGCCGAAACTTCGCATCCAGGCAGCCCGAGGAGGGGTCACTGGGGAATGCCCTATGGATAGATTGGTCAGGGACATTTGCCTACGCCTTTCCCCCGATACCACTGATGCACAGAGTACTGAGCAAGTGCAGAGCGAGCAACATGACACTGATACTGGTCGCACCACAGTGGGCGAGGCAGACATGGTACTCGCAGATCATGGAGATGACACAGTGTGCACCCCACAGATTCAGCAGGAGGAAAGACTTACTCTCCATGCAGAACGGAGAGGTGCTGCACCCAGAGCCAGAGAGCATGAGCCTAGTAGCGTGGCTCCTGAGGACATAGAGTTCGCACATTTAAGGTTGCCAGAAAGTACACTGAAGGTCCTGCGGGAGGCAAGAAGGCCTAGCACTCGGAAGTGCTATGTTGCGAAATGGAAGAGGTTCACAATATGGTGTAGACAAGAAAGACTTCACAATAAAATGAAGAGGGACTCCACAGTGCTAAAGTACCTGACGCACTTGCTAGAGAAGAACCTTAGCTCATCCTCCTTGAGAGTTCACTTAGCAGCAATAGTCGCCTACACAAGGGGTGAAACGTGCAGGAGTTTCTTCACATCACAGGTGGTGAAGAGATTCCTAGAAGGGGCGAAAAGGATCGCACCGCCCAAGCGGGTGCCGCCACCTGCATGGAACTTGAACATAGTCCTAACGGAACTCGTGAAAGAGCCCTTTGAACCGCTCCACAAGGCGTCCTTAAAGATGCTGACTATGAAAACAGCTTTTCTGGTTGCAATAACGTCCCTACGCAGAGTAAGCGAGCTTCAGGCTCTGACGCTACAAGAACCCTACATACAAATACACAATGACAGGGTTGTGATGAGGACTGACCCAAACTTCATGCCGAAGGTGGTATCTAAATTCCACATGAACCAGTCTATACAGATACCGAGTTTTTTCCAAAAACCAACAACTGCCGCTGAGCGAGCTCTGCACACCCTGGACGCCAGAAGGGCAGTCATGCACTACATCGAAAGGACGAAGGGACACAGGAAAACAAAACAGTTCTTTGTGTCATTTGCCAACAGTTACATGGGAAAAGCAGTAACCAAAAAGACAATTGCACGATGGATCGCACAGACAATCCAACTCTGCCACAAGCGTGCAGGACAAGAGCTAGCAGAGGGGACACGTGCCCACTCCACTAGGAAAAAGGGTGCCACAATAGCCTTCCTGGCTAACACACCCATACAAGACATATGCCTGGCGGCAACATGGGCTTCGGTGCACACGTTCACGAAGCACTACTGTGTGGACATACAGATGAACAAGGAAGCTCAAGTTGGACAGAAGGTGCTACAGCACATATTCAATACCCAACGCTCATCTTCCACCCAACCGCCACAGAAATGAGAAACCGCTACGAAATCTATGCACAGCATAGTGAATCCAGAAAGATTCACGCTGCAAAACGAATAGTTTTCTTACCTGTCGGTGTAGTTTTGCAGCTTGAAGATCTTTCTGGATTCACTAGCGAACCCACCTACCTCCGCCAGAAAGATGAGGCTGGAGAGAGAAGAGGTGGTTAACAAAAGAAAGGTTAAAAAAAAAAAAAAAAGTACAAAGCGGTAAAATACCAACTAAATAGAACATTGCCATTACTTCGGAAACGAAAAGAAACACGGAAAAAAAGAACCCGAAGATGGCGCCCAAGAGTGGGAGCTTCCGCAGGAAGCATGCCGACGTCACCGGAAATACACCCATGGGGGTGTGACGCCGACGCCCACCTGGGCTAAGGAAAAAAAAAAAAAAAAACCAAAGAAAAGACTACGAATCCGGACCCAACCACAAGACCGCGGAATAATGCACAGCATAGTGAATCCAGAAAGATCTTCAAGCTGCAAAACTACACCGACAGGTAAGAAAACTATTCGTTCTCACCCTACACCGCTCTCAGTATATCCTATACCTCCCCAAAATAACCCTTTCTAGTATCTTCCCTCCACTACCTCTCCTTGCATCATCTTATACCTTTTTTACTATTCAGATCTCCCCCGCATGCCTTTCTAAACCTTTCCCTCCGACTCTTCTCACTCCACCTCCTCTTTACTCATCAGAAACCACCTCCTACTCCCAAAAACCAAAAAGATAACCAAATTCAAGACCCTTCCCTCCACTATTGCTATTCAATCCAAATAACAGACTAACATGTTCACCTCTCAAATTAATTTCATATTTCTCAATAAAAAATTGCCCACTAATCCTATTTTGGGATGCAGAATAGTGTACTACTCACTGAAAAGTGCGTCGACACCCCATGAGGGGCAGCAAGTGCTATATAAATGCAAACCTTTCCCATCTACTATCCCTCCACTAGCATTCTAAATCCAAATAACGGACTAACATATCCACCACTCAAATTACTTTTATATTTCCCTATACTAATTCACCACTAATCCTCGTCAGGGGTAGTAAGCGCTACATAAATTCAAGTGCATTACATTTTCTTTCACTTCTCACTTTTCATTCATGTTTTGTTTCCCCGTCTCACTGTCTCTTACTCCTTGCTGCCCTGTTGCTTTATTTTTCTTAATCTGCATAGTGTGTAACTGCATTTGGAAGTCGCAAATTCATCACATATGGTGAGCCACGTCACCACATAGAGCGAAATTGTCACTTAAACTGGTACAATTGTGTCTGAAGTTGTAAAGTTCTGTGCTGTAAAAGTAAATACTGATAAGTACACATACTGTTTACTGAACTTTATTGTGAAGCTTCTGTTTAACTGATTTAATCTCTGTGCCCCTTTATACCAGCTGACCTACAAGACTACCCCCGAGAGCAATATTGTTACCAATGTTACCTTCACTGCCATTCTTCACTGTGATGGTAACAGCATGTTATTTGTTTATACATCTGAAATCTCTTATACAGATGTTTCACGTTTTAATAAGCTGAGCTTTTCTTATACAAGTTGGACTCTGAGAATGCAAGAGATTTTCTTGGTTAACATAAGCACTTAAGATGTCACTTCTGTTTTTTTCAGCGCCTGGATTAGGGTGGAACAGTTGAAGCCTTACCATGCCCACAAGGAGGAGATGATGAAGGCTGCGAAGGGTAAGCGGTTCCAGCAAGCTGTTGATGCTGTAGAGGAGTTTCTAAAGAAAGCCAAGGCCAGGGAGCTAGCCAAGGAACAGGCCAAAGAACAGGTATGCCAAACATAAGATGTGGCTTTACCACCTTTTATTTGCTCTTTCCATTTTACAGTTTCTCATATGAATAGGATTTAGTTTCAGAACCATTCCTTGCCATATAGCCCACCACAATCCTATTTTGTTTTATTTGCAGTCGTCCACAGAAGAGAAAAAAAGACGCAATTCCAGTGAGGAGAAAACCAAGAAAATACCATCATCCGAGAAGCGGAAGCTTGAGAGTAAAGTGAAAAAGGCGAGTGGGGCCTTGAAGAAGAAGACTATCTCCAGTGAAATGAAGAAGAAGATTCTTGCCAGGGAAATAAAAAAGAAGCTGCTTGCTAGTACTATAAAAAAGAAGGTGCTTTCCGCTGAAGGTAAGAAAAAACTTCTCACAGCTGCAGGAAAAAAGAAGATACTCGGTAAGAAAACTCTCACTGCCAGTGGCAAAAAGAAAACTGGAACCAAGAAGATTCTTACTGCAGATGGAAAGAAGATTCTCAGTAAGAAGATTCTCTCTACCAATGCTAAGAAAAAAAAACTTCTCTCTGCTGACTTAAAGAAGAAAAAAGTTCTCACTGCTGAAGGGAAGAAGAAAAAGGTTGTCATTGAAGGGAAGAAGAAAGTACTTAATGCCAGTGGGAAGAAGAAAATTATTGCTGCTAATGGGAAGAAGCTGCTTAGTGCTGAAGGGAAGAAGAAGAAGAAGATGCTCACTACTGACAGTAAGAAGAAGAAAAATCTCGCTGCTCATGGGAAGAAGTTTCTTACTGGCGACGGGAAGAAAAAGATTCTCACCGCTGAAAGAAAGAAAATCCTCTCTGCTAACAGGAAGAAGATTCTGCTTTCAACCAACCGTGGTTCGAAGTCCCATCTGAAAGGATTGGAAAAGCAGGGTCCACGTAAACGTGGTCGCCCTCCCAAAGACGACCAGGTTTGTAGCCTTTAAAAGCCAACTTGATTTTTTGCTGGATCTTCTGCTAAAATATTTTTTATTTTAGGTGCTAGGGCTACCATAAATTCAAAGGGGGTCTAGTCTGCAGTAGCTATAACTATTTTGCATCATTAATCTATCATTAATTCACACTTTTACAGGGATGGACTTAAGGGAGTGTCTAACAAGACCTGAGCAATATGAATGTGATTTCAGAGTCCCCTCCAGATTTTTTTGTCCGCATTACATTGGGATCAGGAACCATAATTGCAGATCATTTCAGGGTTGAACTGTAGAAAGTTTGGGAAATCATTTAGTCATTAGGACAAATATTTATGTTTTTGTATTCTTCTATGGTGTTTGCCTAGACTTTGGCATGAAAAACACTCTGATTGTCCATGACAATTATAAGCATACAAGTGAGGATGATACCTACCACAAACTTTGGACTTTACTCATTGCTGTTCGAGTGGTGAGCTGTAATTGTATAACCTGTGGTATTTTGAGGTCTAAGGGCCTGAGTCACACCAGTCAATGAAAAAGTTTGAAATGTATTTCTGCATGTGGAGCGATTTTCTGATTCACAAATAATCCCTCATACTCTTGGAGTATTACAACAATTGTGAAGTTCCAGGCATGCGCCTATCCATAAAATGTATGCATGTGGTATTTGCACCTAGTAAAAACCTCTACATAGGGGCTAACTCTCATGCAAATGTATATTTGCACATAAACGCTTTTTGTAGTTTTTTCATGTCTATGGAGGTTTTTTCCCCTAAAGAGCAGCCAAGCACCAAACACCCTTCTCCTGTCTTCCCTCCATGAAAACCTATTCCTGGCATTTACTGGAGTGAATAGGTTTTATTTCCAAGTTTGGAAACCTCTTGCAAAAGATATGTTAATATGTGGCTATACATACATACAAGCTTGTGAGAGCTAACCTCCTTTTGTAGCGAGGTCCTCACCGGGAAACTCACAAATGCCCTTTTTTTCGCAATTGTGGAATTTCCTTCATACTGCCAGAATTTCAGTATTCATAATGCTGTGTATGTATATGGTATTTGTGCAGCCCGCATCACTGATAGTAATAATCGCAGAACATTACTGCCCAAGCAAGGGAACTCTATCTGTCTATCCTCATAGAGACTTCTAGCTGCAGATTCCTCACCTTAGAATATTTGTCAGTCTGGATCTGGTAACTTTTGGTGAGCAGTATGCCTGCGCACGGGTAGATGGTGTTCGTTTTTGTATGTCAGTGGAAGTGGCGTGTGCAGTGCCTATATAGGTGCCACTCCAGCGCGCCTACGTTTATTCTTTCCTTTCCGCACCAGCCAGCGCAGATCCAGGGATAGCTACCCCCAATCCCTTCTTGACTGATCCATTTGTCAAAGATTTTTCCAGACTATGTCTCCTGGTGTGAAGGATGTTCACCAGAAAGGCCGGTTTTAAGCCATGCCGTGCCTGTCACCATCATATGTTGGTGACAGTCTCGCACTTGGTTTGTCTTTGGTGTCTGCAGCTAGAGCATGACACCAAGACCTGAGGATTGCTGCACCATGCATCCTAAGGTCTTTCAAGCTCCTCACTGCCTAATGTTGACCAACTCTGCGACACTCCAGATCACGGTCGCATTGATGGTCCTGTGATTATTTGCGAAGTTGTAACTGGGGATTGTCATCCCACTTCCCCAGACACTGGCCTGGTCTCTTTCCCCTGCTACGGGGAGGGTTGCCTCATTTGCAGTGGTGGTGGGGAGAATGGCTACGGTCTTGGACCATATGCTACCCTCAGTGACAGTCAAGACATACGTCTTGATGGGGGTGCTTCAGCCAGAGTTTCCCCCACTGGACCATTAGTCCCATTTAATGAAACCCTTACTGATATTCTAGCTCGGGCCTGGTCCAAGCCCTGCACAGAGGCTCCTGTGCATAGGATGATTGCCTGCCATCATAGCCTTGCTCCAGGGTACCTCAGTTTCTTCACCCCACACGCCACCCTGGAGAGCATGATGGTTCAGGCCTCCATTTCCAAAATCAACCCTGGAACATTGCCTACCACCCCACCAGAAGTGGAATCCAAAAGGCTGGATAACTTCGGGAAGAGGATGTTCTCTTCTGCCAGCTTGGCACTGCGGTCTGTAAACACTGCATACCTCTTGGGCTGATACTCTCATACAATCTGGAACTTGGCTGCGCAAGTCTAGAAGGAGGCCCGAATCATACTCTCCCAAGCAATTGTTGATGGGAGGGATGCAGCCAGGTTCACCAGACCATGTGGGCTGAACATGACAGACTCGCTGGGCTGAGCGATTTTTTTCATCTGTGGCTTAGGCATCTGAAAGAGACACGTTAGTATTAGATTCCTTACCTTAGAATATCCCCAGGCGTCAGACTGGATCCGGAAATTTTTGCGTAGCAGTACCCTTGCGCGTCGGTAGGCGTCGTCTGCGGCTCCGCGTCCGTCGTGGGCGCCGTGATGACGTCGTCGGAGTACTTAGACGCCGCCTCCGCGTGCTGACGTCAGTTCTTCTTTTTTCCGCACCAGCAAGCGCAGATCTGGAAAAAGCAGTAACCCTAGTAATTTTTGACTAAACTTTTTTGATCCTTTTTGATTACTATTTCGAAGTCTCTCGACTCCGAAACGGTGCCGATAGGGATGCCCGGCTTCAAGCATTGCGACGATTGCGACCGGCTGATGTCGGTCACGGATCCTCACCGTGTGTGTTTGTCGTGTTTGGGCGTCGACCACGACGACAAGGCCTGCTCCGACTGCCGGGCCCTCTCTTCGAAAGCCAGGCGCCTCGAACTCCGGCAGTCGGCCCCGCGCCGTGAGAGGTCCCGATCCCATGGGAGGTCGAGGGACAGGTCACGGGCCCGGAGCCACCACAGCTCCGAGAGTAGGCCGCACTCCTCCGGGTCGAAGTCGTCGTCAGGTAAGCGGCACAAGAAGTCCAAGCGGCGTCATCGCTCCTCAGACTCCCCGCGATGCGGCCGGGGGTTCGGGTGACACCGCCCACGCGGCTCCGTCGGAGTCGCGGGCGCCGCGTCCAGCCCCATACCCTACGGTCCCTGGGCTCAACGCGACGCCGGAGGAGGTCGAGCGCTTCCTCATGGCCATGAGGAACCTCTCTCCTCCGACGGGCTCCGCGGCGCCTCCGGGCCCAGCGGACCCGTCTGGGAGCCCTAGCGGGTCGGCGGCTCCAGCCCCGACGCCGTCGGGTGCTTCGGCCCCGACGCCGCCGATGCCTTCGGGCCCGGCGCCGCAGGTCCCTGTTATCCCGACGCCGCCGGCGCCTTCGGGCCCGGCGCCGAGGGGTCCAGTTGTTCCGACGCCGCCGGCGCCTTCGGGCCCGGCGTCGCAGGACGCCGCTGGTCCTTCTTCGGGATCTGGTTCGTCGCCGGTGGATCCGACGGCCTCCCCGGCATCGGACCCTCAGGTGTCGCCTCCGGCGCCGTCCTTGGGCGGCGCCGACCCCGGTTCTGCTTCCATTCCTGTTCGGCCGTCGGGACGGCCCCGTTGGGCGCTGCTCCAGACGCCGTTGGGTGAATTTCACTTTTATGAACAGGCCCCATTGGTTGAGGACCCTGAATTTCAGGAGATGGGTGAAGGAGAGGACTGGGAGGGGTCTGAGGACCCTCTGACCAGGGAGTGTCAGTCTCATGAGGACTGGACAGGAGACCTTGGGGAGGCCAGTGGCCTGGACACCTCTCCAGACCCTGGGTTTGTCTCCCCTCCTACCGTGGCTTCGGAGGAGGGGGCACCATATAGTGTGGTGCTGATGAGGGCTGCCAAAAACAAAAAACAACAAGTGATGGACTGAATGTGGATCAATGTCACACACTCCCCCAGTCAAAAGATCTGGGCCCAAATCCATCGTTTTTTTGCACTCCTGAGGGCTGCCAAGGCCTTAAACCTTGAGCTCCCCGTCGCGGCCGTGAGGACTAACCTCCTCACTGAGGTCCTTAAACCGCAGTCAAGCTCGGCCGAGCCTCTGCTGCCCTTTAATGAGGCCTTGACTGACGTTCTTCTGGGCACTTGGTCCAAGCCCGCTACGGGTTCGCCCGTAGATAGGAACGTGGCCAGACGCCACCGCCCAGCCCCGGGCGACCCATGTTTTCTGTCCTCCCACCCTACCCCCGAGAGCCTGGTCATCCAGGCCTTCAATTCCCAAACCGCATTCCCGTCGGCCCCGCCGGATCGGGAATCCAAGAGGTATGACCAGTATGGGAAGAAGATCTTCTCATCCATTAGTTTGGGCCTGCGGTCTTCCAACACCGCCTGCCTCTTGGGACGTTACACCCACTCTGTGTGGGATAAGGTCGCGGAAGTGCTGCCAGAGTGTCCGTTGGAGGTACGGGCCAAACTCGGCCAAGCCCTTGTGGAGGGCCGGGATGCAGCCAAGTATTCCATCCGGTGTGGGCTGGATACCACTGACTCGCTGGGTAGAGCGATGGCAACGACGGTGGCGGTCAGACGCCACGCCTGGCTGAGATCCGCCAACTTCTCGGCAGATGTCCAGAGCACGCTCATGGACATGCCGTTCGATGGCCGTCGCCTCCTTGGCGACAAGGCAGACCATGCGCTTGAGCGTTTTAAGGACTCCAGGGCTACAGCCAAGTCCTTAGGCCTCTCGGGCCAACGCCAGCAACCGGCTGCCTATCACTCCTTTCGTGGCCACGGAAGGGGTGCGCCCGCACGTGCCGCCAGCCACGCGCCGCAGGGCAATACCCAACGCGGTGGCGGCCGTGGGAACCGCCGTCCAGGCAGTCGTGGGCAGCGGCGAGGTCAGTCCACACCCTCCCCCGCAGCATCCGCCTCAAAACCCTCCTAGTCCGTGCTTTCAGGCCCATGTGACGCCAGTGGGGGGCAGGGTTCGCCATCACCACCTCCACTGGCGCACTGTCACGTCGGACAGGTGGGTGCTGCAGATAGTTCGAAGGGGCTACTCCCTCCCCTTCGAGGCGACTCCTCCAGCCATGCCACCGCAGAACCACCGTGTATCGGGGGATCACTTGCGACTTCTGCAGGAGGAAGTTACGGCCCTCTTGGCCAAAGGGGCCATCGAGCGCGTTCCTGGGCCAGAAGTAGGGTGTGGTTGCTACTCCCACTACTTCCTGGTACCCAAGAAGGGCAAAGGGGGCCTGCGCCCTATCTTGGACCTACGGAACGTCAACGGCTTCCTCCGGAAGGAGAAGTTCAAAATGCTGACACTGGCTCAGGTCTTAGCTGCCCTGGACCCAGGGGACTGGATGGTAGCGTTGGACTTGCAGGACGCTTATTTACACATCCCCGTCCTGCCGGCCCACCGGCGCTACCTGCGGTTCACGGTTGGCCACGAGCACTTTCAGTTTACCGTGCTCCCCTTCGGCCTTACCAGCGCCCCACGGGTGTTCACAAAGGTGATGGCGGTGGTCGCAGCTCATCTGCGCAGGTTGGGGGTTTCAGTCTTCCCCTACCTCGACGACTGGCTGTTGAAGGCGGGCACGCCCCAGACAGTCGTCAGCCACCTCCAGACTACGGCAGACCTCCTGCATCGGCTGGGGTTCTCGATCAATGTGCCAAAGTCACACCTGTGCCCCTCTCAGAAGCTCCTCTTCATCGGAGCGGTTCTAGACTCGGTGCAGTTTCGGGTTTATCCACCCGAGCAGCGGGTCCGGGATATTCAGGCTCTGATTCCCATCTTTCAGCCGTTATCCCGGGTTTCGGTCAGGTTGACGCTGCGGCTTCTGGGGCTGATGGCCTCCTGCATCCTGCTGGTGCATCACGCCAGATGGCGGATGCGGGCTCTGCAGTGGGACCTGAAGTTTCAGTGGGCCCAGCATCATGGAAACCTATCCGACCATGTCCTGATCTCGGAGGGCACTGCGAGACAGTTGCAGTGGTGGCTCACGGACCGCGATTGGGTCTGCGGCAGATCCCTCTCCCTTCCCCAACCGGAGCACGTAGTTGTGACGGACGCGTCCCTCCAGGGCTGGGGAGGCCACATGGGAGAGGCGGAGATCAGAGGCCTCTGGTCTCCGGCGGAGACTCGACTCCACATCAACATGTTGGAGCTTCGGGCGATTCGTCTAGCACTGAAGGCATTCCTCCCCTCTGTCCGGGGGAGTGTAGTGCAGGTGTTCACGGACAACACCACCGCCATGTGGTACTGCAACAAACAGGGCGGGGTGGGGTCGTGGACCCTTTGCCAGGAGGCTCTGCGCCTTTGGCAATGGCTGGAACATCAGGGCGTGACCCTGGTGGTTCAACACCTGGCAGGTTCTCTGAACGCCAGGGCGGACGAACTCAGCCGCAGGTGCATGATGGATCACGAATGGCGTCTGAACTCGGACGTGGCGCAAGGCCTCTTTCAGCAATGGGGAGAGCCTTGGTTAGATCTATTCGCCACCGAAGAGAACGCGCAATGTCATCAGTTCTGCGCGTTGGAATTTCCAAGGCGGCACTCGCTCGGAGACGCTTTTCGTCGCGAGTGGAGTTGCGGTCTGTTGTACGCCTTTCCGCCTATACCACTTCTGCCCAGAGTGCTGAAGAAGATCAGGCGCGACCGGGCCCAAGTCATCCTTGTGGCTCCGGACTGGGCTCGAAGGTACTGGTATCCCGAGCTACTCAGTATGTCAGTCGATCCCCCGGTTCGTCTGCCTCTTCAGGAGGACCTTCTGTCGCAGCAGCAGGGGACGGTCCTCCACCCGAACCTGTCCAGTCTCCACCTCCATGCTTGGAGATTGAGCGGCGACAGTTGAGGCCATTTGACTTGCCTCCTGAAGTCTGTAATGTCATTCTGGCAGCCAGGCGTCCCTCCACAAAGTCGGTATACGCCTGCAGGTGGAACAGATTTGTGGCATGGTGCACAGCAAAGGCTGTGGATCCTCTTGCTGCCCCTCTTTCAGAGGTCCTTCTCTTCCTTCTTTCTCTTGCCCAGCAGGGCTCTGCTCTGGGCACTATCGAGGGCTACCTTTCTGCCCTTTCAGCCTTTCTCAGGCTACCTGATCAGCCTTCTTTGTTCAAGTCCCCTATTGTGAACAGATTTCTTAAAGGCATCACTCACACTTTTCCTCCTGTTCCGTTTGTGATGCCTCAGTGGGACTTTAACCTGGTTCTGACTTTTCTGATGTGCGCTCCCTTCGAGCCACTTCACAATTGCCCTCTTCACCTTCTGATTTGAAGACTGCTTTCCTGGTTGCCATCACCTCTGCCAGGAGAGTGAGTGAGCTCCAGGCTCTTTCTTGTACTCCACCTTTCCTTTCTGTCCATCCGGACAAAGTGGTGCTTCGTACCAAACCATCTTTCCTGCCCAAGGTCGTCACGGCCTTCCACATTGGGCAGTCTATCACCTTGCCTACCTTCTTTCCGCCACCGCATCCCTCTAAAGAGGAAGAGCGGCTCCATCGTCTGGACCCAAAACGTGCGCTCTCGTTTTATCTGGATCGCACACGCCAGTTCCGGGTGGATGACCAACTCTTTGTTGGTTACGTGGGCGCTAAGAAGGGGAAAGCGGTGCACAAGCGGACCATCTCCCGGTGGATCATCTTGTGTATCCAGGCATGCTACTCCTTGGCTAAGAAGGAGCCCCCTGCTGGATTGCGGGCTCATTCTACCCGAGCCACGGCGACTACCACTGCCTTGGGCAGGGGTGTGCCCTTACAAGACATCTGTCAGGCAGCTACGTGGGCATCGCTGCACACGTTTGCAAGACACTACTGCCTGGACAGCCAAGTCCGGAGGGATGGCTTCTTTGGCCGTTCCGTCCTCCAGGACTTTCTGGTGTGAGTATTGGTTCGCAGACCCACCTCCGGGGTTGGTATTGCTGGGGTATCTATTCTAAGGTAAGGAATCTAATACTAACGTGTCTCTTTCAGATGCACAAGTTACTACTTGTGTAACGATATATCTGTAAGAGACATTAGTTAGTATTAGATTCCTTACCGACCCACCCATCCTCCCCGTTCTGCGAACCAATATCTAGGGTTAGGGTTGTCCCCTTCAGGGCCCTAGTTTCAATGGCACCAGTGTTGGTTTTTAACATGGCTCTGCGTTTCTGGCGCGGAAAAGCTGTGTCTAAGAACTGACGTCAGCACGCGGAGGCGGCGTCTAAGTACTCCGACGACGTCATCACGGCGCCGACGACGGACGCGGAGCCGCAGACGACGCCTACCGACGCGCAAGGGTACTGCTACGCAAAAATTTCCGGATCCAGTCTGACGCCTGGGGATATTCTAAGGTAAGGAATCTAATACTAACTAATGTCTCTTACAGATATATCGTTACACAAGTAGTAACTTGTGCGTTGGGCCTTGTTGAGAATACTGGCTTTTCAGGGAATGTCCTGGCCTCCTTCATGGGCATGCTCTTTGATAGCGCCTGTCTGTTTGGAGACTCTTCAAGGACAGCAGGGCTTACGGCTAGGTCCTTGGGCCTTTCCATGGCCCCTCGCCAACTCCAATCCACCTTCCACGTCACATAATGGGCTTTCAACGGCATCCATATAATCCCAGCCACCACAACCAGTAAGTTTCACAATCATTTAGTGGTCAATGATGCATTTCCTACAGGCCACATGGGACAGGTAGCAGAAGTCGGGCCAGTCCACCTTCACCCAGCAGTCATAGCCTCCAAACCCCTTTAGTTTGCCCTCCAGCCATCATATGCGCCCAGGACTGGCTGGGCTCCTGGGCTATGTATGGCCCCGGGGACCACCACCTTTCCGGAGCGGCTTGTGAATAAAAATGAGGGGGGCTCTGTGCTCTTCTCTTGGAGCCAATTATGGTTTTGGGGCCCACCAACACCCAGGGTTAGCTCCTGCTATGTTCCCCGGGTGCCAACCCTGGTGACATAGCAGTTTGCTTTTGCTTGGCGGAAGCTGACAGGTACCGCCAAATGAGAGCAAACGTAACACTGGTGGAATCCGAGCTTCACAACAGAGTACTCTAATCTCCATCTCTCCCAGATGGCCACTCCAGCTGACGAGTAAAGCATCTGTCACTATAGTCCGCTCTGGTTGGAGAAGGGAGAGGGGTCAGTCACTGACCCAACTGCGGATCTTAACCACCACTGCAACTCTTTTCCAGTTCCCTCCCAGATCTGACCCATGTCAGAGAAACTCCACTGATGCTGGGCCCACTAGGAATTCAGGTCCCACTGCAAAGTCCGCATGCGCCAATGGGAATGTGTTACAAGCAGGATGCAGGAGGCCATGAGGCTCAACAACCGGAGAGTCCATCTCACTTAAATAAAAGAAACATCGGTATCCTAGC
The DNA here is from genome assembly GCF_964261635.1 of Lissotriton helveticus. Lineage (NCBI taxonomy): Eukaryota > Metazoa > Chordata > Amphibia > Caudata > Salamandridae > Lissotriton > Lissotriton helveticus. Next base: position 426,618,901 of record NC_136071.1, read on the forward strand.
CTGCATATCCTGGACACGCCACTGAGGAGGATAGGCTTAAAACTGCACTGTGTCCCGAACACCTCTGATGAAAGGGAGCATCTGTGAGGGGGTCAGGTGTGCCTTTTCCATGTTGATAGGAAACGCCAGCAAGTGTAGGTGGTTTGCGATAGTCTGAAGGTGGCAGCAGATTACCTGTGGCGAGCACGCATTCAACAGCCAATCATCAAGGAAGGGGAATATTAGAACACCTGACCTCCGGAGGTGCACAGCAACTACCGCCATCATTTTGGTGAACACCCGAGGGGTTCTGGTAAGGCCGAAGGGGAGCATGGCAAACTGAAAGTGCTCTTGGCCATTCACGAACCGCAGGTAATGTCTGTGGGCAGGCAGGATGGGAATGTAGAAATACAGGATGGGAATGTGGAAATATGCTACCTGTAAGTCCAACTCTACCATCCACTCTCCTAGGTCTAGGGCAGACCGGACTTTCACAAGCATCTTGAATTTCTCCTTTTTCAGGGACAGGTTGAGAAGGCGCAGGTCTCGAATACGAAGAAGGCCTCTGTCCTTCTAAGGCTCCAGAAAATAGTGGCGATAGCAAACACAACCTACTTCTGATGCCAGCACCTTCTCTATAGCTTCGTTGGCCAAAAAATAACACACTTCCTGGCAAAGCAAGGAGAGGTGGTCCTACGTCAGCCTGTCGTAATTGGGTGGCATGGGTGGAGGGGTGGTCACAAAGAGGAGGAAGTAGTCCCTTTGGACAAGCTGGACAACTCAGCAGTCGATTGTTATCGACTGTCCGTGGCAAAGGTGATGGCATATCTTGCTAGTGGGCCCAGCATCAGTGGAGTTTCTCTGACGTGGGTCAGATCTGGGAGGGAACTGGAAAAGAGTTGCAGTGGTGGTTAAGATCCGCAGTTGGGTCAGTGACTGACCCCTCTCCCTTCCCCAACCAGAGCGGACTATAGTGACAGATGCTTTACTCGTCAGCTGGAGTGGCCATCTGGGAGAGATGGAGATTAGAGTACTCTGTTGTGAAGCTCGGATTCCACCAGTGTTATGTTTGCTCTCCTTTGGCGGTACCTGTCAGCTTCCGCCAAGCAAAAGCAAACTGCTATGTCACCAGGGTTGGCACCCGGGGAACATAGCAGGAGCTAACCCTGGGTGTTGGTGGGCCCCAAAACCATAATTGGCTCCAAGAGAAGAGCACAGAGCCCCCCTCATTTTTATTCACAAGCCGCTCCGGAAAGGTGGTGGTCCCCGGGGCCATACATAGCCCAGGAGCCCAGCCAGTCCCTGGTTAATGGCACCACAGGTACCCAGGGCACTGTGACCAGGGAAGGCCTCTAAGAGCTTCAGCACTTATTGTGCCACCCTTAGAGGCCCTGTACCTTTACACTCACACACTGCCTTGGCAGGCTATGTCTTTTGGTGCAGAACAAAATGAAGAGTTGTCAAGGCACACATCCCTGGGTGCCATGACTACAACCCACTGCCCTGGCATAGATCAGCCACCCCTTTAGCTGGGTGCACTATACCAGTGGTGAGGGTACAGGTGCATGAGCCCTGTACCCCTACAGCGTCTAAGCCAATTCTTAGACATTGTAAGTGCAGTAATTCCTTTAGGAGTATATGGTGTTTGGTATCAAATTTCTCAGCACATTAAACCCACACTGATGTCAGTGTGGTATTTAATGAAAAATGCGTGCAAAGGGTATCTTAGAGATTCCCCCTGAAAAATTACCTAGCACTAGTGTCCAGGCGGAGTGTCTGCTCTCCAGCTGCTACCACAAGACATATTTCTGGACCCTGGGTCGAGAGCATGCTGCTCTCGGGGGCCTGAAACAATGCACACCCTGGGACGAGGAGCCAAGCCTCCTCCCTCAGGATGGGCAGGGTCCACAAAGGGGAAGCTTCAAAGGCTTGCCGCTTTTGTGAGCTTCCCCAGGCCTTTTGCTGCTTCCAGTAACTGGTCCCCACTGGTTCTGACCCCCACTTTGGGTGGGAGAACCAACAGGAAAACCAAGTGAGGAAGGGAGGTGTGCTCACCTTTGCCAATCCCACCCTTTAGGTGGGGGAGGCTAGATGAAGCACAACTCTCAGTCTCTGCCATCTTGCTGATGGGGGGACCCTGCCAACCAGAATGAGGCATGGGTGGCATATTAGGTGTACCCACCCCAAGGAAGGGACCCATTGGTCCGAACCTTTTACTTACCTATAACGCCCCCAAGTCTAGTATTTAGAGGCACCCCTGAACCCTGGCTCCTCAGACAAGCAACAACCAAAAATAAAAGACAAAGGTACCGGACAGCCATGCTGAAGCTAAGAAGAGCAGGATGCCCACAGACTTGGCCTCAGCCCTACCGGCCTGTCCCCACCTCGAACCTGCAGAAGCGAAACTCTGTTGTGTCCTGCAGCCAGCAACCTCAAGAACCCAGAGGACCTGCCGTGCCTTCCAAGGAAAAGACTTTGCCTCCTGTGAACACAGGATTTGTTCACCTACAGACTCTAGCTCTGGCAAAATCCGCGAGTCTTCACCACTTTGCACCCAATGCCCATGGCCCGAGTTCGAGTGGCCCACCACCACAAGGAGGTCTCCCCAGTGATCCTAACCCGAGATCTAGTGATCCCTGACCTGCCTCAAGCCTCCAGTCGACGCCTGCTGCCTCGATCTGGATGATCGGTCCCCCCAAACGTGAACAGGAGCTGGTAAGAAGATCCGACCCTAAAAGACACCCCTGCAACCGATGCCCCACGGGCTTGGGTAGCCCAAACAATGGTGTCTTACCAACCCACATCATCCCAACTTACCTCTCGAAGTGGTGGTCGCACCCAGAAGACCTTCGTCCCAAGCCTCCAGTGTGTCTGCAAACCGGAGAACCCCCATTGAAAGTAACAGGGCACCGGCGCCCTGCACCTGGCTGCCCTAGTGCCACTGGGGGTGTACCTTTGGTACTAACTTGAACCCCCATTTGCCCTGAGCTAAATTCCAGGACCTTTGCTCAAACAAAGTTGTGGCCTTCTCTTGAGCAGCCACCAACCGGAGGCCCCCTATCCCCCATTGAATAACTTTGGGCCTCAACACTGAACCCGGCCGCCCTAGTGCTGCTGAGGGTGCTTTGAGAGTGCATTCTCGACCCTGGGAGACCCCTTAGTCCAACCCCAGAAACCAACTCCCACAACAAAGAACTTTCCTGTTAACTGATAACTCTGTTTCCTCCCATAGGATAACACTGACTGTTTTCTATGAAAAGTTTTCAAGTGTGGAGTTGGAAAATCTATAAAAGTCTATACAACTGTGTACAAATAACCAAAACGGGTATACTTACCTTTTTACAGGAAATGTCCCAGTGCAGTATCCAGGTATACTACACTGTGTAAGAAAAGTAATCTGCAAAGTAATATTAATGACCTGGTATTTAAAAGTCATCATTAAGTACCTGTACAATATTTTCAGGCATTTCATTTCCAGTGATTCTACTGTAACCAAACCAAAGTACATATACAACTGCAATTCAAACTGTATTGTTACTGCAAAGTATAAATCACTTCCCTGTTCTAGGCGTGCTTGGTTCTAAGAAATAAATATCTCTAAATTTTTATACAAAGCAAATTGGTTCTGAGTTCAGTCTTTGAGCGTGTTCAATCATTTGCTGATTAGGTGTCTACAACAAATGCTTACCACTACCCTCTGATTAAGCCTTACTGCTCGCCCACACTACCACAAGAGAGAGCTATCTACTTTTGCCTCTGCCTACCTTTGGGTTTCCATTGGACTCTGTGCACACTAAACCTCATTTTGGTATAGGATATACAGAGTCAGCTTCCTACACATTGTAAATGACAATGCCTTTTATTGAGCAGTTTTAAAAACAACACATAAATAAAAGGCATTGTCATTTACAATGCCAATAGCTCAAACTCTCATAAATGCAAGACCTATTGCATTGCAAATGCTTGCTTTTTTAAACACTTTATTATTTTCAGGTAACAGGAGAAGGCTGGACATTACAGATATCAATATATTTACATTAGTAATACTAGCATGTCCTAACATGCATCAAAACAATAAGTATTAAAAACATAATGGTGGCTGGAATAGGACGATGGGGGTCCGTGTATGTCAGTCGACCGTGTCTTGGCCAGTGGTACAGAAGGAAGTGGTGTAGGTAGGTGATTGAGGGGATATAGTTAGAATGTCTGATTCTAGAGTCTGTAAATAGTTATGAAGGGTTGCCAAAGGTCTTTGGATAAATCGCATTATTTAATACTCCTGAGCCAGGCTGTAGTAGTGGGACGAAATTAATTACCCCAATGAAGGGCAATCTCTCTCTTAGCCAATAGCAAAGCAATGGCTGAAAACCACCAAAGAATTATAGGAAGAGACAAAACGTTACCCAAGAGTGCCAGAAGGGGAAGGGCTCAAGGGTCAGTTAAATCATATGAGATAAAAAATCTTGACGACTGCTGTCCAATAAGTGGCGATGATGGGGCAAGTTCATGTCATATGTGCAAATTCAGCTTCAGGTACTTTGCATTTAGGGCAGAGGGAAGGCCTGCAGGAATCCATTTTGGCCAGGCCTGCTGGCCCCAGTTGCGAACAAAAACAAGCTTCAAAAGCCCACCCTCGGGCCCGGCTCCGAGGATAAGACAAGCCTTCCGGTAGCTCGGGACTGAGCAAACCGCATATCACTCTCCCACAGGGGCCATCGGCACCGAAGCACGGAGTGCAACCTACTCCCAAAAAGACCTCTGCACCGACCACCCCCATGTCAAAGGAAAAGGCATCTGATCCGAAACCGAAAAGGATTTCCGCCTCCACATCGAAGACAAAGGACCCGAAAACACCCTCCAAGGCTCTGGAGCACAAATCCAAACCTCGCTTGGACCCGAAAAAATCGGCACAGAAAGTATCTACAGAAGAGGAAGAACTTTTTTAACCGGATCCTATTGAGCCAAAACTAAAAATACTCCATATAGACCCTAAAACATGACATGTCTACTGTTTCACACAACAAAAGAAAATTGGACCCCCAGGCATTCCTGCAGTGCCTGTAAAGAAGGACTGTGCTACTTCACCTTTGCAACCCTCTTTTCCTGTTCTTCCTTCAAAGCCGGCCTCTCCTCCACACTCTCCTATACTTCCACCAAACTCACCAGTACCACCCTGATGATGATGATTTAGGGGATGGGGGACACAACACTGACCCTTTTGATGACCCTGATAACGATACAGACGTACCACAGGATGATTGGGACGATTATGGTGACCCAGTAGATCCTCCAGATTGCCCTAATCCTCATGCATATCCAACAAAGCCATCCTCCCCAGATGACATATTGGTTTTAACCAGCATGTAAATAGGGCGCCTCAATACCATCGTGTCCCAATGCATTCAGACCCCGCAGAGAAGGATTTTATACTAGACACCTTTGAACAGTCACTAAAGACTGTACAAACACTGCCAATGTTAAAAGGTGTAATTAAACATGCCCCTGACATATTCAAGGACCCTGTTAAAACTAGAATTCTAAATCCAAGGATTGACAAAAAATATAAACCCGCTCCCAGGAATCCCGCCTACATCAAGGTCAACTCCCTTTAGATTCCCTAGTGGTAACTATCACTAGAAAATGTGCCAACTCTAAAACCTCTGGTGATGCGCCACCTCCGGACAAGGAGTCTAAATTATTAGATGCTTCTGGCAAACGTGTGGCTGCCCAAGCTGCTAATAACTGGCGGATAGCCAACACACAAGCATTACTTGTTAGGTATGATAGGGCTCACTATGACCAACTAGAAACCCTATTGCAATATTTACCTGATCAATATAAGAAAAAGGCCAATGATTTAATTTAGAGGGGAAGTTAATAACTGATGCATCAATCAAATGTGCCCTTGATGCAGCAGACACTGCCTCTAGGGCCATTAACACTAGCGTGTTACCCAGACGACATGCCTGGTCTTCAAATAGGAGGTACAAACAACTATCCTCAATCAGCCGTTCAATCAGCAAGATTTTTGGACCAGCTGTAGAGACCACTGTTGAGAAAATGAAAAAGGTTACAGAGACTGCTAAATCCATGGGAGCATTGCAGTCTCCATCCCCACGTGGTTCCTTTCGACGCTCCTTCTATAGGGGAGCATCCAAAAACATCAATCCAGACACTGCTTCATACAAAAACACCACACAAACATCCCACAACAGGGGATATTTTAGAGGTGGATAGGGGAAACTACAACAAGGGGATAGGCCGAGGTAATAACAACACTCGCACCTTCCCCAGTAATAAGCAGTGACTTCCCTCCAGACCATTCCACTCCGGTCAGAGGGATACTATCACAGTTCCTACCCGTCTGGAATTTCATCACTACAGACAGTTGGGTAATCCGATATGGTTACTGCCTGGAATTTACTGCTACTCCTCCCAACATACCACCCAAACAACGCTCAATATCCGGGGAGCATCTAACACTCCTCAAACAAGAGGTTATTTTACTGCTTCAAAAACATGCAATAGAACCAGTTCCCAAACATCAGGGAACAGGGGTGTTCGAGGCATGTGGGCTGCTGAATTCATATCTGTGCATAGATCGCCGCCTAGTGTTGGGTCCGGATGATTGCACCTTGTTGTCCTGGAAGAGTCTTCGAAGTATCACGAGACAGGTGACTCCTCCCCTGGACTACAGTGCGCATGGGCACCTTCTCCATCCTCAGATTGGTTTTTTCCGCCATTGGGTTCGGATGTTATTCCTATACTCCAACTTCGGAATCGAAACTAAACTTTTCTAGAGGCCAAAAGGCCTTCGACTTCGACAGTATTGTTCTCGCTCGGTACTTCTTGACTCGATCAAGCTTTCCATCTCGACTCGGTCGTCGACGCGGGCCGTTGAGCCTTTTTGACGCCACGTGGGCCTGCTGTCGATGGAAAGGAGCCCGGTTAAAAGGTGCCCACCATGCCACTCCAAGTTCCCGCATACTGACAGACACACCGTATGCAACAAGTGCCTATCACCAGACCACAAGGAAGACACCTGCCCAGCCTGTGCCCAATTCCGTTAGAAGAAAACAATCCGGATTCGACGTGCCGCTAGGCAAGAGATGCAGCGACAGGCACCGGAACCAGGCAACATCTTCGAGGATGAATAGGAACTTCCAGAAGGGGAAGATTCGGTTCTAGAGATGGTCACCGTCGAGGACCACTCGGACTCCGATGACGAAATCCCACCGGGGCAAACCGTGAGTACATTGCCGCCGACACGAATTACTCCGTTACCGTAGGCTCCGATCGAGGCATCGCCTAAAGGCCTTAGCCAAGATCCAAAACATCATTCGGCAGCCCCGCCGTCCGGCTCGGCTTCGAAGACAAAGACTAAGCCTTCAGACACCCCAGGTCCAAGTAACGTTACCCCAAAGAAGGTTCTAGAACCCAAAAAGGTCGTCGACACGAAGGGCGTCAAACCGAAGAAGGCCGTACAGCCTAAGGGCGTCGAAACGAAGAAGGCCGTACAGCCTAAGGGCGTCGACCCGAAGAATGCCATCGACCCAAAAAGCGCAGAACCAAAGAAGGCCGTCGACCCAAAGAAGGCCGCTGCACCGAAGGTCGTCGAACCGAAGAAGGTCGCCGACACAGAGGGCCTCGTACCGAAGCCTGTGGCCGAGCCGAAGAAGGTGATCGAGCCAAACAAAGGCACCGACCCAAAGACAAGTGCTCCTAAAAAAGCGGTCGATCCGAGAGAAACCCTCGACTCGACAAAAGACAGTCGACCTAAAAAATCTGTCGGGCACAGAAAGCGCATCGAACCTGAAGATCCGGTCGATCCGCAATCAATCGTCGAGCCGGACATAGAGCCCGAGCCGAAGAAGAGCAATAAGGCACCGAAAGTCGTCGAACCAAAAAAGGTTGTCGACCCGAAGGCAACGGTACATCCAAAAAATAGCGAACCTAAAAAGTCAAAGACACAGCCACGGACAGTGGAAGAAGAACTCTTCCACCCGGAGCCATCAGAGGATCAGGCAAAAATATACATCAACCCTGAGACTGGTAAAGTCACTATTTTACACAGGCAAAAGAGGCCATTGGACACAGAGCCTAATTCCCCCATTCCTCTGAAGAAAAAGGACTTTGGGACTTCTCTCTCTAGACCCTTCATTCCTTTTTACCCCACTATGCCTACTACGCCTTTTGCTCCTTACTCTCCTACTCACCCCGGGGACAATGAGGGCGACACAGGGGAAGATCCCCAATATGATATTAACTATCCTGAGGATCCTAACCCTCAAAATGAACCATGGATAGAGCCCACTGATCCATATGACACGCAACCCATCCCTGACACCTCCTCATACCCAACAAGGCCGTCACCTACTGACGACACCATTGTCTTCAACCAGCTAATAGATAGGGCAGCGCAGTACCACAACGTAGACATGCACAATGAACCTATAGAAGAGGACTTATTATTTGACACATTCCCTACTACTGAGAAAAATGTCAGAACACTTCCTATGTTGAAAGGGGTCCTAAAACAGGTGCCAGACATATTTAAAGATACAGCCAGAGCACGTGTAATCAATCCCAGGATTGAAAAGAAATATAGAGCGGCCCCTACAGACCCTACTTATATCAGAGGTCAGTTGCCATTAGATTCACTAGTGGTGGTCAACGCACGCAAACGGGCCAACTCACAGACAACAGTAGAAGCTCCACCTCCTGATAAAGAGTCCAAAATACTAGAGTCCTCGGGTAAAAGAGTAGCATCCCAGGCCTCCAATTCATGGAGAATTGCAAATACACAAGCTCTACTAGCTCGTTACGACAGAGCACACTACGACCAGCTTGAAAGTTTGATGCAACACCTGCCTGAGCCTTTCAAAGCACAAGCTACTGACCTCATACAGGAGGGGACATTTATTACAAACGTCTCCATTAAATGCGCGCTTGACGCAGCGGACACTGCAGCCAGGTCCATTAACACGAGCGTCTTATTACGAAGACATGCATTGCTACGCATTTCTGGCTTTAAGAATGAGGTGCAATCCACCATTCTTAACCAACCAGTCAATCAAGACTTCCTTTTCGAGCCTGCAGTCGGCACCATTTTAGACAAAATTAAGAAAGATACGGAAACCGCAAAATCATTGGGGGCATTGCAGTTTCAACAACACAGAGGTTCCTTTCAACGCTCCTCATACAGAGCAGCTACACGAGGCAATACTTCACAAACCTCATCCACATACAAAAGCAACACACAAGGTTCCTTTAACAAGAACTCCAACAGAGGAGGTTATAGGGGCAACAATAATAAGGGATGAGGACGTGGAGGCAATAACACCAGAGCCTCCACTGCCACAAAACAGTGACTTCATCACACTACCTCCAGACCACCTAACACCGGTCGGAGGCAGAATTCAACAGTTCCTACCTTTCTGGAACTCAATTACCACAGACAGGTGGGTGAGACAAATTGCCTAGAACTCACCTCTACTCCACCAAACATACCACCCAGGCACCGTCCTATGACCAAGGAACACATCACCCTGCTACAACAAGAGGTGAGATGCATGCTGGAAAAGGGGGCCATAGAGCCAGTCCCTTTCCAACACCAAGGGACAGGAGTATACTCACTATACTTCCTTATTCCCAAGAAGGACGGTTCACTCAGACCAATATTGGACCTCAGACCCCTAAATCAATACATACTGTCGGAGCACTTCCATATCATTATGCTACAGCAAGTGCTCCCGCTACTCCAGCAAGAAGACTTTCTAGCAACATTGGACTTAAAGGATGCGTATTTTCACATACCCATCCATCCAGCTCACAGAAAATATCTCGGGTTCACAATAGAAGGTCAACACTACCAATTCAAGGTTCTCCCCTTCGGGGTGACCACGGCTGCAAGAGTGTTTACAAAATGCTTAGCGACAGTAGCTGCATATCTCAGGAGGCAACACATACACGTGTTCCCATACCTAGACGATTGGCTAATACAAGCAAAATCGTACGAACAGTGTGTAAGACAGACGTCTCAAACACTTCAGCAGGTACACAGCCTAGGCTTTTCGATAAACTACCTAAAATCGCATCTACAACCATCCTACACACAACAATATCTGGGAGCTACTATAAACACCTCAGTAGCAAAGGCATATCCAAACTCAGCGAGGATAGCCAGCATGCAGATGCTCATTCGCAAATTTCAGCCACAACACTCTTTGCCAGCTCAAGTCTTCATGCAGCTCATAGGCATGATGGCGTCCTGCATAATTATTGTCCCCCATACACGACTACAAATGCGTCCATTGCAAGAATGCCTAGCACAGCAGTGGAACCAAGCTCAAGGACAACTAAAAGACCTAGTGTTGGTAGACAGTCGCGCTTACAACTCTCTGCAGTGGTGGAACCCACAAAACCTTTCCAAGGGGCGACTGTTCCAAGAGCAGGTTCCACAACTAGTACTAACAACGGACACATCACTGACCGGTTGGGGAGCCCACCTACTTCAATACACAGTACAAGGTCTCTGGACAATCAAACAAAAGAAACTGCATATCAACCAACTAGAGTTGCTGGCAATATTCCTAGCTCTAAAAGCATTCCAAAAATACCTGTACGGCAAGACTGTGTTGACCCGGACGGACAACATGACAGCAATGTACTATATCCTGAAACAGGGAGGAACACACTCCCCACAGCTGTCCCACTTAGCACAGAGCATATGGAAGTGGGCAATTCCAAAAGACATCTTTCTCCTGGCAGAACACCTCCCAGGGAAAGACAATCAAATGGCGGATCTGCTCAGCAGACACAACCAACAACTTCACGAATGGGAGATTCACGCCCATGTTCTCCAGCCATTCTTCGAACATTGGGGGCACCCAGAAATAGACCTGTTTGCCACAACCGAAAACACAAAATGCCGGTACTTTGCCGCCAGGTTCCCACATCTGCTGTCACAGGGCAATGTGGATGACTGGCCAGGCAGATTTGTGTACGCTTTTCCCCCAGCCCCACTGATTCCGCTGGTGGCACGCAAACTGCGGCAACAGTCACTCACACTAATCCTAGTTGCTCCCACAGGGGTGAGACAGCCGTGGTACACAATGTTCCTGGAGCTTTCAGTAGTTCCTCATCAAAGGCTGCGCCTCGCACCGCATCTTCTAACTCAGAACCATGGAGAAATCAGACACCCAGATCCCAATCAGATGAACCTAGCGATCTGGCTCCTGAAGTCTTAGAATTTGGATACCTTAACTTGCCTCCGGACTGTATGAACATCATTAAGGAGGCAAGACGACCAACTACTAGAGCATGCTATGCAGCTAAATGGAAGAGATTTGTTAATTACTGCAACAATAACCAAATCAACCCATTAGATGCTTCCATTCAGAACATTATATGTTACCTACTGCATCTTCAAAAATGCAACCTAGCCTACTCTTCAATAAGACTACACCTTGCTGCTATAGCAGCATACCTTTAAAACAGGCAACACCTTTTTTGGAGGGTCTTAAAATGGTGATACCTCCAAGGCACCCACCTTCCCCAGTCTGGAACCTAAATATAGTACTTACCAGACTTATGGGGCCTCCTTTCGAACCTTTACACGCATGCAAATTGCAATTTCTAACATGGAAGGTGGCATTCTTGATTGCCATTACCTCACTCAGGCGAGTTAGTGAGCTACAAGCATTAACAATTCAGGAACCCTTCATGCAAATACATGCTAACAAGGTCGTTCTTAGAACAAACCCCAAGTTTATGCCAAAGGTCGTATCCACATTCCACATTAATCAATCAATAGAACTGCCAGTGTTCTTCCAAAATCCACAGTCAGTAGCGGAGAGAGCCCTACACACACTGGATGTAAAGAGAGCTCTGCTCTATTATGTGGACAGAACGAAATCATTTAGGAAAACTAAGCAATTATTTGTTGCTTTTTCACCACAACATGAAGGGAATCCCATATCAAAGTCAGGAATAGCCAGATGGATAGTTAAATGCATTCACATTTGTTATCAGAAAGCAAAATGCACTTTAACTGTACCCCCAAAAGCACACACTATGAGGAAAATGGGGGCATCCATGGCTTTCCTAGGAAATATCCCTCTTGAAGACATATGTAGAGCAGCCACATGGACTACCATACACACCTTCACAAAACACTACTGTGTAGACGTGCAAGCAAAGCAGCAAGCTGCTGTAGGCCAGGCTGTCCTCAAAACTCTCTTTCAAACTGCTGCAGCTGGCACAGGTAACCACCGCTAGAGGAGATGCTGCTATACAGTCTATGCACAGATATGAATTCAGCAGCCCACATGCCTCGAACGGAATATGCTACTTACCAGTATGCATCTGTTCTTGGCATGTAGGGTTGCTGACATTAATATCGCCCGCCCTCCTCCCCGGTGCCTGTCGCAGCTGCAGCATTATCTTTTGCATGGCCATCTCTTACTTTACTATCTCCATCTCTGCCACAATGGCGAAAAACAATCGGAGGATGGAGAAGATGCCCATGCGCACTGTAGTCCAAGGGAGGAGTCACCTATCTCATGATACTTCGAAGACTCTTCCAGGACAACAAGGTGCAATCATCCGGACCCAACACTAGGCGGCGATCTATGCACAGATATGAATGTCAGCAGCCCTACATGCCAAGAACAGATTCATACTGGTAAGTAGCATATTCCTTACTCCCTGTATTTCCTAGTCCCCAAAAAAGACGGGACCCTAAGGCCATTACTGGACCTCAGACCGCTCAATTTGTACATACAATCAGATCATTTTCACATGATCACTCTTCAGCAGGTTCTTCCACTGCTTCAACAAGGAGACTTCCTTGGCACACTAGATCTCAAGGACGCCTACTTCCACATTCCCATACACCTTGCTCACAGAAAATACCTGAGGGTCACAGTGGACGGCCATCACTATCAGTTCAAGGTCCTTCCATTTGGGGTGACCACAACACCCAGGGTGTTCACAGAGTGCCTTTCAGTAGTAGAAGCACACATGAGAAGACAGCAAATTCATGAATTTGCATACCTGGACGATTGCCAACTCATACAACTGGTGTGTTCACCACACGTCTCAAACAATTAAACTGTTACACAACTTAGGGTTCACACTGAACTACACCAAGTCACACCTTCAACCCTCCCACATACATCAGTATCTTGGAGCCACAATAGACACTTGCAAACCTCTTGCATACCCCAATCCAGCCAGGATAGCTAGCATGCCAATCCTCAACAGGTTTCAGCCCCAACACTCTCTCCCAGCACAAGTGTTTATGCAGCTCATAGGAATGATGGCCTCTTGCATTTTCATCGTACCTAAGGCAAAACTTCAGATGCGCCCTTTACAAGAATGTTTGGCACATCAGTGGAACCGGGCTCAAGGACAACTTGCAGATCTGGTGTTGGTGGACAGCCGCACACATCGCTCTCTGCAGTGGTGGAACACACAAAACCTGTCCAAAGGGCGGCCATTCCTATATCCAGTTCCACAGATGGTACTAACAGACACATCACTCACCGGCTGGGGAGCCCACCTCCTAAACCATACAATTCAGGGCAGGTGGACCACCCAACAAAAACTGCTCCACATCAATCACTTAGAACTACTAGCAATATTTCTAGCCTTAAAGTCATTCCAAGTACATCTTCTCAACAATACTGTCTTAGTCTGGACCGACAATATGACAGCAATGTATTACATACAAAAGTAAGGAGGAACACATTCTCCGCAGCTCTCTCGCCTAGCGCAAAGCATATGGAGATGGGCCATTCCACAAAACATATATCTTCAGGCGGAACATCTTCCAGGAGTAAGCAATGAGATAGCGGATCTGTTAAGTCGTCAGACTCAACAAATACACGAATGGGAACTTCATCAACAAGTTCTTCAACCTTTCTTCCAAATGTGGGGCCAACCAGACCTCGATCTACTCGCCATACACGCAAACGCAAAATGCCCAACCTTCGCCGCCAGGTTCCCACACCCGCTGTCCAAGGGAAATGCGATATGGATGAGCTGGTCAACCAGATTTGTGTACGCTTTCCCGCCACTCCCACTCAATCCACTAGTAGTACGCAAGCTCAAACAGTCTTTCAAAGTGATCCTAGTTGCATCCACATGGGCATGGCAACCATGGTTCACAACACTACTCGAACTATCACTATTCCCTCATCAAACATTGCGGCTCTCCCCAAACCTGCTGACGCAGAACCATGTAGAAATAAGGCACCCAGATTCAGCGCAACTGAATCTAGCGATCTGGATCCTCAAGTCTTAGAGTTCGGTTACCTGAACCTCCCACTGGACTGTATGAATATTATTAAAGAAGCCAGATGCCACACTACTAGAGCTTGCTGTGCAGCCAAATGGAAAAAATTTGTTATTTACTGCAAAAACAACAAAATTGACCCATTAGATGCTTCAATACCAAACATTATTTGCTATTTGCTCCATCTACAAAGATGCAATCTTGTATACTCACCAATTAGATTACATCTAGTGCCCCTTGCCGCCTACTTACAAAACAGACAACATTTGTCGTTGTTTAGAGTACCTGCTATCAAAGCCTTCATGGAAGGCCTTAAAAGGATAATTCCACCCAGACTGCCACCATCTCCGGTGTGGAACGTGAACATTGTTCTTACTAGACTCATGGGTCCCCCATTTGAGCCTTTACATAAATGCGAATTACAATTCCTTACATGGAAAGTGCGTTCCTTGTCGCAATCACATTTCTTAGGAGAGTAGGTGAGATCCAGGCTTTAACCATACAAGAACCATTTTTACAAATTCATCCAAATAAAGTGGATCTTAAAACAAATCCAAAATTTCTTCCAAAAGTAATTTCTGCTTTCCATCTTAATCAATCAATAGAGTTACCAGTGTTTTTTCAAAACCCTGATTCTGTAGCAGAAAGACCTCTTCACAAGCTCTACGTCAAAAGAGCTTTACTTTATTACATAGACCGAACTAAACCCTTTAGAAAAACAAAACTGTTTGTAGCTTTCTCTCCACCTCCTATATGCAACCCCATCTCCAAAACCGGAATTGCCATGTGGCTAGTCAAATGTATTCAAATTTGCCACCAAAAAGCAAAATGCACTTTAACAATTCCCCCTAGAGCTCATTCAACACGCAAACTAGGGGCTTCCATGGCATTCTTAGGGAACATTCCCCTAGAAAACATTTGTAAAGCAGCAACTTGGTCTACTACACACACCTTCACCAAACACTATTGTGTTGACGTGCAGGCCAAGCTGTTCCTAAAACACTTTTTTAAACTACTGCAACAAATGCAGGTGACCACCGCTAGGGGAGATACTGCCATACAGTCTATGCAAAGTGTACTATTTGCAGCTCATATGCCTCGAACGAGAAATGCTACTTACCAGTATGCATCTGTTTTTGGCATGTAGAGCTGCAGAGTAGAACACGCCAACCCGCCTCCCCGGGACCTGTATCTGTTTCAGTTTTTATATTAATTAGATTCACTTACATGGACATCTGTTCTATTTCTTGCAAACTCCATCTTTTCCCTTCATGGTGAAAAACAATCTGAAGATGTAGTCGATGCCCATGCGCACTATTGTCCAAGTTAGGAGTTACCCATCTCGTGACCACAAAAAACTTCTTCCAAGACAACAACAAGGTGCAAGCATCCAAGCCCAACACCAGATGACGATCTGTGCAAAGTGTACTACTGTGCAGCTCTACATGCCAAGAACAGATGCATACTGGTAAGTAGCGTTTTCTTTAGGGGTGTTACAGGTAGGTAAAGGTTGGGACCAATGGGTCCCTTCCTTGGGGTGGGTACACCCCCTATTATGCCACCGTCCAGTGGGAGGGGGCATATTCCTCACTGTTTGGCTAAGTCCCCCCTTATCTGCAAGATTGCAGGAATTGAGAGTTCTCCTCCCCCACATGAGGAGTGGGATGGGCAAAGGTTGGCACACCTCCCTTCCTCACTTGGTTTTCCTGCAGATTCTTCCACCCAAAGTGGGGGTTGGAACCGGTGGGGCCCAGTTGCTGGAAGCAGCAAAGGCCTGTGGAAGCTCCTAAAGGCGGCAAGCCTCTGAAGCTTCCCGTTTGTGGCCCCTCCCATCTTGGGGGAGGAGGCTTAGCACCTCGTCCCAGGATGTGCATTGTTTAAGACCCCTGAGAGCAGCAGGCTCTCAACCCAGGGGTCCAGACACATGTCTGGGGTGGCAGCTGGCGAGCAACCAGTCACCAAGACACTAGATTCAGGTCGTTTGTCAGGGGGCATCGCTAATATGGCCTTGAGTGCATTTTTTATTAAATCCTACACTGGCATCAGTGTGGGCTTAATGTGCTGAGAAATTAGATACAAAACTTCCCAGCTTTGAGTAAAGACATTTTAATGCAATGGAGTTCGTAATGACAAACTCCCAGCACTATATACTCTTTATGGCATTACTTCACTTACAATGCCTAAGAATTGGCTTAGACACTGTAGGGGTACAGGGCTCGGGCACCTGTATTCTCACCATGGTATAGTGCACCCAGCTAGAGTGGTGGATGAATTATGCCAGGGCAATGTGTTGTAGTCATGACAAACAGGTATGTGTGCCATGTAGACTCTTCACTTTGTTCTGTACCAAAACACGCAGCCTGCAATGGCAGTGTGTGTGTGAAAAGGTACAGGGTTTCTAAGCGTGGCACCATAAGTGCTACAGCCCTTGGAGCCTTCCCTGGCCACAGTACCCTTAGTACCTGTGGTACTGTTTACAGGGGACTGACCTGTGGCCAAAGAGTGCCAATTGGGTTTTGTCTTAATGCAGTTTAGGGACAGAACATGGGCCCTGGGTACTTGTGGGGCAGGAACCCAGGGCACACTCAGTCAAAGTACAGCAGCAGTTTAGCCAGCAGTGGGGGCTACCATGCAAAAAGAGGGCACTTACAATCCCCCGCCCTTCCAACGAAAGAGGAAGAGACCAACCTTTTCCAAGAAATTATTTGTTTTCTAAGTGGAAGAATCTGGAAAGTCCATCTGCATTGGCATGGGCAGTCCCAGGTCTGTGTTCCAATATAAAGTCCATTCCCTGTAGAGAGATGGACCACCTGAAAAGTTTAGGATTTTTCCCTTTCATCTGCATTAGCCATTTGACAAGTCTGTGGTCAGTTTGAACTAGGAGTGAGTACCAAACAAGTATGATCTCCTCTTCTTCTTCAGGGACCAAACCACAGCAAAGGCCTCCCTCTCAATGGCTTTCTAACGCTTCTCCCTGTGGAAAAACTGCCTGATTATAAAAACTAACAGGTTGATCTTGGCTTTCATCATTGGTCTGGGATAGGACGGCTCGTATCCCTAGCTCAGAGGCATCAATCTGCACTATGAACTGATTGGTATAGTCTGGAGCTTTGAGAATTGGTGATAAGCACATTGCCTCTTTCAGGGTGTCAAAAGCCAGTCAAAGGTACTTAAAAAGTTATCTGCACCGAATGTATCTATCAATTCATCAGCTCTTGGGATCCAGGTGCGCCTCTGTCTTGGTGACAGAGTTGAGCCCTCTATAGTCCACACCGAGCCCAATTTCTCTTTCCACCTTGTAGGTGAAGTTTGGGGACTAGAACCACTGTGCTGGCCCAAAAGCTCGCAGATGGATCAATAACCCCTAACCCCTAACTCCAGCATCTTGCTGACTTTAGCTCTGATGCTTTCCTTGACCTGGTCAGATTATCAATAGATGTTGTTCTTGACAGGTACACTGTCCCTATCTTCCACGTCATGGGGACATTAGTGTGTCTGACCTGGGCATTAATGAAAAGAGCTTAGCATAGTGTTACAAGACTTACTTGCAATAAGCCTGCTGTTGGGCAGAGAGGGTGTCTGAATAGACAACTCCATTCACTGACCCATCTTTGGGGCTGTAAGGGAGGAGGTCAGGGAAGAGGTTCCCCTCTGTCTCCTGATCTTCATCAGTCACCATCAGCATGGTAATGTCAGCCCTGTTAATGAAAAGCTTAAGGCAGTTCACCTTGATCACCCTTTTGCATGTCCTGCTTGTGCCCAGTTCTACCAAGTAGATGACCTCCTTTTTCTTTTTTAAGACGGGGTAAAGGCCACTCCATTTGTCCTGGAGAGTCCTTGGTGCCACTGGTTCCAAAGCCCACTCCTTTTGCCCAGGTCGGAACTCCACCAGTGCCCCCTTTTGGTCATACCAGTGCTTCTGGAGCTCCTGGCTGGCCTCGAGATTCTTGGAAGCTTTTTCCATGTACTCTTCCATTCTGGACCTTAGGCCTAGTACATAACCCACACTGTCTTGTTTGGGTTCTTGGAGAGGCTTCTCCCAACCCTATTTTACAAGACCGAGTGATCCCCTAAAAAGATGGCCAAACAAAAGTTCAAAGGGGGCAAACCCTACTACCTTCCGAGTCACCTCTCTGTAGGTGAAATTCAAGCTTAGTAAGAGGACATCCCATCTCCTTTTGAGGTTTTCAGGGATAAGGTGTAGTAAACCTGTACTGCACGCCACACTCTTTCCACATATTTTTTAGGTAAAGAGACATGAAGTTTGACCCTCTGTCTGAAACCACCTAATTAGGAAACCCTCTCCTGGTGAAGACTCCAATGAGGGCATTGGCTACTGCAGGAGCTGTAGTAGTCCTAAGGGGAATTGCTTCAGGATTCCTGGTTGTATGATACACTACCACCAGCATGAATTTGTTTCCTGATGCTGCATTGGGAGGTTCAAGTGGACCCTCTATGTCTACACCTACCATTCCAATGGGAACCTCAACCACTGGTAGTGAAATTAAGGGGGCCTTTGGGTGTCTACCTATTGTGCTACTTGCTTGACAGTCTTATTTACAACAAGGGGTGGTGAGGGACAGAGTCTCTGAATTAAACAGAATACTCTCACCCAGTCAAAAGATCAGGGCTAGATCCAACACCGTTTTTTAGCTCATTGCACCATCCCAGTTTCAGAACCTGGCTGTATGCAAATTAGTCTGTTCCTGTCCCAGTGCATGATGGGAACAGGGCAAACCAAACTACAAAAGCCAATTCTTACACTGGGAAGGAAACAAGCTTCCGGGGACCGGTTTCTGGCATTACAGCCGTCTTCGGCCCGGCTTGCTTGAATCCTGATGGTGCAATGAGCAAGGGACTCATGTCTGAGTATACCCTTCCACGCTTAGGGTGGACAAAAATATTTACAACAAGGGGTGGTGAGGGACAGAGTCTCTGAATTAAACAGAATACTCTCACCCAGTCAAAAGATCAGGGCTAGATCCAACACCGTTTTTTTAGCTCATTGCACCATCCCAGTTTCAGAACCTGGCTGTATGCAAATTAGTCTGTTCCTGTCCCAGTGCATGATGGGAACAGGGCAAACCAAACTACAAAAGCCAATTCTTACACTGGGAAGGAAACAAGCTTCCGGGGACCGGTTTCTGGCATTACAGCCGTCTTCGGCCCGGCTTGCTTGAATCCTGATGGTGCAATGAGCAAGGGACTCATGTCTGAGTATACCCTTCCACGCTTAGGGTGGACAAAAATATTTACAACAAGGGGTGGTGAGGGACAGAGTCTCTGAATTAAACAGAATACTCTCACCCAGTCAATAGATCAGGGCTAGATCCAACACCGTTTTTTAGCTCATTGCACCATCCCAGTTTCAGAACCTGGCTGTATGCAAATTAGTCTGTTCCTGTCCCAGTGCATGATGGGAACAGGGCAAACCAAACTACAAAAGCCAATTCTTACACTGGGAAGGAAACAAGCTTCCGGGGACCGGTTTCTGGCATTACAGCCGTCTTCGGCCCGGCTTGCTTGAATCCTGATGGTGCAATGAGCAAGGGACTCATGTCTGAGTATACCCTTCCACGCTTAGGGTGGACAAAAATATTTACAACAAGGGGTGGTGAGGGACAGAGTCTCTGAATTAAACAGAATACTCTCACCCAGTCAAAAGTTCAGGGCTAGATCCAACACCGTTTTTTAGCTCATTGCACCATCCCAGTTTCAGAACCTGGCTGTATGCAAATTAGTCTGTTCCTGTCCCAGTGCATGATGGGAACAGGGCAAACCAAACTACAAAAGCCAATTCTTACACTGGGAAGGAAACAAGCTTCCGGGGACCGGTTTCTGGCATTCCAGCCGTCTTCGGCCCGGCTTGCTTGAATCCTGATGGTGCAATGAGCAAGGGACTCATGTCTGAGTATACCCTTCCACGCTTAGGGTGGACAAAAATATTTACAACAAGGGGTGGTGAGGGACAGAGTCTCTGAATTAAACAGAATACTCTCACCCAGTCAAAAGATCAGGGCTAGATCCAACACCGTTTTTTAGCTCATTGCACCATCCCAGTTTCAGAACCTGGCTGTATGCAAATTGGTCTGTTCCTGTCCCAGTGCATGATGGGAACAGGGCAAACCAAACTACAAAAGCCAATTCTTACACTGGGAAGGAAACAAGCTTCCGGGGACCGGTTTCTGGCATTACAGCCGTCTTCGGCCCGGCTTGCTTGAATCCTGATGGTGCAATGAGCAAGGGACTCATGTCTGAGTATACCCTTCCACGCTTAGGGTGGACAAAAATATTTACAACAAGGGGTGGTGAGGGACAGAGTCTCTGAATTAAACAGAATACTCTCACCCAGTCAAAAGATCAGGGCTAGATCCAACACCGTTTTTTAGCTCATTGCACCATCCCAGTTTCAGAACCTGGCTGTATGCAAATTAGTCTGTTCCTGTCCCAGTGCATGATGGGAACAGGGCAAACCAAACTACAAAAGCCAATTCTTACACTGGGAAGGAAACAAGCTTCCGGGGACCGGTTTCTGGCATTACAGCCGTCTTCGGCCCGGCTTGCTTGAATCCTGATGGTGCAATGAGCAAGGGACTCATGTCTGAGTATACCCTTCCACGCTTAGGGTGGACAAAAATATTTACAACAAGGGGTGGTGAGGGACAGAGTCTCTGAATTAAACAGAATACGCTCACCCAGTCAAAAGATCAGGGCTAGATCCAACACCGTTTTTTAGCTCATTGCACCATCCCAGTTTCAGAACCTGGCTGTATGCAAATTAGTCTGTTCCTGTCCCAGTGCATGATGGGAACAGGGCAAACCAAACTACAAAAGCCAATTCTTACACTGGGAAGGAAACAAGCTTCCGGGGACCGGTTTCTGGCATTACAGCCGTCTTCGGCCCGGCTTGCTTGAATCCTGATGGTGCAATGAGCAAGGGACTCATGTCTGAGTATACCCTTCCACGCTTGGGGTGGACAAAAATATTTACAACAAGGGGTGGTGAGGGACAGAGTCTCTGAATTAAACAGAATACTCTCACCCAGTCAAAAGATCAGGGCTAGATCCAACACCGTTTTTTAGCTCATTGCACCATCCCAGTTTCAGAACCTGGCTGTATGCAAATTAGTCTGTTCCTGTCCCAGTGCATGATGGGAACAGGGCAAACCAAACTACAAAAGCCAATTCTTACACTGGGAAGGAAACAAGCTTCCGGGGACCGGTTTCTGGCATTACAGCCGTCTTCGGCCCGGCTTGCTTGAATCCTGATGGTGCAATGAGCAAGGGACTCATGTCTGAGTATACCCTTCCACGCTTAGGGTGGACAAAAATATTTACAACAAGGGGTGGTGAGGGACAGAGTCTCTGAATTAAACAGAATACTCTCACCCAGTCAAAAGATCAGGGCTAGATCCAACACCGTTTTTTAGCTCATTGCACCATCCCAGTTTCAGAACCTGGCTGTATGCAAATTAGTCTGTTCCTGTCCCAGTGCATGATGGGAACAGGGCAAACCAAACTACAAATGCCAGAACGAGGTCCCCGGAAGCTTGACTGGGTGAGAGTATTCTGCTTAATTCAGAGACTCTGTCCATCACCACCCCTTGTTGTAAATATTTTTGTCCACCCTAAGCGTGGAAGGGTATACTCAGATGTGAGTCCCTTGCTCATTGCACCATCAGGATTCAAGCAAGCCGGGCCGAAGACGGCTGAAATGCCAGAAACCGGTCCCCGGAAGCTTGTTTCCTTCCCAGTGTAAGAATTGGCTTTTGTAGTCTGGTCTGCCCTGTTCCCATGATGCACTGGGCCAGGGACAGACTAATTTGCATACAGCCAGGTTCTGAAACTGGGATGGTGCAATGAGCTAAAAAACGGTGTTGGATTTAGCCCTGATCTCTTGACTGGGTGAGAGTATTCTGCTTAATTCAGAGACTCTGTCCATCACCACCCCTTGTTGTAAATATTTTTGTCCACCCTAAGCGTGGAAGGGTATACTCAGATGTGAGTCCCTTGCTCATTGCACCATCAGGATTCAAGCAAGCCGGGCCGAAGACGGCTGAAATGCCAGAAACCGGTCCCCGGAAGCTTGTTTCCTTCCCAGTGTAAGAATTGGCTTTTGTAGTCTGGTCTGCCCTGTTCCCATGATGCACTGGGCCAGGGACAGACTAATTTGCATACAGCCAGGTTCTGAAACTGGGATGGTGCAATGAGCTAAAAAACGGTGTTGGATTTAGCCCTGATCTCTTGACTGGGTGAGAGTATTCTGCTTAATTCAGAGACTCTGTCCATCACCACCCCTTGTTGTAAATATTTTTGTCCACCCTAAGCGTGGAAGGGTATACTCAGATGTGAGTCCCTTGCTCATTGCACCATCAGGATTCAAGCAAGCCGGGCCGAAGACGGCTGAAATGCCAGAAACCGGTCCCCGGAAGCTTGTTTCCTTCCCAGTGTAAGAATTGGCTTTTGTAGTCTGGTCTGCCCTGTTCCCATGATGCACTGGGCCAGGGACAGACTAATTTGCATACAGCCAGGTTCTGAAACTGGGATGGTGCAATGAGCTAAAAAACGGTGTTGGATTTAGCCCTGATCTCTTGACTGGGTGAGAGTATTCTGCTTAATTCAGAGACTCTGTCCATCACCACCCCTTGTTGTAAATACTTGCTTGACAGTCGACAGAGGAGCTGACAAACTCCTATACATTCTGACACTTCTGGGGCCAGTAAAAGTTGCTAACTAGCCTTTTCCAAGTTTTGGTTTCGCCCATATGTCTAGCTAGGGAGATGTCATGAGCTACAGTTAGTATGAACCCCCTGTACTTCTGAGGCGCTGCCACTCTCCCAGGGTCTCCAGGGTTGGGGTCTCTGGCCTCAGTGTACAGTAGTCCCTCCTCCCAATAGACTCTGTTTGTACTACTGACATCTCCCTTCTCCTGTGCAGCAGCTTGCTGCCTCAGGCTCCCAAGAGTTGGAAAGATCTAATGTCCAAGGCACAGCTCTTCCCTAGTGGGTCCCCTTGGGCCTAAGAGCGCAACCTGGTAAGGGTCAAGTTCCATAGGCTCAGTTCCCTCTGGGTCCTCCAAATCCTCTCCCTGAAAAAAGGGGGCCTGATTCTTTTGCTGATCAGAAGCTGGTTTCCTAGTCTTCTTATCTTTCCTCTTGGACGGTTGGGCCAATTTTTTCAGGCTCCAACACTTCTTTTTCACCTGGTTTTTGGCGTTGTGCTCTGGTCTTGACACACACAATCTCTGGGATGTTCAGCATTGCTGCATGGGTTTTCAATTCTACCTCAGCCCATGCTATGGTTTCCAGGTCATTACCAAGCAGACTGGCAGCTGGAAGCTTTGGAGAGACCACTTCATGTTACAGGCCAGTGACCCCACCATCTAATGTCAACTTAGCCATGGCATGGTTAGTAATACTGTCTGCATTAGTGACTGGGTGAGATTTCCTAATCGGGTATTGCTCCGGGGAAACCAGTGTCTCTCTCACCATAGTGACACTGGCACCTGTATCCCTTAGTACCTCTATTCTAGTCCCATTGATCCGGTGGTATTGCAAATACTTCTTTAAGTTGGATGGCCAACAGCTAAAGTAGCAAACTCAACTTTACCCTCTGTGACTAGCACTTCTTCACTGTAATTATCCTTATCCCCTCCCTCTTCGGCTGATAGGTCTTCACCATTCATAGAAGGATGGTCCTCAGCATACCCTGCCAGCAACCCATGGTGTTTTTGTTTGGAGGGATGGGACCCCATGGTAATATTTTAGGTTTGCATAGAGACCTTAACTCCCTAAATTCTAAGTAGAGATAAGGGGTGAGGTTGAGCTCCTCAACATGGTTCTCCATGGCATTATTGTTATCTTCACTAACAGCTGGGTTCTTGTTAAGAGACATTGTAAAAGAAAGAATTAGAACCCTTCTTACCCCTAACTGAAGTGAGCTTTTATTTTTCTAAAATTCTAAAGGGACTTAACCAAAGCCCAAACAACTTTTCGTCATTTGGAAAAATTTGTCAATGTGTTGGCCAAGTCAGTCTAACAAATTTCTAAGTTGTATATCCCACTGCTGATCCACCAATTCAGGAAGCTGGCTCTGTATATACTATACCAAAATGATGTATAGTGTGCGCACAATAGTGTGCGCACAGTCCAGTCGAACCCCAAAGGCAGGCAGATGTAAAAGTAGATGGCACACCTTACTCTCTATTTGTGGTGGTGTGAGTGAGCTGTAAGGTTTTATCAAAGGGTAGTGTTAGGCATTTGTTGTACACACTTAGGCAAGAAATGAGTTCACACACTCAGACTCAACTCAGACCAATTTGTTTGTATAGAAATATTATTTTATTTTATTTCTAGAACCAAGCCAGGTCTGGTGCAGGTAAGTGAAATAATACTTTGCATTACTTATGGAATTAATTACAGTTGAATGCAAGTTCAAATGCAGTTGTTTGATTTACAGGTAAGTCAATAATCAGAATTACTTTTCAGTTACTTTGTGTTCGAGGCATGTGGGCTGCTAAATTCATATCTATTGCATAGATCGCCGCGCATAGATCGCCGCCTAGTGTTGGGTCCGGATGATTGCACATTGTTGTCCTGGAAGAGTCTTCGAAGTATCACGAGATAGGTGGCTCCTCCCCTGGACTACAGTGCGCATGGGCAACGGCTCCATCCCCAGATTGTTTTTTTCCGCCATTGGGTTCGGATGTGATTTCGACGGCTCCTTGTCGGAATCGAAAGAACTTACTTCTTAAGGCCAAAAGGCCTTCGGTATTCGCGTCAGTATTGTTTGCGATCGGTCCCGAGCATCGTCTGACTCTTCGGGTCGGACTTCTGCGGGGTGGTTTACTCTGAGCCCTCTACTCGCAGCAAGACCCCGGCGACTTCATCATGGAACGGAGTCCGTTCAAGCGCTGCCCCGTGTGTGGGTCTAAATACCCACACATCGACGTGCATCCTGTTTGTAATAAATGTCTATCGCCGGAACACGACGAGGACAACTGCATGGCCTGCTCCAAATTCAGGTCAAAGAAGACGCTCATGCATCGGCGCGCGGCGCGACTTGAAGCCCTACACGCAGCCCCGGCACCCGACGACATATTCGACCCCGCAGAAGAAGGCCACAGCCAGCATCTTCAAATCTCGCCACCATCGACGGAGGTCGAGGCAGATCCAGGAGAATACATCGAAGGACAGAGCCAAGAACTTGAATACGTCGAGGAGGTAGGCGACGACGAAGAAGTCTATGGGGCCGCGGAAGATAGCTCAGAGGAAGAGCTATGCCCCGAAAGTGACTCAACTCAGGCTCAGGTCACGGGATCGCCACTCGGCCTTACCCACGACCCTGCACCGGTATCCCCAGCCCCGCCTTCGGGCCCGGCCACGGATACACCGGAGGAGCCACCGTTGCGCGTATCGAAACCGCAACCGTTGCTGTCGACAACACCTAAAATGGCCGACATCACGCCAAAAACGAAACCGAAACCATCGGTCTCCACGGCTCCCAAAATGGCCGCCGACTCGGCGAAACCGAAACTTACGGCTTCGACAACATCTAAAATGGCCGACGTCCCGTCCAAGCCAACGAAGCCTGCTCCGTCTTCAACTCCGTCGCCTTCGGGCCACACGAAGTCAAAGAAGACTGTCGACTCACCGGCGCCTCAAACGGTGGCCAAGGACACGTCCTCAAAGAAGGTCGTCCATCCCACCTCGACGTCTGCAGCGTCTAACACCAAACGCACGGTCGAAGCCAAGTCCACTAAGGCCCAGGATCCGACGGCTGGAGCCACTACTCATCGGCACAAGGATGCCGGAACGGCATCAACGGCGTCGGTGCCTAAACCTACCACAGGGCAGCGTCCCGTGGGAGGCCAGGAATCATCGGTGGCCACTTCTGCTACGCCGAAGTCCTCCGAAGCGGACGAACATGAAGCATCGGTTGCCAAACCCTTGGCTTCCTTTACAAAACAGGTCACCGACTCCCTCAAGAGAATTCGGGAGAAAGCCCTGACGTCGGCGTCTACCGCACCGTCGGATCCGAGGCCGGTGGACATACCTGCGAAGTCGTCCTCCAAGCTTCTCTACGTTCTACCACCAAAAGTAGCGCCGACGGCGTTTGTGGCCAAAACGGTATCAAAGAACACCGAAACGCCGGAATATTCGACGCCCAGTCCCAATTTGCCTCGGCCAACTGCGTCTGAGGACAATTCGGAGCACTACATCGATGCCCACACGGGGAAATTGACACTTTATAAAAGAAAGATCACTTCCCAACCATTGGAATCATTTGTTATTCCACTAAAAAAGAAAAGACCAGCACAAGACATAACTCCACTTGTTGAACCTCTTCAGCCTCCACCAAGGAGGAGTCCAACACCTTCCCCCCCACCAATCAGGGGGTGACGATGATGAACAAGATGACCAATATAACTTCCCTACTGGCAATGACCCTGATGTACACCAGGACCCATATGTCGACGCTGGGGACCAGGACAGCCATCAGGTGGTACAGGACCCTCAGGTTTTTGGATCACGTACATCACCTACTGAGGACTCAGCAGCATTCACTGCTTTAATAGAACGGGCTACTGCGAATCATAATGTGGACATGCACTCTGACCCGGTGGAGGAAGATTTCCTGTTTGACACTTTCTCTGTCTCAGAAAGAACAGTCAAAACACTCCCCATGCTGAAGGGTGTCCTTAAACATGCACCAGAGATCTTTAAGGAACCGACAAGAGCAAGGGTGGTAAACCCACGTATTGAAAAAAAAGTACAGGCCTGCACCTGGAGACCCTGCATATATTCGGGGACAGTTGCCTTTGGACTCATTGGTGGTCGCAAATGCCCGCAAAAGGGCCAACTCCCAAACAACGGGTGAAGCTCCTCCCCCAGACAAGGAGTCGAAAGTGCTTGAGGCTTCTGGCAAGCGGGTGGCTGCGCAGGCTGCCAATGTATGGCGTATAGCAAACACACAAGCACTACTGGCGCGTTACGATAGGGCGCATTACGACACCCTAGAACAGCTCCTTCAACATCTACCTGATGAGTATAAAGAAGCAGGCGAAATGCTCATTCAGGAGGGAAAGCTTATATCAAATGCTGCAATTAAGTGTGCACTTGATGTCGCGGACACAGCGGCTAGGGGGATTAACACTAGCGTCATGCTAAGGCGCCAAGCCTGGCTTCGTATATCTGGTTTTAAGCCTGACATCCAAACTACAATCCTCAACCAGCCCGTCAATCCTGACAGACTGTTTGGCCCTGATGTAGACACCACACTTGAAAAGACCAAGAAGGACAACGAGACTGCTAAGTCCATGGGGGCTCTCCAATCACAACAGTTCAGGGGCAACACTTTTCGTCGCTCAGGTGCGCGTAGTGTTACCAGAGGACACTTGGGACAACAAACACAATTCGCAAGAGGTGGTACGCAATCCTCGTACCCCAAGCAAGGTAGAGGGGGTTACCGAGGTAACGGTGCCAAAGGCAGAGGCAGAGGAAACAACAACTCACGTTCCTCTGCCACTAACAAACAGTGACTCCCTGTCACTGCCCCCGACCATCCAACACCTGTCGGGGGAAGACTCCAGCAGTTCCTGCCAGTCTGGTCATCCATCACCACAGACAGGTGGGTGAGAAAACTAATTCAGTACGGTTATTGTGTGGAGTTAATATCCACTCCTCCCAATATTCCCCCAAAACACCGTCCTATGTCGGCAGAGCACTTGCACTTATTGCAGCAGGAGGTACTAGTAATGCTGCAAAAAGGAGCAATCGAACTCGTGCTAATGGAGGAGGAAGGAACAGGGGTCTATTCCCTGTACTTCCTCATCCCAAAGAAGGACGGATCCCTCAGACCCATTCTGGATCTACGCCCTCTCAACATGTATATACTGTCAGAACATTTTCACATGCTGACACTGCAACAAATCCTTCCCCTTCTGAACCAAGGGGATTTCCTAGCAACCTTGGACCGCAAGGATGCTTACTTCCACATCCCACTCCACCCGTCCCACATTCTCAACAAGCACTATCAGTTCAAAGTCCTACCCTTCGGGGTGACTACTGCCCCCAGAGTGTTTACAAAGTGTCTGGCGACAGTGGCAGCGCACCTCAGGAGACAAAACATACATGTCTACCCGTACCTCGACGACTGGCTCGTTCAAGCAAAGTCGGAAACACAGTGCGCCTCACACATGTCCCACACTATTCAACTCCTTCACAGCCTGGGGTTCTCCCTAAACTACCCAAAGTCGCACCTTCAGCCAGCCCATGTGCGGCAGTATCTGGGCGCGACAATCAACACCCTGACTGCTATGGCTCAACCAAACACAGTCAGAATCAACAGCATTCAGTCGCTGATCCAAAGGTTCAGACCGCAACACTCCCTGCCAGCGAGAGTGTTCATGCAGTTGATAGGCATGATGGCCTCCTGCATCTTCATAGTCCCGCATGCCAGGTTGCACATGCGTCCCCTCCAAGAATGCTTGGCAAATCAATGGACACAGGCTCAGGGACAACTAACAGACCTAGTGTTGGTGACCGGTCGGGCATACAACTCTCTGCATTGGTGGAATCCACACAACCTTTGCAAGGGACGACCGTTCCAAGAGCCTGTGCCACAGATTATCCTGACAACGGACGCATCTCTCCAGGGGTGGGGAGCGCATGTGCTCCACTACACGGTGCAGGGACTGTGGTCAACCCACCAACAACGGTTGCACATCAACTACCTGGAATTGATGGCAATCTTCATGGCGCTCAAGTCCTTCAAAGTACATCTGTGCAACAAGGTCGTGTTGATCCGGACGGACAACATGACAGCCATGTACTACATCCAAAAGCAGGGCGGTACTCACTCACCACAGCTGTCTCATCTGGCTCAGAGCATGTGGAAGTGGGCCATTCAGAGGAACATCTTCCTCATGGCAGAACACCTCCCGGGCAAGGACAATCAGATGGCGGATCTGCTCAGCAGATACAGCCATCAAATGCACGAGTGGGAGATACATCCATCAGTACTCCACCCGTATTTCCAGCAGTGGGGTCATCCAGAGATAGACCTGTTTGCCACAAGGGAAAACGCAAAATGCCAAAGCTTTGCCGCCAGGTTCCCTCACCCGGAATCGCAAGGGAATGCGATATGGATGAACTGGTCAGGCAAATTTGCGTACGCTTTTCCCCCAGCGCCTCTCATTCCGCTGGTGGCAAGAAAGCTAAAGCAACACTCGATGACTCTCATCCTGGTTGCTCCAACATGGGCACGCCAACCATGGTACACCACGTTTCTAGAACTTTCCGTGGTACCGCATCAAAGGCTGCATCTCAAATCCAGGCTCTTGACGCAGAACCATGGCGACATTCAGCATCCAGATCCGCAACAGCTCAATCTGGCGATCTGGCTCCTGAGGTCTTAGAATTTGGCTACCTCAACCTGCCTCCAGAATGCATGGACATCATCCGAGAGGCAAGGAAGCCCACGACCAGAGCTTGCTATGCAGCGAAATGGAAGCGGTTTGTCATTTACTGTACTGACAACAATATCAACCCGCTGGATGCATCCATTCCTAACATCATCTGCTATTTGTTACATCTTTACAAATGCAATCTAGCGTACGCCTTCATTCGGATACATTTATCCGCCATAGCGGCTTATCTCCAGAACAGTCAGCACCTCTCTGTTTTCAGGGTGCCTGCCATTAAAGCCTTCCTAGAGGGACTGAAGCGAGTCATTCCTCCAAGAACACCACCAGCTCCAGTGTGGAACCTCAATGTAGTCCTCACTAGGCTGATGGGCCCACCTTTCGAGCCACTGCACTCCTGCGAAATTCAATTTCTGACGTGGAAAGTGGCTTTTCTCATTGCTATCACATCGCTCAGACGTGGTAGCGAGCTGCAAGCGCTCACAATCCAAGAGCCATTCATCCAAATACATTCCAACAGGGTAGTGCTCCGCACTAACCCTAAATTCCTTCCAAAGGTGGTGTCACAGTTTCATATCAACCAAACTATTGACCTGCCTGCATTCTTCCAAAACCCACAAACGGTAGCAGAAAGAATGCTTCATACATTAGACGTTAGGAGGGCGCTAATGTACTACATTGACAGAACTCAACACTTTAGAAAGACACAACAACTTTTTGTTGCCTTCTCACCACAGCACAAAGGCAACCCCATTTCCAAAGCAGGAATAGCCAGATGGATCGTTAAGTGCATTCAAATCTGTTATCAAAAGGCTAAGCGCACTTTAACAATACCCCCAAGGGCGCACTCCACACGCAAATTGGGGGCCTCCATGGCGTTCCTGGGGAACATTCCCTTGGAAGACATTTGTAGAGCAGCCACTTGGGCTACACCACACACGTTTACCAAACATTACTGTGTAGATGTGCATTCCAAACAGCAAGCAGCTGTAGGACAGGCTGTTCTCAAAACACTTTTTCAAGCTTCTGCAGCTGCCACGGGCAACCGCCCTTAATGGAGGGACTGCTATGTATTCTATGCAATAGATATGAATTTAGCAGCCCACATGCCTCGAACTGAATATGCTACTTACCAGTATGCATCTGTTCTTGGCATGTAGGGCTGCTAACATTCATATCGCCCGCCCTCCTCCCCGGTGCCCGTAGCGGCTGCAGACACTCTCTTGCATTCATCATTAGCATGGACATCATTTACACTATTTCACTCCATCTCTGCCACAATGGCTAAAAACAATCTGGGGATGGAGCCGATGCCCATGCGCACTGTAGTCCAGGGGAGGAGCCACCTATCTCGTGATACTTCGAAGACTCTTCCAGGACAACAATGTGCAATCATCCGGACCCAACACTAGGCGGCGATCTATGCGCGGCGATCTATGCAATAGATATGAATGTTAGCAGCCCTACATGCCAAGAACAGATGCATACTGGTAAGTAGCATATTCAATATTACAGTACTCGTTACTTCTTTGATTACTTTTTAAGTTACTTTTCCTAATCAGTGTGCTATGCCTAGATATCACACTGAGACATTTCCTGGACGAAAGGTAAGTAATTCACTTTTGGTACATTTGCAGTTTTTCAAGTTTGCATACAAACCAACTTCACTTAAAAGAATTTATAGAGAAAAACAGTCAACTTCATTTTCTCCCATGGGATTGCATTATCGGTTTACAGGTAAGTTCTTGTTTGTGAGAGTTGGTATTCTGGGGTTAGAACAAGGGTGAAGGATGAATTCTCAAAATTCCCTCAGCGGCACTAGGGCAGCCGGGTGCAGAGTGCTGAGGCCCAGTGTTTTCCAATGTGAATAGGTGGCCTCCGGTTGGTCACTACTCACAAGCAGACCACAAAGTTGTGGGAGCAAAGCTGCTGGACTTAATCTCAGGGCAAAGGGGGATCCAGTTTAGCACAAGAGGTGCACCCACAGCGGCACAGGGGAGGCCGGGTGCTGTTTTGGCGTTGGGTGCCCTGTTGTTTTCAATAGGAGTTGCCGGTTTTGGATTTTGGCTGTAGGCTCGGTCCAGGAAGAATTCCGGGAGGAGCCAACAGTTGAGCAGGTGAGTTGGAGTTGTAGGTGCACTTCGGGTTCTCTTCTCCAGGATGCAGGGCTGATTTCACCTTACCAGGCCACTCGCAGTTGGGGGGGTGTCTCCATGTAGAGGCAACAGGCGACATCTGGGAGTCCTGGAGGGGTCAACCCACGGTGTACTTTGACTCTGGGGCACTGGGGGACCTCGCTGGGACTGGTGGGCCACTTTCACTTGGGCTGTAGGCGGTGGGTGCAGTGGTTGTTCCAGGCGTCTGGTTTCTTTGTCCTCAGCAGGCTCAGAGTCTGTCTTGAGAGTTTCTTTTGAACAGAGCTGTTGTTCACAGGAGGTCCGGTCTTTGTTGAAAGCAGTCAGTCCTCCCAGGGTTCTGGAGGTTGCCTGCTGTAGGAGAAGGTGACTTTTGGCGCAGGATCTCTGGAAACTGCATATGGACCAGTAGGGCTGTGGCTAAGTCAGTTCTTCTCCGCAGTGTCTTCTGCTGGGCGTCTTCTTTTGTCCTCCTGTTGGAATTGGAGGTCTCTGGGTGGTAGAGGTAGATACTTCTGACCACACAGGGACCCACCTCCTCCAGGAACGTTGCCGAGCGCTTTAGTCTGACCCTCAGATCGGAGGGTTATGCATTTATGGTCGTGCACAGTAAGGATTTCACCACACTACAAAGGGACATCACACCAGTTGGTTATACGAATAAAGGGCTCTTTATATAACAATTGTCATCAGATTCGCCAGGTCAAGGAGTACACTATACAATCAGGTGGGGGCTAGGGGCATCCCCAGGCACGTAGTGACTAAGGAACAGTTCGATCTGGATTAATCGTAGAGGCGTTCCCAGTACTCACAGTCCCAAAAGGGAGGTGGTCACGAGTCCACGGGCACGAGGTACACAGCGTCCGGGCCGGTTCTGGGGAACCGAGGAGAGTAGCAGTGACGTTGCGGCAGGAGGTAAGAAGTGTACAGGGCCACGTGGGGACTGCTGGACTGCGGATACGGGGCATACCAGCCGTACGGCTCTCAATCCTCGAGCCGCCTGGTACGGTGATGCTGAAGGTGCGGGGCGTACCAGGTGTACGGCTCGCACTCCTCGAGCCACGTTGGTTCTCTGGGGCTGCGGGTGCGGGACGTACCAGGTGCTCGGCTCGCACTCCTCGAGCTGCGTTGATTCTTTGGGGCTGCAGGTACGGGACGTACCGGGTGCTCGGCTCGCACTCCTCGAGCCGCGTTGATTCATTGGGGCTGCAGGTACGGGATGTACCGGGTGCTCGGCTCGCACTTCGCGAGCCGCATTGATTCTTTGGGGCTGCAGGTACGGGACTTACCAGCGTCCGGCTCGAGCCGTGACAAGGTCCGCAGGGCTCGAGCAGTTGAAAGCAGAACGTCCTTAGGGGGGAGTGGAGCCGCGACCAAGTCAGCAGGGCTCGATCCGGGGGTAACGGGACGTACTTGGGGTCGAGTCGAGCCACGACAGCAGGGCTCTCCGGGGGCCAGGGGTGAAGCGTACTTGAGATCCAAATCGGACGAGCCGCGACCAGGTCAGCAGGGCTCTCGGACGAAAGAAAAACGACAACCCGCCGTAGCAGAAAGGGGCGCCAGTTATAGTCCTTTTCTCTTTGAAGTCCTGAGCTCTCGCAGGCGGTTCCCTGGTGCCCCGGTGCTGATTGTGGGGGCTTCCTGCCAGCTGGCACCTCCATCCTTTGAAGTCTTGCCGCAGGGTTTCCAGACGACCGGCGGGGAGCGGGGCCATCCCTGGGGGAGGCAGGATGTGTGATCGAAACTACTCCACCCCCCTCACTTGGGAGAGGCTCGCTACCTCCAGGCGGGGGGAGACAGCCTGGCATGGTGCGTTTGGTGTCCAGGTTTCCCTTGGTTCGGGCCCTGCGTGGGGGCTACAGGGTCTTAGGGACAGTGTGATTTCTAAACTAATCTGACATTCTATTGTTCTGCTCTATAACTAGGCTTCATGAATCTGGGAGATCGGGGGTGCTACGCTGGGGTTACTATTATTTCCCCGGGGTCAGGGGGGATCTGTGAGGTCAGAGGCCAGGGTTACCTTAGGGGGGCTTCGCACGGGGCTACTGTTGGGGGCATGGGGGCGTCTCGCCTGAAGAGTGGGTCATGCACGTGGGAGGCCTAGGGGAGTGGATGTAAGGAGACCCACTCCAAGGATGCTAGGTCTAACACCTCCTCCTTCATAGGTTGCGGGAATCTTTCTTCTTGGTTAAGGGCTGCCCCCTAAATACTGTGTTTAGGGGGTGTTTTAGGGGTCTCGAGGTCAGTAGCCAATTGGCTAAAGACGTTAAGGTTGACTACACCCTTGGTGTGCTCACCCCACGTGGGCGAGTGGGCATAATCCCTAATCTTGATTGGAGAGTGCCTGCCATCTGCAATATGGCGGCCACTGAAGAGTGGGCTTCACCTCACCTCCCACACCTGAGGGGTGGGGTTGGCAGAGGTGATCAAAACCTTTTGGGCTGTGCTATTTTTTCCCACCTGTCTTACAACCGAAGAGGAGGGGAGACAGGAAGGTGGCCTGCTCCCGATTCCGGGAAAGGCTGGGTTACGCGTTACAAAGGCAGCACGACCTTTGAAGCTCCACTGCCGCAGATGGCTCTTCCTGACCTGGGGGAGGTGTGACCACCTTTTTCCAGGAAATACTTTGTTTCTGGAATCAGGGAGCGAAGGCTCCCACTGCAGGGGGTCCAGAAACCTGTCTTGTGATGGTAGGCTGGTGTGTACCAGTCGGAGAATCCACCAGAGGCTGATCGTTTTATAGGGGGCATCTCTAAGATGCCCTCTGAGTGTGCATTTTTCTCTAAATCCCACACTGGCATCAGTGTGGGTTTAATGTGCTGAGAAGTTTGATACCAAACGTCCCAGTTTTCAGTAAAGCCATTATGGTGATGTAGAGTTCGAAATGACAATCTCCCAGCACCATATACTCTTCATGGCGTTACTGCACTTACAATGTGCAAGAATTGGTCTAGACACTGTATGGGTACACATGGCTCATGCACCTGTACCCTCACCATGGTATAGTGCACCCAGGTAGAGGGGTGGGTGACCTATGGCAGGGCAATGGGTTGAAGGAATGACACACAGGAATGTGTGCTATGTCAACTCTTTACTTTTCTCTGCAACAAAACACGCAGCCTGCAATGACAGTATGTGTGTAAAGGTACAGGGTCTCTAAGGGTGGCCCACTAGGTGCTGCAGCCCTTAGAGGCCTTCCCTGGCCACAGTGCCCGTGGTACCCATAGTACCTTTTACAAGGGTTTAACATGTGGACTGAGAGGTGCCAACTGGGGGTACAAGGTACAGTTTTGGGAAAGAACACAGGCTCTTGGAACCTGATTGGCAGGGGCCCAGGGCACATCAAGTTGAATTGCATTAGTAGTCTGGCAAAAAGTGTTTGTGTGTCTCTGTGTGTGTGTGTCTGTGTGTGTGTCTGTGTGTGTGTCTGTGTGTGTGTCTGTGTGTGTGTCTGTGTGTGTGTCTGTGTGTGTGTCTGTGTCTCTGCTACTGCAACAGAAACCCAGCTTCCTACAATTACCAAATCAAGGTCCTACCTTTTCCGGCTAAAATCAGCTCCCAGTGTTTTTACCAAGTGCCTGGCGCTAGTGGCAGCCTTTAACCAGTGTTCTGGTTACCAGGTTTTTCCCTACTCGAACAATTAGTTGGTCAAGCGCCATCCCTCCACCCTGTTTAAATC
The DNA here is from genome assembly GCF_964261635.1 of Lissotriton helveticus. NCBI lineage: Eukaryota > Metazoa > Chordata > Amphibia > Caudata > Salamandridae > Lissotriton > Lissotriton helveticus. The sequence goes on from NC_136071.1 coordinate 426,654,417, forward strand.
ACAAAAGAAAAAAGTCCTCTCTCGCCCCCTCCAGGTCGCTGGTGTTCCTGGGAGCATTCTTGGATACCAATGGCTCAATGGTCTTTCCCACAGAAGTAAGGATTTCGCGTCTACAAAGCATGGCACATTCCCCATCCTCAAAATGGTGCATTTCTGTAAGGACTTACAAGTCGATGCTAGGGATGATGTCATCCTGCATACTGGTAATCCTACACTGCAGTTTGCAGTTGAGACCTCTCCAGGCGCAGCTCGAATCTCAGTGGATTCAATTTCGAGGCTCCTTCAACATCGGTTCAATCACTCCAGAGATGGCCGTGGCAATGTCATGGTGGGCAATCAGGTACAATTTCTCTCATGGCCTATACTTTCTCCAGGAAAAACAGACGCTTCCATGGAAGGATGGGGAGCTCACCTCCAGGAGCTTCATGTCCAAGGGAGGGGGTCGGACCAAGAGGCATTGTCACATAAATCTGTTGGAACTGAAAGTAGTCTTTCTGGGCCCCGGATCACTCCTACCATGAATCAGGGGATAGTCAATACTAGTCAGTATGGACAACACAACCACCATGTTCTATCTACAGAATCAAGGGGGGACGAGGTCTCGTGCCCTGTCAAGCCTAGCGCAGCAGATTTAGTTATGGCTAATAGACCTAGACATATCTATGCAAGTTTAACACGTGACAGGAGTATAAAACGAATGGGCCGATTCCCTCAGCAGGGACACCAAGCAATGTCACGAATGGGAGCGAAGTGTTACTCAGCTATGAAGGGTATTACAGTGCTGAGGATTGCCAACCCTAGATCTATTCCTTACATCACTCAACAAAGAATGAGTTTTACACCAACAGGTTCCCTCAACCAGGCTCACTGGGGAACGTCTGCCTCTTTTCCTGGGAAGGAACATCTGCGTATGAGTTTCCTCCGTAACCAATTATTTCAAAAGTTCTGTAAAAACTCAAGCGGGCACCCTTTAGCATTATTCTCATAGCCCCGGCGTGGGCAAGGCAGTATTGGTACACAGAGATGTTTCGCCTATCAGAATTTTCGCCAATCCATTTCCAATCAAGGGAAAATCTGCTCTCCATTGACCATGGCCAAGTGGTTCATCCACAGATCCACAAGCTTCGGTTGTCAGCTTTGCTCCTCACTACACGGAATTTTGAGAGATTGTCCTCTGAGGATAGTCGATCCATACTTAACAGAGACTGACCTCCTTCCACAACAAGTGCTACTCAGCTAAATGGATGCAATACTGTTCCTGGGGTGTCGAACACTCTTGCCATCCTCTCTCTTCGCCTCCAGATCACGTTTTGCCATATCTTTTGTATCTTGCCAAGACTGGTGCACTTAGCGGCAATTTCCATGTACAAGAGAAGTTCAGGCCATTTGTCTTTGTGGTCCAACAGGCTGGTGAAAGAGTTTATGAAGGGTCTCTTTAGGGTCTACCCACCAGTTCGGCTCCTTTCAATTCCTGTGAGGTCCGCTAAGGTGACACGCCCTTTGTTCAGGTGAAACCGCTGCAGTGCATGAGAGGAGAACATATATGTTTGTGGCATATGAGCTGCAGATCTCACACTGAGCATTAGATCGCCACATGGTGTATAAGGCTAAGGCTAAGGACCTCATACAAGTGGGAAAATTAATCACAAACACTTCTATAAAGTTACAAATGGGGGTGGGGTCGCACACTACTCACACACCGGCGGTATCGCCCCTAAGGACTATGGTTAATGTAGTTACGTGTTCCGCGATGCATCTTCTTTCGATTCTCTGCTATCTTCGCTGTCTTCGCCATCCCTGGACACGTGTTTCGGGGTATCACCCCTCGTCAGCAGGGATAGGCCGTGTTCTGGGGTTGCCGGTGGCTGCCAAATATCTGCCAGGTTTAGTACCACTCAGGCGCGCAGGTGCGGGGTCCCAGGCTCGTCAGCCAACTGCTCAAGGGAGCTTTAACATTACAAATGGGGGTGGGGTCGCACACTACTCACACACCGGCGGTATCGCTCCTAAGGACTATGGTTAATGTAGTTACGTGTTCCGCGATGCATCTTCTTTCGATTCTCTGCTATCTTCGCTGTCTTCGCCATCCCTGGACACGTGTTTCGGGGTATCACCCCTCGTCAGCAGGGATAGGCCGTCTTCTGGGGTTGCCGGTGGCTGCCAAATATCTGCCAGGTTTAGTACCACTCAGGCGCGCAGGTGCGGGGTCCCAGGCTCGTCAGCCAACTGCTCTAGGGAGCTTTAACATTACAAATGGGGGTGGGGTCACACACTACTCTCACACTTCTATAAAGTGTTCTCTTGATGCAGCCGACACAGCGTCGCGTGCAGTGACACAAGCGTTTTACTACGCAGACATGCATGGCTATGCAAATCTGGGTTTAAATAAGATGTGAAGTCCACAATTCTTAATCAACCCTTTGATCAAGAACACCTATTTGGACCCACTGTAGACACATCTTTGGAAAAAATGAAGAAGGACTCTAAGTCCTAACTACTAAGTCCATGGGAGCCCTACAAGCAACCAGTAGAGGTTCCTTGCGTTGCTCCTTTTATAGGGGCTCCTTTAAATCTATTGGGACAGACAATACCACATCCTCCTACAAAAAACACTACTCAAACCTCTGCTAGCAGAGGCTATTTCAGAGGAGGTTATAGAGACCAGAACAAGGGTAGAGGCCGCTGTAATAACACCTGCATCTCTCCTACTACAAAACAGTGACTTCCCTGCACTTCCCCCCGACCATTCCACTCCAGTCGGGGAAAGACTATCACAGTTTCTACCTATCTGGAATTCCATCACCACAGACAAGTGGGTAAGACAAATTATCCAGTATGGTTACTGCCTAGAACTCACTTCAACTCCCGCAGTCATACCCCCCAAACAACGTCCGATGTCCACAGAGTATCTGACACTGTTAAAACAAGAGGTTATTACAAAAACACGCAATAGAACCAGTTCCCTTACCTCATCAAGGAACAGGGGTTTACTCCCTTTACTTTCTAATCCCAAAGAAAGACGCTACTTTCAGACCAATACTAGACCTCGAAGGTTAAATCTCTACATAGTCGGACTACTTCCACATGATCACTCTCCAACAGGTGCTCCCACTGCTCCAACAAGGCGATTTCCTTGCCACTCTAGACCTCAAGGACGCTTACTTTCATATTCCCATTCACCCCGCTCACAGAAAATATCTACAATTTGTCGTGTACAGACAGCACTACCAATTCAAAGTCCTCCCATTTGTAGTGACCACAGCACTCCGAGTCTTTGCCAAATGTATCGCAGTAGTCGCAGCTGATTTGCGCAGTTTCCATATCTCGACGACTGGCTCATAAAAGCCAAGTCACACACAGTGTATACACAATACACCCACAGCAATCCAGCTGCTCCACGACTTGGGATTCACAATAACCCTACCCAAGTCACACCTTCAACCCTCTCATGTCATTCAGTATCTGGGTGCCACAATAGATACCTCAAAAGCCCTTGCATACCCCAATCCAGTCAGGATAGCCATAATGCAAGCTCTCATATCAAGATTCCAACCTCAACACTCCCTTCCACCTCGAGTGTTTATGCAGCTAATAGAGATGATAGCCTCTTGCATCCTCATCGTTCCCTATTTAAGACTTCAAATGCGTCCTCTACAAGAATGTTTAGCACATCAGTGGAATCAAGCTCAGGGTCAGTTAACAGATCTGGAGTTGGTACACAGCCGCACACATCGCTCTCTGCAGTGGTGGAACACACCAACCTATACAAAGGGAGGCTGTTCCTTGACCCGGTTCCCCAAATAGTGCTAACCACAGACGCATCGCTTACCAGCTGGGGAGCTCATCTCCAAAACCAAACCGTTAAGGGTATATGGACCCATCAACAAAAAGAACTCCACATAAATCACCTGTAGTTACTGGCAATCTTTCTAGCGCTCAAGTCTTTTCAACTTTTGCTACTAGGCAAAGCTGTCCTGATCCGTACAGACAACGTGACAGCAATGTATTACATACAAAAGCAGGGGGGGTGGACACATTCTCTTCAGCTTTCACGACTAGCGCAAAGCATATGGAGATGAGCCATACCTCAAAACATTTACCTCCTTCAGAACATTTCCCAGAAGTACACAATCACTTTGCAGATCTACTCAGTCGTCAAACACAGCAGATCCACGAATGGAAACTTCATCCTCAAGTTCTTCTTCCATTCCTTCACATGAGGGGTTATCCAGACATAGATCTGTTCGCCAGACACCAAAACGCAAAATGCCCTAACTTTGCCTCTAGATATCCACACCCATTGTCCAAAGGCAATGCACTATGGAAGATTTGCATATGCTTTTCTGCCTCTCCCGCTCATTCTTTTACTGGTACGGAAGCTCAAACATCACTCCCTCACAATGATCCTAGTTGCTCCAACATGGGCACCCCAACCATGGTTCACAACCCTGTTGGAACTTTCAGTAGTGCCTCATCAAAAATTCCACCTCTCCCCCCAAATTCCTCACTCAGAACCATGGAGATATAAGGCTCCCTGATCCCAATCAACTCAATCTTGCGATCTAGCTACTGAAGTCCTAGAGTGTGGCTACTTTAATATCCCGCCAGATTGCGTGAACATCATTAGAGGCTAGACGCCCTACTACTAGAGCATGCTATCCAGCAAAATGGAAGTGATTTGACATTTATTGTACAAATAACAAAATCGATCCGCTAGATGCTTCCATCCAAAATATTATCTGTTATCTTCCGCATCTACAACAGTGTAACCTAGCATATACATCTATATGGTTACATCTTGCTGCAATTGCTGCTTACCTTCAAAACAGACAACTTTTGTCGTTTTGTGAACCCGCTATTAAAGCGTTTATGGAAGGACTTAAAAGAATAATTCCACCTAGAGTTCCACCATCTCCAATATGGAATCTCAACATAGTCCTTACCAGACTCATGGGTCCCCCATTTGAACCTCTGCACAGATGCAAGTTACAGTTCCTTATTTGGCAAGTAGCTTTCCTCGTAAGCATTACATCACTTAGAAGAGTTGGTGAACTACAGGCATTAACCATACATTATCCGTTTCTACAAATACACCATAGAAAAGTGGTTCTTAGACCTAATCCAAAATTTCTACCTAAAGTGGTATCTGCCTTTCACCTTAATCCGTCGGTTGAACTTCGAGTATTTTTCCCTCAAACAGACTCGGTAGCAGAACACGCTCCCCACACATTAGATGTTAAAAGAGCCATACTCTACTACATCGAAAGAACTAAAAGTTTTAGAAAGACAAAACAACTTTTTGTCATTTTCTCTCCACCTCAAAGGCAATCCCATTTCATAAACAGGAATGGCAAAGGTGGATTGTTAAATGCATCCAAATATGCTATCTCAAGGCTAAACGCATATTAACTATTCCCCCTAGAGCTCATTCCACACGCAAACTATGGGCTTCTATGGCTTTCTTGGGGAACATTCCCCTAGTTGACATCTGCAAAGCAGTAACTTGGTCTACACCACATACTTTCACTTAACACTATTGTGTAGATGTGCAAGCAAAGCAACAAGCTACTGTGGTCCAGGCTGTATTAAGAACACTTTTTCAAACTACTGCAACGGATACAGGTTTCCACCGCTAGGTTGAAAACTCCTTTATAGTCTATGCTAAAGTATACAATCTTAAAGAAACACATAGTGATAGATTCCTTACCTTAGAATTTCCCCCAGGCGTCAGTCGGGATGCGGAAAGTTTTCGTCAGCAGTACCCTTGCGCATCGGAAGGTGGCGTTGTGCGGCTCCACGTCAGTCGTGGTCACCGAGATGACGTCGAGGCAGCTACTTAGATGCCGCCCTCGCACGCTGACGTCACCAGCAAGCGCAGGTCCGGAGAGAGTAGTACGCCAAGTCATTTTTTTACTGTGTTTTTGAGGCTTTTTGCCTCAAAAACACAGAGAGTTGTCTTGATCGACTCCTGGTGTCGTTGGTTTCAAGTCTTGCGAGGAATGTCATCGAATGATGTCGGTGACAGACCCGCACAGCGTGTGTCTCTACTGCCTGGGGCACGGCCACGACCCCAAGTTGTGCTCCAAAAGTTGCTGGAGGTCTGGCAGTCTGCTCCGCGCTGCTCAAGTTCCCAGTCCCATGGGAGGTCGAGAGACCGGTCGCGGAGCCATCACCATCGTTCTTCTGGATCGAAATCTTCGCACTCTGGGTCAGGTAAGACGAAGCAGAAGAAGTCGAAGAAGCGTCCTTGCTCTACACCTTCCCCTAGTCCGTAGTGCCCACTTCTTTGTCCCGTCGGGCTCCCGCGGGCTCGACTGGGGGGGGGGGGGGAGGTCCTCGCCCTTCACTGTAGGCAGCTCCGGGATAGCTGTCGCCTTCGGCCCCGGTGCCGCAGGGCCCCCAAGGATCCAGGCCTGATATCCCGGTTGACGCTGGTTGACCTTGTGACACCTCCATCGCCTTTAGCACCGGACGACGCCCGCCCCGGTTTCGGCCCTGACAAGGACTCGGAGCTGACGGCGATGGGGCCTTTCTACCCCCATGTCCGACCTCCTTATTTTCAGCCTGTACATCCGCCTGAGGAGGAAGGGGAGGACTGGGAGGGGTCTGAGGACCCTCTCACAGCTCAATGTGAGCATGACCCGAACTTGGTAGCGGAACTGGGGGATGCCAGTGGTCTCAACACCTCCTCTGACCTTGGTATGCTCACTCCTCCTACCGTGGCTACAGAGGAGGGTGCAAGTTATGCAGTGGTGTTGCATAGGGCGGCGGAGGGCCTCAACCTCCAACTATCTACTGTGGCCGTCAGGACTAACCTCCTGACAGAAGTGCTTCAGCCGGCAGCTTCCTCTGCAGAGCCACTGCTGCCTTTTAATGAGGCACTTTCAGACGTTCCTTTGGGCACCTGGTCCAGGCCCAACAAGGGCTACTGTGGACAGGAACGTGGTGATCCCCTTTTCCTCTCCCAAGACCCCACCCCTGAGAGCTTGGTTGTCCAAGCCTCCACGTCCCAAAGCGCCTTCCCTACAGCACTCCCGGATAGGGAATCCAAGAGACCGGAACAGGTTGGGAAGAAGATTTTTCTTCCGCCAGTTCAGGCCTGCGGTCTGTGAACACTGCATGCCTCTTGGGTCATTACTCCCACACTGTGTGGGATACGGTGGCACAAGTGCTGCCTCAGTGTCCAGAGGAGGCGCAGACATTGCTCTTGAAAGCTATTGCTGGGTGGAGAGATGCAGCCAAGTTCACAATACGATGTGGCCATGACACCGCAGACTCGCTGGGCAGAGCGATTTCCACAACGGTGGCGCTACGCCGCCACGCCTGCTGAGGACTACTGGCTTCTTGGGGGATGTCCAGAACACCCTGATGGACATGCCCTTTGATGGCATTCACCTTTTTGGCAACAAGGCAGATAGCGTGTTGGAGCGTTTTAAGGACTCACAGGCTACGGCCAAGTCCATGGGCCTGTCGGACACTCACCCTCCTCCGCCTTCTGCTTATCGCTCCTTTCGTGGCAACGGAAGGGGCGCCCCCAGCACGTTCGCTTCAGGGCCACAGACCGCAGCAGCAGTCTCAGCGCAGCTATGAATGTGGGAACCGCAGAGGCGGTTCATGGGGCCAGCGGGCGGGTCAGTCCACCTCCACCACTCCCTCCAAACCATCCTCTTTCGGTTTTTCAGGGCCGTCAAACGCCAGTGGGCGTCAGGATTCGCCATCACCTCCCCCACTGGCGCACCATCACTATGGACAGGTGGGTTTTACAAATAGTCCGAAGGGGCTACTCCCTCGCCTTCGAGACTACCCCTCCAGCCATGCCACCCTAGTACCACCGCATGTCGGGGAATCACTTGCCACTCCTTCAACAGGAAGTTGTGGCCCTCTTGGCCAAGTGGGCCATCGAGCACGTTCCTGCACCAGAAGTAGGTTGTGGTTGTTATTCCCACTACTTTCTGGTGCCCAATAACGTCAATCGCTTCCTCCTGAAGGAGAAATTCAGGATGTTAACTCTGGCTCAGGTCTTGTTTGCCCTCGACCCTGGAGACTGGATGGTAGTTTTGGATCTACAGGACACATATTTTCATATTCCTGTCCTGCCGGCCCACCGGCGTTACTTGCGGTTTATGGTAGGCCACAAGCATTTTAAGTTTACGGTGCTCCCCTTTGGCCTTACCAGCTCCCCTTTCACGAAAGTGATGGCGGTGGTCGCAGCTCATCTACGCAGATCAGGGGTTCCAGTCTTCCCCTATCTCGACGACCGGCTTTTGAAGGAGGGATCGCCCCAGGCAGTAGCCTCCCACCTCCAGACTACAGCCGATCACCTGCATTTGCAGGGGTTCTCCATCAATGTGCCGAAGTCGCACCTGATTACCTCTCAAAAGCTCCTCTCCATCGGAGCGGTTCTGAATACGACGTTCTTTAGGGTCTATCCTCCCGAGCGACGAGTCCAGGATATTCATGCTCTGATTCCAGTCTTCCGGCCTCTATCCTGGGTTTCGGTCCAGCTGACTCTGAGGCTGCTGGACCTCATGGCCTCCTGCATCCTGCTGGTCGCTCATGCCAGATGGCATATGCAGGCTCTGCAGTGGGACATGAAGTTTCAGTGGGTGCAGCACCAGGGGAACCTGTCAGAGTCCGTCCAGATCTCAGAGGGCACTGCAAGACAGTTGCAGTGGTGGCTCACAAACCGGCATTAGGTCAATGGCAGACCCCCTCCCTTCCCCAACCGGAGCAAACAGTGGTGACCGATGCGTCCCTTCTGGGATGGGGCGGTCACATGGGAGAGGCGGAGATCAGAGGCCTCTGGCCTCCGGCGGAGTCCCGGCTCCATATCAATCTTCTGGAGCTTCGGGCGATCCAACTTGCACTGAAGGCATTCCTTCAAACTGTCAAAGAGAAAGTAGTGCAGGTGTTCAAAGACAACACCACCGCCATGTGGTACTGCTACAAACAGGGCGGGGTGGGGTTGTGGACCTTATGTCAGGAAGCTCTGCGCCTCTGGACATGGCTGGAACAGCAGTGCATTTCCCTGGTGGTTCAACACCTGGCAGGTTCACTGAACCCCAGGGCGGATGAACTTAGCCGCAGATGCATGATGGATCACAAATGGCGTCTTCACTCAGACGTGGCGCAAGGTCTCTTTCAACAGTGGGGAGAGCCTTGGTTACATCTATTCGCCACCGAAGAGAACGCGCAATGTCAGCAGTTCTGCGCGTTGGAATTTCCAAGGCGGCACTCGCTAGGCGACTCTTTTCGTCGCGAGTGGAGTTGCGGTCTGTTGTACTCCTTTCCGCTTATACCACTTCTACCCAGAGTGCTGAATAAGATAAGGCGCGACCAGGCCCAAGTCCTTCTTGTGGCTCCAGACTGGGCTCGAAGAGTTTGGTATCCCGAGCTACTCTGTATGACAATCGATCCTCCGATCCGACTGCCTCTTCCGGAGGATCTTCTGTCGCAGTCGCAGGGGACGGTCCTCCACCCAAACCTGTCCAGCCTCCACCTCTTTGTGTAGAGATTGAGCGGCGGCAGTTGATTCCTTTTGACTTGCCTCCTGAAATCTGGGCTGTCATTCTGGCAGCCATGCGTCCCTCCACCAAGTTGGTATACGCCTGCAGGTGGAACACATTTGTGGCATGGTGCACAGCAAAGGCCGTGGAACCCCTTTCTGCCCCTCTTTCAGAAGTTCTTCTGTTTCTTCTCTCTTTGGCCCAGCAGGGCCCTGCTCTGGGCACTATCAAGGGCTACCTTTCTGCTATTTCTGCCTTTCTGAGGCTCCCTGACCAGCCCTCTCTTTTCAAGTCCCCTGTTGTAAATAGGTTTCTCAAAGGCATTACTCATCTTTTCCCTCCTATTACTTTCATAATGCCACAGTGGGACTTGAACCAGGTTCTTACATATCTAATGTGTGCTCCCTTTGAGCCTCTGCACATCTGTCCTCTTCGTCTGCTGACCTTGAAGACTGCTTTCCTGGTTGCCATCACCTCTACCAGGAGAGCGTGTGAGCTCCAGGCTCTTCCTTGTAAGCCTCCTTTCTATCTGTCCATCGGGACAAGGTTGTGCTCAGGGCACGTCCATCGTTTCTGCCAAAGGCTGTCACTGCCTTTAAAATCGGGCAGACCATCACTTTGCCCACCTTCTTCCGCCTCCGCATCCTTCTAGTGAGGAAGAGAGGCTCCATCGTCTGGACCCAAAACGTGCGCTCTCGTTTTACTTGAACCGCACACAACAGTTCCGGGTGGATGACCAGCTCTTTGTTGGCTAAGTTGATGCCAAAAAAGGTTGGGCTGTACACAAGCGGACTATCTCACGATGGGTCAACTTGTGTATTAAAGCCTGTTATTCTCTGGCTAAAAAGGAAGCTCCATTGGGGCTGCGCGCCCATTCCACAAGGGCGACTGGTGCCACTACAGCATTGGGACGTGGGGTCCCCCTGCAAGACATCTGTCAGGCAGTTACGTGGGCCTCGCTGCACACTTTTACTAAGCATTACTGCCTGGACAGCCAAGTCCGGAGAGACTGCTTCTTTGGCCTTTCTGTTCTCCAAGACTTCCTGGTGTGATTTTGGTTCGCAGACCCACCACCGGGGTTGGTATTGCTGGGGTATCTATTGTAAGGTAAGGAATCTCACTATGTGTTTCTTTCAGATGAACAAGTTTTGCAGCCTTAATCTTTCTGGATTCACTATGCTGTGCATTATTCAGCCATCTAGTGGTTGGATCCGGAATTGTAGTCTTTATTTTTTTCCGTCGCCCAGGTGGGCGTCGACATACCACCATTTGGTGTCCTTTGTGACGTCGACACACTTCCTCCGAAAGCTCCCACCTTTGGTCGCCATCTGCAGATTCTTTATTCCGCTGTTGGGTCTGGATCTGCTACTGAAGAGTTCCAGAGATTTAGAGAGAGAATCGTCGAAAATAGCAGAGAATCAACGAAAATCACTGATTTCAACACACCCGACTACAGGTCAGGTAACCGGGACGATCAAGGAGAAGGTTTTTCAACAGAGATTTTGACGTTCTACGGAAAATGCGGACACAGGGGGCTCCCTGAGCGCAGGGATGGACAAAACACCTTTCAAGTTTTGCACCAATTGTCACCACAAGTACTCCCAGAAGGACCAGCATCCTGTCAGCAACCTCTGCCTGCCGCTCGATCATAGCAGCAAGGACTGCAACGCGTGCTCGGCGTTCACACCCAAGACCCTCAGAGCAAGAGAGAGGCAGAGAAGGGCTAACTACACCATGCAGGGGCAAGGGACACCTCCATCGCTACAAGACTTGGGCCTCTCCAGTGGAGAGGAGGAAAACATCGCCGAGTGGCCGGATGACTGCATAGTCGTAGAGGTCCCAAAGAACACATCGAAGGAGATAAGCGTCTTCGACCCCCAGACACTCGAGCGACACTCGTAAGAGTAGAGCAAAGTCCTCAAAGGGAACATTGCTGTAGAAACACTTGGCGAAAGCAACTTCACCCAAGGACGAGCAGCCCAGCGGATCCTTCAAAAAGGACTCCCATCCGGCAAAAACCCACAAAAAAATCCAGTTCGTCGAAGGATGCCCTCGAAATGGACACCTCGACGCCGAGAAAAGAAGGGTCAACAACAACGACTTCGACCTTGAAGCGAAGCGCTCAAACTCTCAACGCCGAACAGGCTGCTGAGATGGAGAAGAAGAAAAGGAGGCTCGAGGCAGAAATGGCGAGCATCCTGCAGCGAAAAAACAGGAGGAAGAGGCCTTTTATTACTTCGAAGGCAAGGAGGATAAGCAAACCTACCAGGACTCTACGTCCTCGGAGGCACAAGACTTGGATTGGCATGACCTCGATGCAGAATTACCGGAAGGAGGAGTAGACACAAACCCTTAGAGGCCTTCACCGCCAGATATAGGGGTCCATAATATGGTCGTTAAAAAGGTTCCAGAGGCATATGGAGTGGATTTGAGGAGGAGACGCCCACGACATGTTTTCTCCTGGAAACTGTTACCTCAACAAACAAGTAGTCAGTTCCTGAACATGCTCCCTAGTGTGCTGGATCAGGGCAGGGAGGCTTTCAGGGAGCCAGCTGTATGTAAATGAGTGACCCAGAGGACACAAAAGAAGTACAAGCACTCCTCAAAGGACCCTGCATACATTCAGGGACCAGTGCCAGCTGACTCAATAATTAGAGCAACGGCTAGGAAAATGGCCAATGTACCCACAAATGCCGGACCGCCTCCTGATGAGGAGAGTAGAAGGATGGACCTAATGGGGAGGAAAGTAGAACGGAGTGCAGTGATTCAATGGTGCATCGCCAGCTTAAATGCCCTAATCAACAGGCATGCATACCAACACTGGGAGGAAGTGGTGCAACTCCTGAAACATCTACCAGAACAGTACCAGCAAACGGCAGTTCACCTAGTAGAGGAAGGGAAAAACATGGCCAACACAATTAATGTCGGCCTTGGATGCTGTGGAGATGTCCAGCAGGCAAATGATGATTGGGGTGACGGAGAGAAGACACGCATGGCTTAGGATTTCAGGCGTCAAGCCTGAGGTACAGAACAACATCCTGAACACACCCTTTAACGGAGAGCAACTTTTTGGAACGCCAGTGGACGACAAGTTAACTCAGCTCAAAAAGGACAAAACAGCAAGGTCCATAGGAGCACTGCAGTTCCGAGGGATGAGAAGGGGTACACCCTCAAGAAGGTCAAATGGTAGGGAAGGCAACCTGCCTAGTCCATCACACCAAACCTTCCAACAAGGTTATCAAGGAAATGGACAGGGCCAGCAGCAGCAGGGACCCCAGGAACAGAACTGGGAGTACCAGCCACGAGAGTATGTGAGAAAAATTCCTAGGCAGTCTTATTGATGAGCAAACAAGTGACTTGACCAAAATTGCAAGAAGCACAATTAACAAGAAAAAGGAAGAAATTATCTGTATAAAACATACATATTTTTAATAATAAACATAGTAAAAATCATATAGATAACTGGAATCCATTAGACTATATGACAAATCAATTAAAATTACATACAATCATAGCATAAATTTAACATGACATATTGAATAAAAGAAGACACCAAGAAAACCAGGTATCCACAAAAGGGTGACAGTTAATAACTCGACGCGCGTTTCGGCTGAAAACGCCTTCTTCAAGAGCCACAGATGGAAGATGATATAAGGGCACAGTTGTTGACTTGTTACAAGGAACAGGTAGTTGATGTACCTGCTAGATAATATTTACGATCTTTCAAGGGGTGTCTTGGTGCACTAGATGGTCTGGTAATTGAAAGATTGCACGGCTGAACTCCACGGACTTAATATGTCTTCTTTAAAATGTGCAGAGCATTGTCGAAAATAAAAATTGCATAATGCAATATCGAGGAATCTGTTGCCTGAAACAGTGAAAGCCTGCTATCTTCTAAATGATGATTGCCATGTTAGATGGAGGAAACTCGTGATAGAAATATGGATGATACGAAGTTGAGGGGCTCGATAAGATGTGCGCACATCGGTTCTGATGGACAATTGCACGAAAATCGTTTTATTTCAAGGTAGGCTTCTGTTTCTAATAGGCAGAATGTACGGAGCAGGATGAAGCTCACGTATTCGGTCCGATGTAAGGTTCTGTGTGCCGAATTCAGAAAACAACCAAGCCACGAGGCAAGTCCTTTCGAGGGCGCCCAAACGGACGGGGACAGGTACGGAGAGGAGGCCAACAACCCGCCTCCAAGTGACTTCACCGTAAGGCAAACGCCCACCCTAACACCTCTAGGGGAGCATCAAAACCTAAGACAAGGGAGGAGCTTCGCGCGCATCTAAGATGGCCGCGTGAGCACAGGGCTCCCGAGACCCTCGCTGCCTCCCGCATCTATCCTGTCTCTAATCCTGAAACAGACGACGGGTTCTGATAGAGATCACCCTACTGATGTGAAATCTCTTTTCGGGGGTCGATTTGGACGCCGAGGTCCGGACTTACTCCACCTTGCAACTCCGGGGCCTACTACATACGACCGACGGGGGCTTTGAGTCCCCGAGGTACCCAGGTGGCAATTAAACAACAACGGCTGGTGGGTCGAGGCCGCCGCCCCTGTGGTACTTTCGGTTTCGTTCTTGGGCTTTGTCTACTGGGACTTGTATCCCGCTGGTGATACTGCTTGCACTCTGCTATTGGCCAGAAGTTTGGCTTCTACCCTCGTCCCTGGACTTTACAAGTTGATTGTGTGGGGAGCCATTCTAACCAGGTCCCAAAGGCTCCGCCGGAGCTCGCAGCTCGATATGGCTAACAAGCCGGAGAGCGAGAAGCGAGCTCTCAAGGCGTCGCAGCGAGGAGGTGTCACCCAATCTAACACTATGGACCGCTTTACCCGCCCGAAAGGATCCCCCGGTGATACGGGTAAAGCTTTGACTGAGACCGGGAATGGCTCTCCCGCGGCGGAAGACCTAACGTTGAGGGACGTAATGGGCGCCATTGCAAGCATGAAGACGGCCATGAGTCAGCAATATGATGTGCTAGCCTCGAAAATCGACACTGTGGCGATAGACGTCAACTTAATTAGGACTGACTTGGCTAAGACTAATGAGCGGGTCAAGTCCCTGGACATTACGACGGCCAGCCTTACGACCGATGTTGCCGATCTACAGACCGTAGTACGTACCCTCCGCACATTCAATGACAACTATGCCCGGCGGCTGGAGGACTTTGAAAGCCGGGCCAGGCGCAATAATGTGCGTATTGTCGGGGTTCCAGAGAAGCCCACCGAACTTTCTATGGATCTGTTGGTGGAGGATCTTGTCCTGAATCATTTGGCACCCAAAGGACTGAGTAATTTCTTCACGGTTGAACGCGCTCATCGTGTCCCCGGTGGGAAGCCTAAAACTGGGGCGGCACCGCGGCCTATTATTGCCCGCATCTTTAACTTTCGAGATAGGGATGCCATCCTTCAGGCCTCGTGGATCAGCGGCCCCACGAAGTTTGAAAACGCATCGATTAGCTTCTACCCGGACTTCACGCAGGCAGTGCAGAAACAACGCATGGGTTTTCTGGGTGTGAAGCGGCGGCTCAGAGACATGGGACTGAAGTATGCCATGCTTTTTCCGGCCCGATTGAGAATCGAATACGAGGAACGTGCGCTTTTCTTTGACCGGCCGGAGATCGCCAGCGATTGGCTAGACACTCTACCAGTGAATAGAGACCGTTTGGAACAATCGAGGGGTGCTGAAGGTGGCACGGAGGGACAGGAGGAGTGAGGACTCATCGGCGAGTGTGTTCCTTGAACTTTCAGTAGTGGTGAACGGTTTATTCAGTGCAATATGATTCCCGGGTGTGGCGGGGAATCGGGACTCGTCCTCCTCTATGGGGTCTCTTCTCTCTTTTTGTAGATTAGTTCTTATGGGGCGACAGGCACACTGCAAGTTGGGGTGGATTTCAGGTCTAACGCAGGGTGGGGGGGGGTGTGTTTGGGGTCTCATTGGGGGTGGAGGGGGGGTCTTTGTTACTTTCTGGTTTATTTCGAGGCTACACACTGCTTTGTGCTTTGTTTTTGATGTCTGTTTCCTTTTGGAGGGGGTGGCATCTTCCTTTCCGGGATGGAGGGTAAGGGGTTGAGGGTGTTGAGTTGGAATGTCAATGGTCTGGGGGACAGGATAAAACGGGGGATAGTGCTACAATATCTGAAACGTCTTTCCCCAGATGTAGTGTTGCTGCAGGAAACGCATCTGATCGGAAACACCTTCCATGCATTGAATAGACTGGGCTATCGCCTAGTGGCGCACTCCGGATTCACTACTGGGTCGAGGGGGGCTGGTATTCTTGTCAGGACCTCCCTCCCCCTGGAAATAGACAATACGGTGTTAGACGACAGGGGCCGCTATGCGGCTATCACGGGCAGATGGGAAGGGAAGACTGCTTCCATGATTTCTGCATATGTCCCCCCGGGCTTGCAATACACAACCTTCTCTGATCTGGGGAGGGTGGTGCTGGATCTCCCGGAAGGTATGTTGGTTGTAGGTGGCGATTTTAACTCTGTGGTTAGCGGCAGGGAGGACCGCAGCCCCCCCCCAGGGATCTCCCGAGGTCGCAATCTTGGTTGGGTACCTTCCTGGACACACTGGGCCTGGTGGATAGTTGGAGGCAGTTGCACCCCGGACAAGCACAGTTTACCTTCCATTCTGGAGCGCATGGGAGTCTCTCGAGGCTTGATTATATGTTTGTTCCGGCGCCACAGATGACCTCTGTGAGGGAGGTTCGCCACCTGGCCAGGGGGATTTCTGACCACTCTCCGCTTTGGCTTACTATTGATGTCCAGATGGGTGCTGCAGGCCGGGTGGCTCAGATCAACCCCTGGCATCTCTGTAGTCCAAAAATTAGGGCTGGAATAGTGAAATGCATGGGGCACTACTTTGTTGAGAATGAAGGGTCGGTGTCCTCCGCTATCTCCCTCTGGGAGGCCTACAAGACGGTGGTCCGGGGTCAGGCCTTGTCCCTGATTGCCAGTGCGAAGAAAGATAAGAATGCGGAGGTGGTTCGTTTGGAGAGTGAAATCACGGTGCTGGAAGATGAGTTGCAGTCTGGGGTCACTCAGGAAGGGCTTTATGCTCTAGCCCTTAAACAGGCTGATTATAGGGCTCTGGTGACGGATGCGGCCAAGGCAATGAGTCGTGAACAACAGGGGCGTTTGTATGACGTTGGTGACAAAGCCGGGAAATTGATTGCCTGGCTGGATAAGAGGGATAGGCTGAATCGGGTGGTGCCTGTTGTTGAAAGAATGGATGGGGAGCGGGTTGTGGACCCTGTTGAGATAGTAGACGCCTTTGCCCACCATTTCCGGAGGGTTTACGCGCCGGTCTCCGACCGACCGGAGGAGGACTCGCATTTATTGCTAAGAGACACTGCGTTGCCTAGCCTGTCTGACTCAGACAAGGAGCTCATGGAGGCGGATTTTTCCGCCGATGAAATAGCGCTCGCTATCCTCTCCATTCGCTCCGGGAAAGCGACGGGACCGAATGGTATCCCGATCGAACTGTACAAGTTGTGTCCCGATAAAATGGCGCCGCACCTTCGTCGAATGTTCCATGAGTCGCGAGAGGTTGGCTCCCTCCCCCGAGATCAGAGGCTTGCGTCCATTGTTGTTATTCATAAGGATGGGAAGCCCCGTGACCAATGTGCCTCGTATAGACAAATATCGCTCTTAAATGTTGAACCTAAGATCTTGGCGAAACTTTTGGCGAATCGACTGATAAAGGTCATTAGCGACCTGGTACACCCGGATCAATCCGGGTTTATTCCCCATCGTAACACCGCGTTAAACCTGCGCCGTCTTCACGGCGTATTGGCGAGGGCGGGGTCGTTACGTGAGCCGGCCATCTTGGTTTCCTTGGATGCCTCGATGGCGTTTGATACGGTGGAATGGCCATATCTGTGGGCTGCCCTTGCTAAATTTGGGTTTGGCCCCGGTTTTATTGGATGGGTTAAGCTCCTCTATGAGCAACCGCTGGCGCAGGTAGTAGTTAATGGTAGGGTGTCCGACTCATTTGTGCTTGGGAGGGGCACGCGGCAGGGCTGTCCTTTATCGCCATTGCTTTTCGCGCTCGCCCTGGAGCCCCTTGCTGCATGGCTCAGATGGGAACCGTCGCTTAAGGGTATACGCTGGTCCCCGGAATTTGAAGATCGCATATCGTTATACGCGGACGATATTCTGTTATATCTCACTTCCCCCCGTAAATCGTTAGGTGTCCTTTTTGATGTGTTGAATTCCTTCGGTAGAAATTCTGGACTCGTGATCAACTGGGCTAAGTCCTCCATCTATTCACTGACTGGGGAGCTGCCCCCCTTGCCGCGTGTCTGTCTGATACCGATTTCGCATGCTGGTTTCAGGTATCTGGGGATCTACATCTCGCTGGACCCTACCGTACGGTATGAAAACAACTTACTTCCCCCGCTTCGGCGGCTGAGGTCTGATGTACACGCGTGGTGTGGCCTGCCGCTGTCTCTGTTGGGAAGGGCCGCCCTTTTTAAGATGATGTCTCTTCCCCGTTTCTTGTATGCTATTCAAAACACACTCGATCTTGTGCCCGCTAGTTACTTTCGCGAGATTGAGAGCCTCCAGAGGAAGCTCGTGTGGGGCGGGCGATCTCGCATTGCTTTCGCGAAGTTAACTTTGCCATGGTATGACGGGGGCAATGCGTTGCCCGAAATTAAGCGTTATTACTGGGCGTCCCAGCTTAGTGCCATCAATCACGCGATGTATGGCCCCGTCCCGAATCCCGCATTCGAGATGGACAAATGGCTGTTGCCAGGTGGTGACTATAACAGGGCGCTCTACTCCAGCTCGGCTCGAACGGCTCTTACTGGACCCACTGGGGTCGCAGTGCGAGTGTGGGAAAACGTGACTGCTGCGACGGGATGGTCAGATCGATTGACTAGGGCTGCCCCGCTTTACGCGACTGAGAGATTGGGCAACCTTTGGTCAACGAAGGGTTTCGAAAAGTGGGACCTCATAGGTATAAGCAGAGTTGGTGATCTCTGGGTTAAGGACCGGATTAAAACTTTCGAGGAACTCAAACGGGAATACGCGTTCAATGATAGAGAATATTTTCGCTACCTCCAGGTTCGTCATGCGCTTGGGTCTGTATTTTCGGTTGGCACGGTCATTCCTGAGTCTTCTCCTCTTGAGGATAGGGTGCTTGACGGGCATGTCCCGGATAGCACCATTTCTCTTATTTATAAGAAACTTATTAATGATCGATCGGACCTCCTTGTACAGCTTCGTGAGGCTTGGACTTGTGATGGCTTGGAATTGGATGATGAAGATTGGCAGGCAGCGATATCCTCCCCTAAAGAGGTCGCGATTCCGGCGCGACTCCGGCTGGTGCAATTGAAGATTTTACACCGTGTCTATATCACGGGTCCACGCCTAATGCGGATGGGTTACTCAGAGGATGGGTTGTGTAGGCGTGGATGTAGTATGCTTGCTACTTTTCTTCACATTATATGGGAGTGTCCTGCTGTTGTGGTGTTCTGGAATCGAGTGCATGCGGTGATGGAAGAAGTGACGGGAGTTTCGCTGTTGCCGGAGGCTAGACGTTGTTTGTTGAATGTCTGGGAGCCTAATGACTACAGCACTGCCCAGACTCAATGGGCCACCCTTGGGAATATGATAGCGAAAAGGGACATAGCTCAACTATGGGGATCCCAGAGGGCACCTAAGATCTCAGCCTGGACAGAAAACATGGATTGGTGCATGTTTAGGGAAAAAAACGTGTATCTAGCTCGGGGCCGGCCCAAGAAGTGGGGGAGGATATGGCACCAATGGAACTTGTATCGTGGAGAGATTTGCGCCCCCCCCTTTGTGGAGGTTCCCGATTTGCCCTTGTCCCCATGACTTGGTGTTCCCGGACTTTTATACTTTGCTATCTATGATTGCTTGACCACTCTCCGCGCCCCCCTCCTCCTGGATCCATAGATCCTTTATTAATGCTGTCCATTTACAGGGATTAGCCCCCCCGGCTGTCGGGACGGACATTTACAGTACTGTTTGATGCCTAGTTGTTTTTGTTTATGTTCTTTATTACTTCATAAAATATAAAATATGGAACCTTTAATTTATCCTTCTATAATCACGGGATCTTCCTATTATGTGACGCAACCGCTGCTGGACCCTTGGATTGTCGGCTAACTAGCTGTGTTGAATAATATCGTTGGTCTTTAATGCTACCGGCCGGCCCCTGTGGTTGTAGGCCAGTGGATGTATCGTTTTTATTGTAATAAAGGTTTAAAAAAAAAACAAAAAAAAAAACCTAAGACAAAACCAAAACCTGATTTTACAAGAAAAACAGTTCCCCGAACACAAAACACCAGTAGGAGGCAGAATAAGGGACTTCCTCCAGGAGTGGAAGAAGGTCACAACGGACAAATGGGTACAAAACATCATACAATACGGCTACTGTATAGCGTTAGAAAAAGAACCTCCAAACAACAAGGTGCACTCAGCAAAGGAACTTTTGCTCTTGCTACTAGAAGCGCAGGAACTGCTCCGCAAGGAGGCAATAGAGATAGTGTCGTACAAGGAGAGGAACAAGGGGGTTTACTCCACCTACTTCCTCGTACCAAAAGTGGACGAAACGCAAAGACCTATTCTAGATCTAAGGTTCTTAAACAAGTTCATAAGGACACAAAGATTCAAAATGACATCTCTACAAGAGGTAATACCACAAATACAAAAAAGGGATTACTTGGCAACTATAGACTTAAAGGACGCGTACTTGCACATCCCCATCAACAAAAAAACACAAACGCCTACTAAGGTTTGTGATCAACCAACCTCACTACCCGTTCACAGTGCTGGCATTCGGACTCAAATCCGCACCAAGGGTGTTTACAAAATGCCTAGCAGCGGTAGCAGCGCACCTAAGAAGGCAGGCGATACACGTATACCCCATACCTCGACGACTGGCTCGTAAAGGCAAGCTCTTAGTCAAGGCAAACAACACATCCAGCAGGTTGTACAAACCAACTGGACTTCTCAATCCATTGGGGAAAGTCTGCAATGGAGCCGCAACAGGTGAAGATATCCTTAGGGGCAGAGATCGACACCATACAAGGCGAGGTGTTCCCCAGCAGAAAGAGAACTTTGGCAATACTGAAGGAAACACGTCTTTACCGCAAGGGGCAAGTTCTGACAGTGAGGACGGTGAGCAAACAAATGGGAATGATGGCGTCATGCATACACCTGATCCCAAATATTCGACTCCACATGAGTTCATTCCAGGAATGGATACAGCAGCAATGGTCACAGGCAACAGGGAGTTGGGAAGATCTAGTGGTTGTCACGCACGCAGTGCATCAGGAAATAGGGTGGTGGAACAAGGAAAAAATATCACTGGGGAAACCATTTGCACAGCCAACTCCAACAGTGACCATCACAACAGACGCCTCCCAGCTCTGGGGTGGGGCGCGTACATGAATAAACTCAAGGTGAGGGGGCTATGGCCACAGGAGGATGCGGTCAAGCACATCAACTACCAAGAACTAAAAACTGTGTTCCTAGCCGTAAAAGCATTTCAGAAGGAGCTGTACGGAAACAGGGTGTTGATCCAAACGGACAACACGTACCACCATGTTCTACATCAACAAGCAAGGAGGAACACAATCAGTAGCACTATCTGGGTGTAGTGTAGCTCCTATCTTCCCAATAGGCTCTGCGCATTGGAATAGTACCTACAGCAGTAAAGGCCTAGGCCAGACGTTAACTAGGTCTACTACTGTCGATGCTAGACTTAATTTTTGGGTTTGCCAGCTAAGCTCAGAGTTCGCTAGAAACTTTCTCGAATGTTCAAGGAAGGGATTAACTCCCCTGATTAGACAAGAAGGGATTTAGTTTCTGACAACCATAGAACATGACAACTTTGCTCTCCCCTAATCAAGAGTCAATCTCAAGAGTCGTGTGAGCACAAGGCAATTATTTTACTCAGTCAGTACGTGCATTCTTAGTCTCATCAGAATGTAGAGAAAAGGAAGAGACGGGCGTGTTCAATAAAAGATGTTATTTATTGATCAGTCTCTTTTCTCATACATGAGAAATGGATCGATATTATTGCAATACTTATAGTTAAGTAAAGTGCATACATTAGAAGCAATAGTATAAAATAATACTGTAAAAACATTGATATGGTTTCTGAGCCATATGATGTTTAAAATGATTAAAATATATTTACATACACATATACATTTGACTAAACGTACTCAACTGGTGTTTCTAAATACGCCTACCCCGTGTACCTGACCTAAGTCTAATGCGTGGGCGGGAATAGAAAGTTACAGTTTAAGTTAAGTTTGTTTTTGCCAAGTGAATAACTAAAGAATTCTCTGTGAGGGGTTATTCAGTTCTGTACCTGGAAGTTAGGATGAATGAGGAATGGTATCTCTTTCTCTGCTCTCGATATTCCAGGCTGCCTGCGAGGGCTACCCGGAAGCGCCGGTGCTGGGTCTCTCGGCTTGAGATAGCAGCGCGTCTCTCAGCGCGTCAGGAAGGCGGGGCTGCTGCCAGCGGGGTCTGCTTCTGCTCTCGGCTTCGGCAAGTATGGCTGCTCCGTCTTGTCACCACGCGTGTGTTTGCATAGGGCAAGGTCGGCAATATTTATACCTTAAAGGTGCCGAGATTGACGTAAGGATGGACATAGATACGTCAATAAAGATGTCGTACGACTTGCTCGTTAGCACATTCTTTACTAAAGTTCTCTGTGAAATCAAAACAATGGCCGCACGGATTGTCCAGGTTGTCATAGGTTTGATTTGCTATGAGAACGTCGTATGCCTTATCAGGGGCTGGAGGAATGTCGCTTGTCTAATTAGATCTCAAGCGTTATGACCTAATCAGATAACACGTTCCTGTGCCGTAGTGTGACTGCGTCAGATAACGGTATCTGCATCATGGGGGTTTTCTTGCCTCATGGGCTGACTGTTAGTTAACTTGATAGTTAGTTTAACCAGAATAGGGTCAGGAATAGGGGGACTGATTCAGAACCTATAGAAATACACGACACCCACTCCACACTAACTATGGTCATATCTACTAATCTATGCATAGTATAACATAGTACAACATACTATAGAGTATAGTGTATACCTTACCACCCCAAAATACATAAATGCATTTCGAAATTTTCAAATATACTGAAAAATTGCAGTCATATATATTGTATGCACTTAAGCTATGAACTAAATGTTAAAGTAAACACGCATTGTTATGCATTATTGCTTATTGGTATATGAGAAATACACATGAAATGGCTCTTAATATGGCTATACAGAAAGGAAGTCCGAGACCATTTCATCACATAATAAAATATTTGTGAACCTACCAGCGGGCAGCTAAAGTCTATATAAAGTATCTAAAAATAGAAATCTTAGTTCTCTAGGAATAGTTTCTTACTTTAAGCAGAAGATCAGTGTCCCGGGAAAAAATATGTAGAACATTTTTTTAAGGGGCATGCTGAAAAAATTGCTGTCCGTGAACTGGATGGTAATTGTTCATGTGACTTTATTTTTAAAGTTGAAGGCCGAATTCAGGGAACGCCGTGTGCGAGTTTACTCAAAAGTCTCTATTTCTGTTCCGGAGAGAACATCATATCATTCAGGCTTTCGAAAAAACTGTCAACAGCTTCATGGGAAAGTTCCACTAAGTCGGAAATAGGGGTAACCATGCATTCATGCGCATGATTGTCTCCATTGACATTCTGATTTGCATTGCTGACAGAAGGTCGTACGATGTTGCTTTCATCTTGAACTTCACTACTCTTCAATCGTAGTGGTGAAGATTCCAGGAATGCCGTCATCAGGATTGGCAGCCTTTGAGGGCAGCACAAAGCGTGAACCTTGGTAGGAACCAACAGTGTATCTGCATCCACCGGCGCATCCGATTGTAGCGTCAGACAGGTGTCTAACACGCATTCTTCTCCGCATAGCAGACACCTTAGTACAGGTAAAACACACCTTTGCCACATTGGTCGAAATGATAGAAACCAAGTCATGTTTAGGTCTCTAAGCCGGGAGAGTCCCAGGATTTTTGATATCCGGTCCCGGTATCCAATGGCTAGGATCGTATCTTCCATTGTCGCGAGAGTTTGATCTGTGACATGGGTTGCCATAACGAAAAATAAGGACTAGGAATAGGATTCCTGCAATTAGTCCTAGGATCAGGGGAAGTCCGCCAAAAATCGAATGGACGAAATCTGGAAAAATACCCAGTATGGCTTTGAATGGTGTTAATGCCATCGAAAATACTGTCTTAAATACCTTTGAGACCCCAGTGGTATCAGAAATATTTAAGATTTCGCTTAGGATTTCCGCGAAATGTACGGGGGAATTAGTTGATAATAATGTATGTATCTCTGCAGTCGTCCTTGCGACTTGTAGATCATACGTTTCTTTTGATGACGTGAGCCTTGTAGGCGTCTGAAGAAGCACTGTTTTCATTCTGCTTAAAGTGTCTATTCGAATAGAAGTAATTTTCAAACTGGGCCATGCCCTTGCCTCCCTGTCTGGAAAGGAGCTGGGGAATAAAGAACGTCCACAGCACTTGACCTTCGCCGTTGTAGTTACTAGATAAGGAGTCCCGGGCATACGACTGCAACATCTGCGGTCTACAATAAGAATGTAACTCCCATTATAGAGTCTTTGAAAGAATGGTTCTATTTCAGTTGCAGGTGCGCCTTGCTGGTGACATGAAAGGTTGTATGAATTCCCGTCACAGGCTCCATGCAAATTAATTCCGTTACACAGAAGCGTGCCGCTTAGTGACATAGCACAATTGTTGCCACTAAGAAACACTTTCTGTCCTTTATTACTGACACATGCATGTGAATAGGGCAGGTTCCAAGTTGTTTTAAGGTACCCCTTTCCCAATTTCTCGTACATGCCAGCCTGTATATATTTTTGGCAGTATTGAAACCTGAAGGTTGAGATTGGAATATTTATGATTCCGTGGATTATCCATTCACTGACAGGTCGTTCTGACATTGTCATTGGTAATCTTTCTAGTTTTTCAATGCTCAAGATTGTATAATCAGCACCCTTTTGCGCCATACCGATTTGTCTATCAGTAAGGTTAAAGATTTGGAATAGTGACGTTGTGTTGATTAAACGCCAAGGCACATAGCCTGAACGCAGATTTTGTAACGTCCAGCCAAGCTGTACAATGGAACGCAATTGTGACTGACCATGTTGTAATAACAGTAAGTCTTGCGATAGTATATCGATTGCTGAAGACACAATGCTGTCCAATGAAAAAATTCTGGAGGACAGAGTCATTAACCCATTGTCCACTACAGAAAGTGATTTTTCCAAATTAATACGGTCAATTTCCCGTATTCTTTCTGCTGTTTCAATTTGAGTAACCTTCCAGGCCTCATTGTATGCTGCATATACAGAGGCTGCTATGAAACGCTTTTGACGCTGTTTGCGTGGTCCCAGTATGAAATCACGCAAGTCAGCACCATCAGTAAGTAAAGTTAGGTGTTGCTTAATTTCAGGCAGTGTGGAAGTTTGTAGCCATTGAAGGCATAATTTGCCCACACTGTAGGTTGTTGTTATCCCTGGGTGATGTCTTTGGGGATATCTTGGGTCTGGCCTGGTCATTTTAAAACCCTGTGTTTTATTCAGGAATCTTTCTTGACAGTTATTTGTATCTGTGGGCCAGATCAACCATTGTTTCCAATCAGGATGTGTTCTGTTTTGGTTAAGTATATGGTTTACGTCTATTTCTTCATCTGTATCAGAGTTATTGCTAAACATTGTTGGCTTTGGAATAGACGGATTATTTAAATCTTTGATTTTGGCTAAGCCAAGACAGGTGGTTTGTTGAATAGTGTCATTTAAAAATATCATTTGTTCTGGGATCATGCAGGCTCTAAACAAAGCTTCTAAACCCTGTACTTGCCATTCTTTTGTACCCCAAACACTTTTCAAATCAACATTTTTGTCCCAATAATCAAATCCAAAAGTATTCATTTTTTCAAAGAATGAATCTGAATATATCAATTTTGTGTTGGTTATCATGGTTTTCATCCCTGTCTTGTTTGACAATTTGTAATAAAATGTTTCAGCATTAGTTATGTTAAAACCTGAAAAATATGAATATTTGTCATACACGGTTCTAGAGCTCCCTTTTGGAGGTGTAGCACAATGTTCCCATTGATTATAATTTAAAACATTTCTAGGTTGTGCAGATTTATGCAAAAAATGGTTACCATAATGGTTATAGCAATACATACTATCATAATTTGTAGAACCGTGCAAATAATCATGTTTTGTAAATTTAGCAGACATTACTAAGTCCGACATCATATTGTTAATACTTTCAAAGTCCCAATCATCAGCAAATGAGTTTGGTTTTGCAAAGTCACTCAAGGAGATCTTGATTTGGTGTGGATATTTCAGGATCTCGACCGGACCATAAATTTCATAGTCAGTGTTGTCCCAGGCTACCCCACCAGGTATTGGAATTGCTGTGAAGTTGGCTGAAGAAAGTTCTCTTTTCTCGACGTGTGAAGATGTGTGTGGTTTGAGGACCAAGTTGATGTTCTGACTTGCTGTGTCCATTTTAGCATATTTTCCCTCAATGAAGCGTCCCAAAGTAAATACCATGATGAGCCAAAGTATGAGGATAAATGCACCAAAACCCACCCAAAATTCAATCCATGGAGAAACCAGATATGTTTCTTTCAGTTGTTTCAAAAGTTCCTTAGCTTTGTCTTTAAAGGATTTTGATGATGGCTGTGTCTTTGGTTCACTGAAGCCTTCAGAGGAATCATCGAAGTTGATGAAGTAACCAGATGCAGTTCTGTCAATTGTTCCAATTGGTTCAGGATTTTTGTTTTTTGCATTGTCACTTGGTACTTCAGTATAGATTGGTGTGTCTCTGCTAAATGTTTTTATTTGGGTTTTCAGAGGTCTTAGTTCTATTGCATTGTTGCATAGTCCTTGTTGTTCTTCTGTAGGCGTTTCGAATGTGATGAGCCTCTTTGGTAGGACCTCTCTACTGGTAGCAAACCTTGGTGTTCTGCTACTTATTGGGAGTCCACTTGGCCTACCGTTTGTTATCGGCCACATGTTGTGGTTTTACCAGGTCGATGGATACAACTCGGTTCTCCTTTTTTCCAGCAAGTGGCGGTAGTACAACTGATCTTGTCCCGTTGACAGACAAGACAGGAACTGCTTTTCTGTAAGAAGGCCCAAATTCCTTCTTTACCGCGATCTTTTCCCTGACTAGATCCCCGACTTTTGGAATCCAGACAGGTCTTGCTGGGACAGGTGGTGATTCTTCAGTGGTCGTTGGCTGTTGTTTCAACTGTATGTTGCTCAGGTCTTTTCTTGTTTTGTTTAAGTCCTGCAAAATAGCCAAACGGTCTTTGACATCAAAGGTTTTTTCTATTACCACTGAAGTCTGACTATCAAGGTCAGAGATCAACATCCTAGTTCCGAATAATAATTCGTACGGACTGAATCCCTTCAGAGAATTTCTTGGCAAGTTATTTAGACTACGTTGGACACTTATTAGATGTTTGACCCACCCAGCTCCCGAACCTAATATCCTTTCCATTATAGATTGCTTTCTGCCTTGGTTTTTTCTTTACACCATCCCGTACCCTCAGGAAGGAAGTGAGAAGATTCCCGCTGGACTGTGCTCATTTGGCCATGTTTCCCCCCCCAGGCTGGATTGCCTGAGTGAAAACAATGGTCGAACGTAACATGCTCTTAGCGTATATGCCATTTAGACTCGCAAATCTTGTATAATAGTCCGGACGTCAGCCGAGTGCTGGTGATCTACATTATAAGTGGAAACTAGCCTGTATATGTTAATCGCAAGCCATTCTTTTTGCTGGTAATATTATCTGCCTTGATACGACGAGGTATTAAACTGCTTCTCTCCCCACTGCGATCTCTGTTGCAGTTTGGGCAGTTTTTTACAAACATGGTGTAGTGCAGGCTCATGCCTGGCCACCAGTACCGTGATTGTAATTCTTCCAGAGAATCTTTTAATTTAAGGTGTCTGTGACCCTCGCCCATGTGTGCATCTGCGATTAACAAGTTTCTCCTGTCCATGTTTGGAATCACTCTTTCCCCCACTCCAGGGATTCGAGCAAAAGGGACGGAGTTTGCATCGATTATGTATGTGTAATTGAGTGGATAGTTGATCGGTAACGCTGAGCAGTCGCCTTTTGATGACGTTTTCACCGCCAGCAATGTTTCACCGTCAATGTATTTTAATGTACGCTTTTTTCGATCTACGGGAGCCGGTTTAGTGGCTGCCGCTGCGGCTGCTTCAGCCAATGAATTCCCTACAACGTGAACGCCATCACGTTGATGACTCAGTGAGTGTGTCACGTGAGTCTTTGGTAGTTCTTTTTTCAAAAGAGCTACTTGTTCCCAGAGCAGTCTCTGCTTTATTGGTGCATCTGTGTCATCTTTGTAACCGTTCTGAATCCATGTCTGCAAATCGCTGTTATATGATTTGACGCAGTAATATGAATCTGACACTATAAGTGTCGGGAATTCGCGATCCGCATTATCTAGCGCCATTTTCAATGCGATTATTTCAGTTTGTTTTTCTGAATTAGTTTCTACTGAGTGTGATTTTGTTAATAGAGGTTTTATTTTACCTCCGCGCCACACTTCTTTTGTAATCTCACATGTGGGGTTGTATGCTTGTTCTCCCCAAACGGAGGGTTGAGCATGTCCGTCTGTATAGATTACACAGGCGTAATGTCGTAGAGGCAGAATGTCGATTGGCAGAGGATACGTCTTTTCATATTTTAGATTTTTCAATTCTTCTAGTTCTCAAAAAATTGTCAACCAGGCTATACTTGATAATTCATATCCTTCGTATAGAACTGTTAGATGGGAAATTCTGGATTTTTTGAAGTTGAATTTGTAACCCTCTGCAGCGAAACCAAGTATTATGGTGTTCACCCTTTTCAAGTGAGTCTCCAAGTCATCATCTGTTAAGTAAATGTCATCAACATAAGATAATGCTTCATCATCGTATAGTTGTAGTAATTCTGTTACTCTCGCTGAGAATACCCCTGGGCTGTTCTTGTACCCCTGGGCTAACCGACAGAATTGTTTTTGAGTGCCATTTACTGAGAATGCAGTTAAATATCTGCTCTCTGGTGCTATATTTTGACAAAAGAATCCATTGGAGATGTCCAAGGTTGTTTTGTATTTTTTGCGCACTATGTTATTCATTAGT
The DNA here is from genome assembly GCF_964261635.1 of Lissotriton helveticus. Lineage (NCBI taxonomy): Eukaryota > Metazoa > Chordata > Amphibia > Caudata > Salamandridae > Lissotriton > Lissotriton helveticus. The sequence goes on from NC_136071.1 coordinate 426,683,145, forward strand.
GCAGCACTGTGTGAGTTTTGCACTGCAAAAGTTTTACAACATGTGTTAAGGTGTCGGTAATCCAAAACTAGACGGTATGAATTGTCTGGTTTGGAGACCGGAAACAAAGGATTGTTCATTTGTGAGCTGCAAGTTTCAATCACCCCCTGGCATTCTAGCTGATCTAGTATTTCATTTACTTGTTTTTTAGCTTCTTGCTTAATTGGGTACTGCCTTTGTGCAGTAGGTTGTGATTTTAACTGGATTTTGTGAGGAGGAGAATCCTCATCCCATCCTACGTGATTTTTATATAAAGCAGGTGCTAAGGCCACTGCCCACTTTCTAGCAAGTGTGTATTTTTTATGAATCGGGATTTGATTCGAGAAGGCAGGCATAATTACTTCTTCGCCATGAGGGCACTCCCTGACAAACTCTGGTGGCCAGTCTTTTTCAGCTAGAAGGATGTCATAGCCTTTGGAGAGGTTATCCCAAAATAGTCCCCTTATTTTCCTAGTCTTATCTCCCTCTATACGTAATGTTATCTCGTATATCTTGTGGGGCTTGCTAACTCTGGTATCTGCAGTTTCCACTTGAAGGTATTCATTCGTGTCCACTGTCTCCAGATGATTCATAAGGACTTTGCGAGCTATGCTCACCTCTGCTGCGCTGTCTAGCATTGTCTGAGCCCACTCTCCGTTTTTCAGTTGTGTCCTCAGTATTCTCGGCATTGTTAACTACCTTGATACTGGCTACCTTCTTTTTTGGAAATTGTAATTTCTTTTTTAGTTGAGCAGGTTCCTTGTCTTTGGACTTGGCGTGCTCTTCTGATCGTCCTCTTCTTTCCGATTTCTGCGAGGAATTCTGAAAAGATTGAGAGGGACGTGTATCAATGTCTTGATATCTATCAGGTTTTTTAATATTATCCCTATTTCTAAGGTTATATCTATTCCCAGAGGGGTCACTCTGTGGTGACCTCTGTCTTTGGTTTGGAGATTTCTCTCTTCGCCTAGGAGACCTTCCTCTGGGCTGGAATTTCTTTTCTTTAGGATTGGATTGTTTATTTCCATCCCAGTTCTTTTTTGGTGAATTATTATTATTAAAAAATATTTTTTCTGGACTTGTAGTCAGTTGCGGTTTTACTGGTATTCCACCTAGACTATCTCTGCCTAGTTCTTCATAGGATTTTTCTATGATTCTGGCAATTTCAGCTGGTTGGTCTGCTATATCTGTCTCTTTTAACCTCTGGCGGATCGCCACGTTTGCTGCTTCACCTTTTATGTTGGCTAATAATATAGCCGAGACCTGCTTGAAGTCTTTCAGTAATTTCATACCAAGAGTTAAAGCAGGTTCTGGACCGTATTCATCTTGAATTTGTTTTAGCACATCTGGTATCACCGAAATGGATGGGACACCGTGCGTTTTTGTGTAGATGGAAGCAAAGACTGTACCCCAAGTGTCACAGTCCTCAATGTGTGGTGCGATTCCCATTGGGAGACATATAGTCAGAATCCTGTGTTTTTCCAGCGGGCGGGTGTCAGGAAACACCGCCTCTATTTGGGTAATTTTCTGTGCCAACCAGAATGGTATCTGTTCCCGTTTAACTGGAACTTTACCTAGGCAGGATTGGATGTTTTGTGGTGTAATTTTATTTGTGTTCCCCTGGTGAGGGGTCAGCTGTGGAAGTTTAATCGCTGGCTGAATTGTTGAAGTCCGCATTACATACTGAACTAATTGTCTATGAATTTTTAGTAGTTGTTTTAGCTGTATTAATAGCTCTGCTGCAGGCATTCTTTCGATGTCTGGATGTGGTGTGTATCCGGCTAAGACCGGCCACGTTGCTCCTGGTCTACCTAAAGGACCGAGCCTTGTAATGTGATTGTTATGTATTAGGGCGCCATCAAATAAGAGCAAATGCTCTTGGAATTTGAGTGGTACTTCCACCTCCTCGAAAGGAGTGTAAATGTCAGGTGGTACCTCTATTTTGTAATAGTGGAAGTACTTTGTTACAGCATTTGCTGCTGGAAAATGTATCCATGTATAGTATACCTCTGTCTGCCGATATTCGTGTGCCTCAATTACGAATATGACTGTGCCACCTCTAGGTGTCAGTCCATTTTCTATAAGTTTTAAGGTTATAGATCTCCTATTGCTGACCGGAATGAGTATTATATCCGCGTCTGCATCCTTTAGTGCAGTATCTGCTGCTGCTATTTCAGCTGCTAATCTAACTGCCTCTCTTTCTTCATCACTGTCTCCCATTTTACAGACAGGATGGTATTATGTCTATTTGCAGATCAGGTTTCTTTATGGAACAAAAGATTAGATGCACAATATTATGGAACTGTTTTTATCCTTCAACGTTGACTAGACCAAGAACCATACATAGGAGTTCCCTCCTGCGAGGTTTTGGAGGATATAACCTTTCACCCACTCCAGACGTCTTTGAAGTATTCGGGAAAAGGGGTCTGAGTGAGAAAGCACGACTGAGTTACTCTAAATGTCTTACGTTAGTTTTATCGCCCTTTCCAAACACGTTGGGCGCCATGTAGTGTAGCTCCTATCTTCCCAATAGGCTCTGCGCATTGGAATAGTACCTACAGCAGTAAAGGCCTAGGCCAGACGTTAACTAGGTCTACTACTGTCGATGCTAGACTTAATTTTTGGGTTTGCCAGCTAAGCTCAGAGTTCGCTAGAAACTTTCTCGAATGTTCAAGGAAGGGATTAACTCCCCTGATTAGACAAGAAGGGATTTAGTTTCTGACAACCATAGAACATGACAACTTTGCTCTCCCCTAATCAAGAGTCAATCTCAAGAGTCGTGTGAGCACAAGGCAATTATTTTACTCAGTCAGTACGTGCATTCTTAGTCTCATCAGAATGGATCGATATTATTGCAATACTTATAGTTAAGTAAAGTGCATACATTAGAAGCAATAGTATAAAATAATACTGTAAAAACATTGATATGGTTTCTGAGCCATATGATGTTTAAAATGATTAAAATATATTTACATACACATATACATTTGACTAAACGTACTCAACTGGTGTTTCTAAATACGCCTACCCCGTGTACCTGACCTAAGTCTAATGCGTGGGCGGGAATAGAAAGTTACAGTTTAAGTTAAGTTTGTTTTTGCCAAGTGAATAACTAAAGAATTCTCTGTGAGGGGTTATTCAGTTCTGTACCTGGAAGTTAGGATGAATGAGGAATGGTATCTCTTTCTCTGCTCTCGATATTCCAGGCTGCCTGCGAGGGCTACCCGGAAGCGCCGGTGCTGGGTCTCTCGGCTTGAGATAGCAGCGCGTCTCTCAGCGCGTCAGGAAGGCGGGGCTGCTGCCAGCGGGGTCTGCTTCTGCTCTCGGCTTCGGCAAGTATGGCTGCTCCGTCTTGTCACCACGCGTGTGTTTGCATAGGGCAAGGTCGGCAATATTTATACCTTAAAGGTGCCGAGATTGACGTAAGGATGGACATAGATACGTCAATAAAGATGTCATACGACTTGCTCGTTAGCACATTCTTTACTAAAGTTCTCTGTGAAATCAAAACAATGGCCGCACGGATTGTCCAGGTTGTCATAGGTTTGATTTGTTATGAGAACGTCGTATGCCTTATCAGGGGCTGGAGGAATGTCGCTTGTCTAATTAGATCTCAAGCGTTATGACCTAATCAGATAACACGTTCCTGTGCCGTAGTGTGACTGCGTCAGATAACGGTATCTGCATCATGGGGGTTTTCTTGCCTCATGGGCTGACTGTTAGTTAACTTGATAGTTAGTTTAACCAGAATAGGGTCAGGAATAGGGGGACTGATTCAGAACCTATAGAAATACACGACAGGGGCAAGCACAGGAAATATGGACATGGGCCATTCCACTAAGAATAGACCTACTAGCAATGCATCTCCCAGGAAAGGACAATGTGGAAGCAGACACACTCAGCAGGCAGATGTCAGCATCCCACAAATGGGAGATCAACCAACAGTAAATAGAAAAACTATTCCGGAAGTGGGGTACACCGCAAATAGACCTATTTGCAACACACCAAAATGCGAAATGCCAACACTTCGCATCTAGACAACCAGACCATTGGTGCCAAAGGAATGCGCTATGGATAATTTGGTCAAAGACATTTGCATACGCTCCCCCCCCCCCCGATACCACTGATACCACTGATACACAGGGTACTCAACAAATGCAGTATCAGCAACATGTCGCTAATACTAATAGCAACTCAGTGGGCCAGACAGTACTGGTTCTCACAAATAGTGGAAATGGCGCAGGCACCAGCACACAGATTCCCAAGGAGGGACCTGTTAACGATGCACAACGGAAGGGTGCTACACCCAGAGCCAGAGAGCCTCAGCCTAGCAGCTTGGCTCTTGAAGACCTAGAATTTGCACACTTTAAACTACCAGCAAGCACAATGGCAGTGCTCAGGGAGGCAAGGAGACCTACCACAAGAAAGTGCTACGTGGCAAAGTGGAAAAGATTCTCAGAATGGTGTATTAGGAATAAACGACAAAGAAAGATCACAAAGGAATCAACAGTACTAAAATACTCAACACACCTACTATAAAGTAAACTAAGCTACACATCCCTAAGGGTGCACTTGGCAGCGATAGTGGCTTACACAAGAGGAGAAACTGGGAAAAGTTTCTTCACCTCCCAAGTAGTGAAAAGACTTCTAAAGGAGCAAAGAGAATCGCACCTCCAAACAGAATGCCCGCACCAGCATGGAACCTCAACATAGTATTAACTCAACTGATTAAGGCACCATTTGAGAAAATACACAATGATAGGATTGTAATGAGGACAGACCACTGTGCCTCTCGAGGCCGGGTCAATTCCTCACTCGCCTGCTGCCCTGCTAGCCAGCCTCCTTGCCCTGCCTGCCTGCCTGCCGCCACCGCCGCCCCCCCAGCACCCCCGAGCGGCCCAGCCACAGCGGAGCCGGCCGCTCGCCACTTTTCCCGCCGCTGGCCCCTGCGGCCCTGCCCACCTCCGGCCCATTGGCCCGGACGCTCGCCCAGCCCAGCAGACCCGCCCTCCCGTCCCCCTTCTTATGACGCCCCCTGAGCGACCGCGCAGCGGACGCGCGCAGCGGGAGCACCGATTGAGCGCCGAAGGTGCGCCAAAGGTAAGCCCGTCTGCGCCCGTCCGCGCCTGGACCGCGCCCAGTGCCAGGACCCCTGGCCCCCACCGCCGGAAGCCGACCAGACGAACCTACGACTCCACCGAACTCAACGCTCTCAACACCGGCCGAACCCCGCGCCGCTACCGAGACGCACCCACGGACCCTTCAGCTGCCACTCCTGCAAGTTCACCTGCAACCGGACCCACGCTACACCAGCACCCACCAAGCCGAACTCCAGCAGCACCCACCTGAAGTGCATCCTGCTCAACACCCGCTCCGTCCACAGACACGCCGTCGAGCTTTGGAACCTGCTCGACACCACAGACCCAGACGTCGCCTTCCTCACGGAAACCTGGATGAACGCCTCCTCAGCGCCCGACATCGCCATCCCAGACGGCTACAAGATCATCCGGAGGGACCGCGTCAACCAGACAGGAGGAGGCATCGCCATCATCCACAGGAACTCCATCCGCATCACGACCAACACCGACGACAACCTCGCACCCGCCGAACACCTGCACTTCCAGATCCACGTCAACCCCAAGACCACCCTCAGAGGCACCCTCATCTACAGACCCCCGGGACAACGCGCACAATTCAGCGAGGACATCGCCGACTTCGTCAGCCCGCTCGCCCTCCCCTCAACCGACTACATCCTCCTCGGAGACCTCAACTTCCACCTGGAGAACAACAACGACCGCAACACCACCACCCTGCTGGACAACCTCGCCAACCTCGGACTCAAGCAACTGGTGACCACCCCCACCCACTACGCCGGACACACACTCGACCCGATCTTCTCTTCCAGCAAGGACATCGCCTTCAGCCACGCCACGGGACTCCAATGGACGGACCACAGCTGCGTCCACTTCAGCTACAGAAGGACCACGCTCCACCATCTCCAGCAACAGGCTCCCCGCAGAAGCTGGAACAAGATCACCGCAGACCAGCTCACCACTTCCCTGAGCAAGAACCCTCCCACCAGCACAACGAACCCCAGCCAAGCGGCCACCAACCTCACGAAATGGATCAGCGACTGCTCAGACGACCTCGCCCCTCTGAAGACCCAGCCGAGCAGACCCGGCAGCAAGAAAGCCCCATGGTTTAACGACGAACTCAAGAGCTCCAAGAAGAACTGCAGAGCACTCGAGAAAACCTGGCGCAGAGACCCAACACCGGACAATATGACTGCCCTCAAGCTCGCCACCCGAAAACACCACCAGCTGATCCGCGCCACCAAGAAAACCGCATTCAAGGAACGACTGGACAACAACGCACACAACTGCAAGGAACTCTTCAACATCGTGAAAGAGCTCTCCAACCCCAACGCCGGAAACAACGACATCACCCCTTCGCAAGACCTCTGCAACTCCCTCGCCTCCTACTTCCACAACAAGATCGCGGACATACACAACAGCTTCAGCACTCAACCAACGCACGCCACGACCGAACCACCGCCCCCCACCGCCACCCTCCGCGCCTGGACCCCGATCAGCATCGAAGACACCATCCGCACGATGAACTCCATCCACTCCGGATCTCCAACAGACCCCTGCCCTCACCACGTCTTCAACAAGGCCGACGCTGTCATCGCACCCCACCTGCGGGACATCATCAACACCTCCTTCGACAGCGCCACCTTCCCGGAGAGCTGGAAGCACGCCGAACTCAGCGCTCTACTCAAGAAACCATCAGCAGACCCTACCAACCTCAAGAACTACCGCCCCATCTCGCTGCTCCCGTTTCCAGCCAAAGTCATCGAGAAGACCGCCAACAAGCAACTGGCCGCCTTCCTCGAGACGAACGGCTCCCTCGACCTCTCGCAGTCTGGCTTCCGGGCCAACCACAGCACCGAGACCGCCCTGATCGCAGCTACAGATGACATCCGAGCCCTGCTCGACAACGGAGAAACAGCGGCCCTCATCCTCCTGGACCTCTCCGCGGCCTTCGACACTGTCTGCCACCGCACCCTAGTACAGCGCCTCAGCAACGTCGGAATCCAGGAGAAGGCACTGGAGTGGATCACCTCCTTCCTCGCCGGAAGGACACAGAGAGTCCGCCTCCCCCCCGTTCAGATCGGAGGCCACCGAAGTCATCTGCGGCGTCCCTCAAGGCTCCTCGCTCAGCCCAACTCTCTTCAACGTCTACATGAGCCCCCTCGCAGCCATCGCACGCCAGCACAACCTGAACATCATCTCCTACGCAGACGACACCCAGCTGATCCTCTCCCTCACCAACGACCCCGCCACCGCCAGAGCCAACCTGCACGAAGGGATGACAGACGTAGCCAAATGGATGTTGAACAGCCGCCTGAAACTGAACTCGGACAAGACGGAAGTCCTCATCCTGGGATCCTCACCCTCCGCCTGGGACGACTCCTGGTGGCCCCCCGCCCTGGGCAGCGCACCCAAACCAACTGACCACGCACGCAACCTGGGCTTCATCCTGGACTCCTCCCTCTCCATGACCAGACAAGTCAACGCCGTCTCCTCGTCGTGCTTCAACATCCTGCGAATGCTACGCAAGATCTTCCGATGGATCCCCACCGAAACCAGGAAGACGGTCACCCAGGCCCTCGTCACCAGCCGGCTGGACTACGGCAACTCCCTCTACGCCGGCACCACCGCCAAACTCCAGAAGAGACTCCAGCGGATCCAGAACACCTCAGCACGACTCATCCTGGACATCCCCCGCCGCAGCCATATCTCCGGACACCTGAGAGACCTGCACTGGCTCCCGGTCAACAAGAGAATCACCTTCCGGCTCCTCACCCACGCACACAAAGCCCTACACAACCAAGGACCAGGATACCTCAACAGCCGCCTCAACTTCTACGCTCCCACGCGCCAGCTTTGATCGACCAGCCACGCCCTCGCCGCCGTCCCCCGCATCCGAAGAGCCACCACAGGAGGAAGGGCCTTCTCCTACCTGGCCGCCAAGACTTGGAACTCCCTCCCGACCCACCTCCGCCTGACCCAGGACCACCTCGCCTTCAGGAAGCAGCTCAAGACCTGGCTGTTCGAGCAGTAGCGCCCCCCCCCCCCCCCCCCCCCCCCCCCCCCCCCCAGCGCCTTGAGACCCTCCGGGTGAGTAGTGCGCTATACAAATGTTCTGATTGATTGATTGATTCATGCCAAAGGTAATGTCACGGTTCCACATCAATCAAACAATTCAAATACCTATTTTTTTCCAAAAAACAGCCAAAAGCACAGAAAGGGCACTACACACACTGGACACCAGGAGGGCTGTAATGCACTATATAGAAAGGACAAAGGAGTGCAGAAAGCTAAAGCAGTAATTTGTTTCCTTTGCCAGCAGTTTTTTGGGGCGACCAGTGACCAAAAATACCATTGCACGGTGGATTGCACAAATCATACAACTCTGCCACAAACAGGCAGGACAACTGTTACAAGGAGCAGCTCATGCTCACTCAACAAGGAAGAAAGGAGCAACAATTGCGTTTCTAGCGAACACACCTATTCAAGACCTGTGCCAAGCTGCAACATGGCGTTCAGTGCACAACGTTCACTAAGCACTACTGTGTAGATATTCAAATGAACAAGTAAGCTCAAGTGGGTCTTACAACACATATTCAATAACCAGAGCTCATCTTCCACCAAGCCACCACAATAAGGACGAACAGCTACAAAGTCTATGCACAGCATAGTGAATCCTGAAAGATTCACACTGCAAAACGTATAGTTTCTAAACCTGTCTGTGTAGTTTTGCAGCTTGAAGACTTTCTGGATTCACTAGCGATTGACGTCACGAAGGACACCAAATGGTGGTATGTCGACGCCCACCTAGGCCTCGGGGGGGGGAAAAAAAAACCTATAATTCCAGACCCAACCACTAGATGGCAGAATAATGCCCCGGCATATTGAATCCAGAAAGTCTTCAAGCTGCAAAACTACGACAGGTAAGAAACTATACGTTACTTACCTTCGGTAACTCTGTATCTGTAAGTAACATTATTAGTGATAGATTCCTTACTGCCGCACCCATCCTCCCCGTTCTGCGAACTGATTTCTAGGGTTAAGGTCATCCCTTTCAGGGCCTTAGTTTTAAGGCACCAGTGGTCAGTATCTTGCACGGCTCTGCATTTTCTGGCGCAGAAAGTCGGGAACAGAAATGATTTCAGCGCGCGAAGGCGTTGTCTTAGTAGCTGCCGTGACATCATCTCAGCGACCACAACACCAACGACTGACGCGGAGCTGCACAATGCCACTTTACGACGCGCAGGGGTACTGCTGACGAAAACTTTCCGGATCCAGTTTGACGCCTGGGGGTAATTCTAAGGTAAGGAATCTATCACTACTAATGTTTCTTACAGATATATCGTTACCGAAGGTAAGTAACTTGTTCGTCTACAGCTCATATGCCTCGAACAGAAAATGCTACTTACCTCCCCGGGTACCTTTATCTGTTGCAGGATTATCTTACTTAGATACATCACATGGACATCCTTTTCTATTCTCTTCCTAACTCCATCATCACCCTTTATGGCGAAAAGCAATCTGAAGATGGAATCGATGCCCATGCGCACTGTCACCATAAGGAGGAGTCACCTATCCTGTGACTACAAAGACTTCTTCGACAAAAACAAGGTGCAATCATCCGAGCCCAACACCAGATGGCGATATATGCTAAAGTATACAACTCTACAGCTCTACATGCCATACTGATAAGTAGCATTTTCCTTTCTGTCTGTGTTCTCCATTGTTATCAAAGAAATCCTCATTGTTAGGAAGTCTTCTACCACTGATCCACGGTAGGGTTTCGGTTGTTTTTTTGATTTTGTTTTCTCATAATCTGTGTCCAGTTGCTAACTTAACCATCGCCTTTTGGAAGGGGATGGACTATGTTGAAAAAAGGCCTACAGAGGAAAGAGTCTGTTTTTTTCCCCTGCAAATGGTATCAACAAAGGGGTTGTGGTGCTGAAATCACCATCTTCCCAGCTTTCAGAGACAAGCAGACTTTTGTCAGAAAACGTAAATGTTTACAGCTTTTTGGCATTTTTCTGGGACATAGCCTATTTTTTATTTTTTATGTGCTTTCATCCTCCTTCCAGTTAATGGTAAAAATGTGTATGAAATCAATGATGGATCCTGGAAAGTTATATATTTCTGAAACGTAGACAAAAGTTGGAATTCAGCAAGGGGTCATTTGTATAGATACTTCAAGGTTTTTGTATAGAAACTAACAGTTGAAAATAGAAAACATTGAAATAAGTATGACAGATGTTTGAAAGCAACATATCGTTACATCCTCTGGACCCTTCTGGTTGTGGGAATATATAGGACTTGTAGGTTCACCAAGAACCCGAGGAACACAGAGCCAATAACTGAGCATCGTCTTGAAATGGTTTTTTATTGTGTACCGGGTATATGGCAATTGATTTGGAAAATAAAAATAGGGAAAAATCGGTATGAAAGTCAACTATGTATTTCAGAAATGGGAACAAAATATAGAGTTTAGAAACAGTAACCTATTTGCTCATCTCCGAAATTGTGGTACCAATACCAGCATGTAAATTATAGGTCATTTTTCAAAGTGCCTTCTATTTTACTCCTTGTCTTACATTTGGAAGTCAGAAATGCATTTAAGGTCAATAGGTAATAACAGTTGCACCACAATTTTGTGTTCCCCTAAGCTACCCGATAAACATGATACCTCACTTGTGTGGGTAGGTGTAGTGGCCGCAACAGGAAACAGCCCAACACGCAATGTGGGCATACCACATTTTTACAGTGAAAACTGACCCTTTTTTTGCAAAGTGTCAAGCTGTTGATTTTGAACCCTATCTCTGCCGGCACATAGGTAAACCTAGCAAACCTATACATTATTGAAAACTAGACACCCAGGGGAATCCAGGATGGGGTGACTTGTCTGGCTCTCACCAGGTTCTGTAACCCAGAATCCCTTGCAAACTGCAACATTTGTCAAAAAAAACATATGTTCGAGGCATATGAGCTGTAGATCATATGCTTTAGCATAGATCGCCATCTGGTGTTGGGTCCGGATGTTTGCACTTTGTTTTTCTTCGAAGAAGTCTTTCCAGTCATGAGGTAGGTGACTCCTCCTTTCTGTGATAGTGTGCATGGGCATCAACTCCACCCCCAGATTGTTTTTTCTGCCATCTGGTTTGGATGTGTATTGCTCACTCCGGTATAGTTCTTGAACCCGTTCGACTCGCAATCCTCTACCCTCAACGGTATTATCTTTCGATCGTGGTTTCCCATTCAACGCGTATCGTTAAACTGAGAGAACCTTCGATCAGGAACTTTGAGGCGGGCCGTCGGGCCTTTCATTGCCGACCACAATAACAGTCGATGGAACGGACTCCATTTAACCTATGCCCTAATTGTCGTGCTAAATTCCCACGCACGACTTGCATGAGGTCTGCAACCTCTGCTTATCCCCGGAACACCATGAGAAGGACTGCGAAGCCTGTCGATCATTCCGATCGAAGAAGACTATTCGTTATCGTCGGGCAAGACGACACGAGATGCAACGCAGCAGCTGATCCATACAGGACATCTTCGGTGAAGATTCTGTCCTCCACTGTCCAGATGAAGAAATGGAGAAGAACTGATCTCCATGTCTGAAGCCGACTTCGACATGGAAGAAGAACAGAACATCACTCCAGGTCAGCGTTCCGGGAGTACAGACCCCCTGGTGCCCAGTGAACACAAATCTAAGGCTCCGGTATCATCTTCGTCCTCTAGCTCAGGTTGGCACCGAAAAAAGGTTTCAGATGCCCAGCTGTGAAACACAAAGACAAGCCTTCTGGCTCGAGGAGCCGGCCCCATTCCTGTACCTTACCAACACCAGTCGAAGCATCTTCTGGTCACCACACAGCCGGCACCGAAGGCACCTTCGACACCGTAGACCTTGGACTTGAAGTCTCAAGCCTAAAGCTTCGCAGCCGAAAACCTCGACACCTAAAGGCTCGTAGCCGAAACCCTCAAAGCTCGGAGCCAAAACCGGCCACTCCGAAAAGCTCGGAGCCGAAACCGGCTACACCTAAACATTCAGAGTCAAAACATTCCACGTCCAAAGACTCGAAAGCAACACCTAAAGAAAAGGATACTCCATCCAAAGAGACTCAGTCCGATGAACCACCTTTGGATCCGAAACACTAGGTGCTTCAATCCCAAACATCATTTTCTATCTATTACACCTACAGCGTTCTAATTTAGCATCTACATCCATAGCTTACATCTTGCTGTAATAGCTGCTTACCTACAAAACAGACAGCACTTGTCTTCGTTTCGAGTGCCCGCTATCAAAGCTTTTATGGAAGGCCTCAATAAAATTATTCCTCCTAGGCTTCCACCTTCCCCAGTGTGGAATCTTAATATAGTCCTTATGCGACTAATGGGTCAGCCATTTGAACCTTTACACAAACGTGACCTACAATTTCTCACCTGGAAGGTAGCCTTCCTTATAACCATCACATCTCTTAGAAGAGTTGCTGAGCTTCAGGCACTAACCATACAAGAACCATTTTTGCAAATACACCAAAACAAAGTGGTTTTTAGGACTAGACCAACATTTTTACCCAAAGTAGTCTCTGTCTTCCATATCAAACAGTCTGATGAGTTACCCAGGTTCTTCCCTCAACCAGACTCCGTGGCAGACCATGCTCTTCACACATTAAAGAGCCGTACTATATTACATTGAAAGAACAAACCGCTTTAGGAAAACAAAAATACCTTTTGTTGCTTTTGCACCACCGCATAAAGGCAATCCAATATCAAAAGCAGGTATTGCACAGTGGGTAGTTAAGTTCATTCAAACATGCTACATTAAAGCTAAACGCACATTAACAATTCTCCCTAGAGCGCACTCTACACGCAAACTATGCTTCTATGGCATTCTTAGGGAATATACCAATAGATGACATCTGCAGGGCTGCACCATGGTCTAGACCACACACATTCACATAGCACTATTGTGTAGATGTGTTAGCAAGGCAACACGCTAGTAGGGGCCAGGCAGTTTTACGAACACTATTTCAAACAACGGCAACAGCTACATAACTGCTGTATAGTCTATGCTAAAGCATAGGATCTACAGATCATATGCCTCAAACTGAAAATGCTGCTTACCACAGTATTCATCTGTTCTTGGCATATAGAGCTGTAGATTCATATGCGCCCACCCTCCTCCCCGGGAACCTTTATCTGTTGGAGTATTATCTTACTAAGATACATTATACATGGACATCTCTTTACTACTCTTACTAACTCCATCATCACCCTTATGGCAAAACAATCTGGGGATGGAGTCTATGCGCATGCGCACTATCACCGAAAGGAGTCGTCACCTACCTCGTGACTGGAACGACTTCTTAGAAGAAAAACAAAGTGCAGACATCCGTACCCAACACCAGATGGCGGTCTATGCTAAAGCATATGAATCTACAGCTCGAAATGCTAAGAACAGATGCATACTGTGGTAAGTAGCATTTTCCTTTCCTCACATTTCTGTCGTGGAACGATCTGGAATCTGCGTGGATCCACAAAATTCCACCCACCCCGCATTCCCCAAAGTCATCCGAGAAAAATGGTACCTCACTTTTGTGGGTAGGCCTAGTGCCAGCGACAGGCAAGTACCCAAAACTTATTGAGGAGGGGGGGGGGGGAGGGAACTAGGGAGTGTGCCCAAAATGTATGGGGGAGCAAAGGCCCTTGCCCAAATGGGTTGCTCCCCCCTCCCTGGTTCTAGTGGGCGGATTCCTGCTTGGAGATCGTCCTTCTGGGTTGATCCTCAAGCAGAGATCCACTAAGGAAGGGTGCCATTGGAAAGGGGAGATTCTCCCCTTACCAACGATACCTCTCCCATCTGTTTCGGTGCTCGGGGGAAGAGATAGCCTCACAAACACCAAAACTGTGAAACTGAAACGAAGTTTGTTTAGTTTTCGTTGTAATGACATGGCGCGCGCGAGCCTCATTGCAAGAAAAACCCAAAATAGGCCTGGGGAGGTTGGGAAAGCTCTTCCCCACCTCCCTAGGCAAAAATTAAAAAAAAGGGAAAGCCCTCTGCTGTCTGCAGCAGAGGGATATTCTGAGCATGTGCTCGTGAAGGAATGGTTCCGTCATGAGATCAGGACCACTGGTGCTCATGACAGAACCATTCTGTCATGAGCATCCAAAGGGTTAACACATTTATTGTTGCCCAAAAACTGCTGATCATACAAGGAACTTTGCAGTGCTTTCAGAACTGCTGCCTGTGGACACCCTGGGAATGTGTCATGGACTCCTGGGGGTCATTGGACCACAGTTTGGGAACCACTAATGAGTGCATTCCCATATTTTTGGCTCTGAGTTTTAGTGGTTCAGAGCAACAGTCTAACTTCTGTGAACCTGATGGGATGAAGTTGGAAAGGCCAGAGTTTAGCTCAGAATTTCAGTAATGCTGTATCCACTTTCATTGGCCAGTCACATATACCTTGGCGTTCGTCTATGTAAGTGTTTTTTAGCACCGCACGTGGCCTGGTAGATGTTCTTTAAATTCTTGAGAATTCCATTTGTCATATCGCTTTGTGAAATTCAGAATTACTTTTGCTGTTGCCTTTACACTCTTGGCAGATTGTAGGATGTGTTGGGTCCACCACCGGAGGAGACGGTATGACCATTTCCTTAGTATGGGATGTGTTTCACTTTGTCCACGGGCATTTCTAGCTCTTTACACTTACAACTTTTCTTAATTGGGTCATAATAATATGGTTTTGGATTTATTTGTTGATAATTATTCCCAAGTTCTTGCAGACAATATCAATTTTTTCAGTAACAGCTGCAGGGCATTCCGACCTAAACCATTTTTTACAGCAGAGGGCACTTTTCCTTCCTTCACGCATATTTTCACTTGCTCCAGTAGGAGTTTTGTAAATATCTTCATAGCCACATCTCAGGAGTGAGTTATTATAGGACCTTGGTTAATTCTCATTTCTTTTCTTATAGAGATGACTCATTGCATTGCTCTTTGAGAGTATGGAAAGGACAAATATGTAACGCTAATCTGGAAGACTTTTTCTAGTACTGGGATCACATGTTTTTGAAAAGTTCCTTTGCAATTAAATAACCTACATATCCTTTTTACCTTTTAAAAGTGTTGATCGTAGACTTAATAGATTGTTTTGTAACCAAATGATCACCAACTCTTTGCAGGGATTGATGGGTTCTAAGGTGTGGATTGTTCTTTAGTGGTCACTGACCCTGTGTCTCTTCATTCCAGAATACAGCAGAGTAATGGGCCACCCAGCCTTTGCTTAGGATTTTGACTTCAAGGTTTGTTTCAGCTTTGTGCATGCCAACAGCCATCAGCTTCTAGAATGTCTTTGCATCCTTTTCTGTGGTAGCGCTCTCAAATTCCTACCATTTTGTTTTGCAGAGTTTGTTTCCCGATCAGTTGGTTATGCATCAATCTGGTTCTTTTTATTTTGACTCTGTCTGACCAGTCAAGTTGATCCTTTTTTACTTTGTTGCACATTCTTGATTGAACCAGCAATTGAGAGCGGTCTGTTTGTTTGGTTAGCATGAGGGTGTTTGAGTCTTGGTTGCCCTGATGTTCAGTGTCCTCTCATACTGATTTGGCATTTCATTAGGCGATGTATTATTTGTGATAGTTGATCCTCACTATGTGCCTAATCACTTAGAGAAACCGTTCAGTCTTAGCCACTTTGAGGTTTTGCTTTTTGAAGCTATCCTACTTGATCCTTCTTCTCTTTCTGGTTTTGAGGGGGCCTGTATGCCTAACCTCTTCCTCACATAGAAGCTGGCTCTTTATGTGCTAAACCAATACGTTGATATACAGTGTAAAGAGTCCAGGGGCTTGCTATGACAGCCCAAAGTTCTCTTTTGGGGGTCGTGTGGTCGAGCAGCTTTAGGCTTAACACAGAGGAGTGCAAGACATTTGCACATACACACAAAGATTAATAAATAACAACACGACTCAAGAAGGAGATGCACACCAATTTATAAAAAAAAGCATGTATCTTTATATATGTTTAGGCATCAGAGAAATATCGTTCAGGTAATTACATTTTAATATAGAAATTCTTTTCAGTTCAAAAAGTGGACACTTGGTAGGGGGGCACCTTTGGTCCTCTTCCACATGGTCCTGGGGTGTCTGGTTTTCCATTACCGCAGCAGTTCTGGTAGAGGGGGCCTACGTGCAGAGGCTGCTGGCGACGTCTGAGTCCAGGAAGGTTGAAACCTTGTTGAACTCGAGCTCTGGAGGACTGGGTTTCCATGTTGGCACAGTTGGCCCTCTTCAACTCGGGCCGAAGGCGACTGGTGCTGGGCTTGCTTCAGGTGTCAGATTTTGGCAGTTCTGGATGCCTCACAGACTTGTTCTTTGGAGTTCATGGTAAGTCCAAAGCCTTTTTCGAAGGCATTCAGTCCTTCCAAGTTTCTTGAGTCTCGGCTGCAGGATGATTTGGCTTTCACGACGTTTTCGGCGAGGGATGCAGACAGGCCAGCAGGTTTGGTACCAGGTCAGCTGCTTCTCTCTTCACGGCTTTTGCAGCTCTTCAGTATCTTCTCTCTTTTTAAGTTGTCAGGATCTGCTTCTGTGGTGCCAGGGACTCTCCTAAATACTGAATTTACGGGTGTTCAAGGAATGTAGGAAAGTAGCCAAAGGGCTACTGACCCTTGGGGTCTTATACCACTTATATGACCACTTCCAGTGGGAAGTGGGCATAACTCTGTCCCGGAATTCCTAAGTATGCCATCACAAAGAATGAAAAATCATGTCCACCTCAAGGTAGCCTTCCTTTGGGGTTGTACTAGCCTGAAGTGTCAAGCCTACATGACTAGCTAATTTTTTTCGTCTTTTCAGTTGGCAAAGGGATCCTGGACAAAGGGGTTGGTTTAATCTCCTGTGAGGGGGAGCCAGATTTGCATTTCAAAGACGGAAGCCCTTTGAGGCTTGCCGTCCAGGGAAAGCTAATCAGCAGGTCATCCTTGTTCGACTTGGCCCTCTTGGCAGGGTCAGCCCAAAACTTTTTGCCTTCCTCCAATATTCTCTCTGACCTGTTTTTGTTGGTCTAATGACTCTGGGCACTTTACCACTGCTGACCAGTGCTAAAGTGCATATGCTCTCCCTACTGTAAATTACTATATGTGATTGATTTCCATGATTGGCTTATTTGGTTTACTGTCAGTCCCCAGTAAAGTGCACCAGGAGTGCCAGGGCTTGTAAATACAAATGCTGCTGGTGGGCTTGCAGCACTGGTTGTGCCACCCACAGAAGCGGCCTAGTAAAATGTGTCTAAGGTCTGCCATTGCAGAACCTGCGTACAGTCTGGTACTGTCATGCTGGCTGGGCAAGTGCACACACTTGCCAGCCCCTAAACCTTCCCTTTTCTTTGTGAGTCACCCCTATGGTAGACCCTAGGGCAGGGTGCATTGTAAGCATAAGGTAGGGCAAGCCCTGATGTATGTGGCATGTCCTAATAGTGAATTGCAGCCATTTTCGTTTTTCACTATTGTAAGGCTACCTGTTCTCACAGGCCAGAATGGGCTGCTGGAATTATTACACTCTATAATCCCAGTAGGCTCAGGGAACATGGTAGAAGGTCAAGTTTAGTATGCCTGAACTCAGAATAATAAAATACTTCTTTTAGCAAAGTTTATTTTAATATCCTGTGTTTGCAAATGCTACTTTTAGAAAGTTAGCATTTGCTTGCCTAACCATTTTTGCCCGCCTCTGCCAGGATGTGTATCTGCTGTCTGGGTTGTGTGAGTGACAGGGCTGGGGGATGACAGGTGGTGAATGGAGGGATTACACCAGAGTGGGTGGTGGGAGTGCCCCTTGACTCTGAATAGGGCTGTGCTCTGCCACCACAATGCTGGCTCCACCTCCTGGGGAGCGACTGATGACTCTGCCCGACACCTAGCCCAGGAAGAGGGAAGACTATCAACTAAGTGCTCCTGACTGTACTTGTCATTTCAATGCTGGCTCCACCTCCTGTGGAGCGTCTGCTGTCCCTGCCCCACACACTGAAAGAAGAAGGCAGAGTCTACACAACAAAGTGCTCCAGTGCTGAAAAGGACATATGCATAGGCCCCCTGGCCTGAAAAGACAAAAGAAACTGACTATAAATGTTGAACCCCTGCTCCTAACAAATCAGATCCTGTTCTAACCACGACGAACCTCTGCCTGAGGAGAAGGACCCTGAGAAGCTGGAAGAAGGACTGTCCCTGACCTTGGGACTTGGACTGCAGCTGGTGCCTTGCTACACTGAAGGAGAGGAGAAGTCCCAAAGGGACGTGGCAGACTTGTGCCTGGAACTAATCTCCAAGGGCTTGAACCCGAGCTAGCCCCCAGACCTGAGCCCCGGGACCATTGGGCTCATCCTACCTTCCCTGACGATTTACGACGATCAGCCTGACCTCTCCTTGCCGCCGGGGCCTCGCCTGAAGTGTGCCTTGACCCCTGGCCGCCCCCGCCTCGAGCCGCACCGCTCCTTGCTGAGCCGTGCCCCGCTCCGCCTGGGCCGCCCGCATCCTGCCCCTTGCAGCTCGTGCCTGGCCGCCCTCGAGCCGCACCGCTCCTTGCTGAGCCGTGCCTCGCTCCGCCTGGGCCGCCCGCATCCTGCACCCTTTGTTCCCCTCGGGCCGCACTACCCCTGGCCGCCCCCGCCGCTGGAAGCCCGGAGTCTTGTGCAAGGCACAGCCAGCCCGTACGCCTGTAGCGTACCGGCCGCACCACTCCACGCTATTGAGAGGTCACCCGCTTTTTGATCCCCTGTGAATCCGACGGAAGGTACGGCACGTAGACAGAAGCTTCCGCACCGCACCTGAGTCTGCCGCCGGTACTGGCCGAGTACCCGCCTCAGAGGTGCCTGTGTAGTACGCCTAAGTTTATCTTCACCAGTGCTGTACGCTTGCACCAACAGCGCGTACAGCCGCGAGTACGTTTATCTTCACCAGTGCTGTACGCTTGCACCAACAGCGCGTACAGCCACAAGTACGTTTATCTTCACCCCGGGACGCTTGCACCAACAGAGCATACCCCGCGGAGTACGCCACCCAAAGAGTGCGCTTGAAGCGTACAACGAAGAATAACGCTTGACGCATACACCGCGGAGTACGCCACCCAAAGAGTACGCTTGAAGCGTACAGCGAAGAGAACGCTTGATTTCCCCAGCGCGTACCCGGAGAAGTACGCCAGCAGTACGCTTGTTTTTGTCCCTGTGTACCTGAAAGGTACGCCCCGCGCCTGAAGCGCCTAGAACGTCCTTCACCAAGTCCATTGTGCAATTACCAGATCCAGGGTCCGCACCGTTTGTTTTCCCTGTTTATGCACACACGGACCAGCGGGTCATATCGCCAGTGCACGCGGAGCACCCGAGACCCATCAACAAGCCTTGGTAAAACTCACGAAGGAACTGTTATTCTTAACTAAGCACTGTGGTCACATTGTGATAGCGTTATTGGTCTTGTAGTAGTAACTGCCTTGAATTCTAAATTTTCACATAAAGTACCAGTATTTTTACATAAATTACGCCTGGTGTCCATTTGTGGTGGGTCATTATTCTTACTGTATGTGGTCATAAATGCTTAACTAACTGTAGCGCCCCGAAGTTTAGCCTTGTCTGCTCGCGCCACGCACCTAGAGGGTGAGCAAGGGTTATTCCCAGGGGTAATCTCCCACCCTGACTGGAAGTGAGGGTCCCTGCTTGTCGCTGGTACTTACCTGCGCTAACCAGAGCCCCCCTATTTCCAACAATCCTGTGAGGGAGTGTTTACACCCTCTTCCTGGGCAGGTGTTTTTGTACAGGGTCGCCTGAGAGCAGAGGCTCTCACCATAGGAGGTTAGAGCAGCGTTGAGGGTGGCAGGCTGGCAGAAACCAGTCAGCAAGGACACCAGCGGCTGGTAGGTTTTCAGGGGGAAACTTTAAGGTGCTCTCTGGGTGCACGTATTGGTGAATCCAACACTGGCATCAGTGTGTATTTAGCAATACAAAATGTTTGATACCAAACATCCATATTTTAAGTGGAGTCACCATGTAGCCGGGAAACTTTTTTTCAAAAGTGTCCATTTAAAATGGCCTTCCCTGCCTGCTTGCCCTGGCTGTAATAGGACTGACCAGCCAGAGGCATATCTGCTCGTGTAGGTGTGCCCTCACATGTGATATTCAGCACCCTACCTTAGGGCTGTTAGGCGTGCAGTAGGGGTGACTTACAGATATGACATGCAGTGCTATTGGACATGGCACACAGGGATGTGGGACATGTCGTATTTTCCCTTTTGTCTGCACCAAGACATGCAGCCTGCAATGTCAGTCTTGCATGTGCTTGGCGAGGGGATCCTTAGGGTGGCACAATTGGTGCTGCAGTCCTTAGGGGCCCTCTTTAGTACCTGTAGGAAAGTGCCTCTTTTGACTTGGCTAGCCCCCAATTTTTGCCTGATGCATGATGCGATTTCGAATACAAGCGCACTGGATCTGTGATAACCAGGTTTCCAGTACCAGATCGCTTTCCTAAAACTGTACCACGATTGGCACAACTTCAGCAACCCCTCTAAGTCCCTAATAACTGGTACCTCTGGTACCTAGGGCATTGGGACTGAAGAGGGTCCACTAGGGCAGCAGCACAAATAGTTCCACCCAAAGGACCCCTCACCAAGATCATGCACACTGCCATTGCAGGATTTGTGTCTTCGTGTAAAGAAAACTGAAGAGAGATATGGTAGAAATCAACCTATTGGAGCTAGAGTAGTGCCTCATCCCACAGAAGTGGCCAGTTAGAGGGTGTAGACACCCTAAAGGTAGGTAGCCCTTTGCCTACTACCTGTCAACCATCTTTAACACCCCTAAATGTAGTGTTTGGGTGTCATCCCCGTGCCCTGAACTTAGATTCAATAGACCTAGGAAAAGCAACAGACAAAGAAGAGCTGCTGACCTGAAAACCTAAGTCCTGGTGCAGGAAATTGGCACTAAACCCTGCTGACTGTTTCCAGGACTCCACAACTGTGGTGTGCTGTCTCATCCTGTAACTATGATGCCTTCAAGAACACTGGAGCACCTCCAGCCTTGGAACAATTGCTGAGAACTTCCCTTGGAATAGAGGAGCTACTTGCCTGCAGGCAGCAAACAACGGAGTTGAGTTTACCGATCTGCTGCTGCCAGATGACTCAGATGCCGCATCCAAGCCAGAAGAGTACATCAGACCCCAGGGGTCAGGTCTGTTCCCTTAAATCAGTAGACGGAAAGGTAGCAACAAGAATGAGGGCTCTCTTGTAGGAACTATTCTCAGGGAAATGCAGCGTTTGACTCCTAATATTGAATGAGAAAGATGCTGAATCTTATGACCTCATAAAAGGGTACCCTGATTTAGGGCTTTGGACACACCATAGAGGAATACAGGATTAAATTCAGGGAGATTTGAAAAACCCAATCAGTCCTATGTTGAATTTGTAGACTTTTCAGTTAAAACACAGGGCAGTTGGTTAACCAGTAACAATGTACAGGAGTATGAAGGGCTTTACAATTTAATTGTGATAGCGCATCTTTTGAGTAATTGTTAAACGGATAAGTTACATCATCATCTGGTAGACCTAGGTCCACTTTTTTCTCAAGAGTTTGGGAAGAAGGTAGATCACTGGTTCAAAACAGGGCTGCTGCTGGTGGGGGTGACCAAAAGAAAGAGTTTGGGAAGAAGGCAGACCACTGGGTCAAACAAGGCTACCAGGGGTGGGGCTGACCAAAAGAAGAGGGCAAAAAGACCCCCTCCCCCCCAAGGAAAAGATGGTGAAAAAAGAGAAAAACTAAAATGAGTCTTCCAAGGACCCCAAAAACCTGTTCAGAAGAGTAGGCCCAGAAACTCTTCACATCCCTGGCTGTCTGGCGCAGCAACCTGCACAAAATACAGACAACAGCCACATATAAATATGGTTGAAGTTGAAGCTCTGTGAGATATTGGTGCCAGTGTCACCATGGTGACTGAGCAACTGGTGTTGACAATCAAGCTACGGTACATCCAATGGCGTTGGTGTCCTTAGAATGAGGAGGGGTTTCTGGCCACAAAAGAGTGGCAGTATCGTCTGCAGTTCCTGTACAGCGTCTGCTTGGCAATGATTTGGACAACAAGCTCACTATGAGATCACAAATCAGCGCCATCTCCTCTGCCTGCTTCCTAACTCTGTTCATGCTACGTGAGATCTTCAAGTGGCTACCCTTAACATGAGACACCCTGTGACACAGGCCTTCTTCACCAGCCGACTGGCCTACGGCAGCGCCCTCTGTGTAGGAATCACCGCACACCTCTTACACAGCCTTCAGACCATACAGATCACTGCAGCTAGACTCATTCAGTCTTCTTACCCACACACACACGGCTCTATACAACCAAGGACCCGCGTATTTAAACCACCACCTGAACTTCCACCAACCGGCGAGAGGACTGCGCTCCGCCTCCCTTTCACTTGCCCATACTTCTTGCATCTACAGAAGCAGAAGTAGAGCACGCTAATCCTCCCACATCGCAGCAAAGACCTGGCACAACCTCAACACGCACCTCCGGACCATCACCTCACTTCTGGTATTCCGAATGACCCTCCAATACCCGACTGTTTGAATAAGCCTCCTGGACCTGCAAGCGCCTGAATACCCTTTCGGGTGATTAATTACGCTTTATAAATCTCGATTGATTGATTGATTTGGAGAACTCAGCAGGGGCTGAGGTAGAAAAGAAAACCCATGCAGCAATGCTGGGAATACGTGCGTGGGTGTGTGTAAAAACAAGAGCACAGAGTAGATCCCAGGAGGAAAAAGAGGTGTTGGAGCCTGAAATTATAGCCCTACCTTCCAAGAGAAAAGGCAAGAAGTCTGGGAAGCTAACTTTTGATCAGACCCCAGATCAAGTCCCCACTTCACTTAGAAGACTTGTCGGCTTCAGAGGGAACTGCGACCAAGGAGCTCGGGCCTTACACAGCAGAGCGCTTGGGCCCAGGCGTGCCCTCTAGGGAAGATTTGTGCCAAGGACAGAGAACCTGCTCCAGCCTTGAGAGCCTGAAGCAGTAAGCTGCTGATCAGGAAAAGGGAAGTGTCAGTTGTTCCCATAGGACCTAATGGGACGAGGGACTCCTACACTGAGGCCATTAACCCTAACCTGGTGCCACTAAGAGAGTGATAGTGCCTCAGGAGTTTAGAGAGTTAGTTTCTCCTAAGCATTGGCCCATAACATTTCTCTAGCTGAGCATCTTGGCCAGACCCAAACTTCCTGTAGGTTTGTGAACCTCTTCTACTGGCTATAAATGACCCAGAAGGTGAAGAGTGTTTGATACTTCTGTGCCACCTGTCAAGCCAGTAAGAATACAGGTAGCCACCTAAAGACCCCCTTAATTCCACTTCCAGTTGTTGGAGTACCCTTTTAGAGGCTTAGTATTGACATTGTTTGTCCCCTTGACTCTCAAACAGCGTTAGGAAACAGATGTATTCTGTTGGGAGTGGATTATGCCACCAGGTATCGTGAGGCAATTCCCCTGAGACTCACCAATCCCCCTGCAGTGCCTCAGGCTCTCCTTGGTATGTTTACCAGGGTTGGCTTTCTAAAGAAGGCAGTATCAGACAGAGGCTCAAACTTTGTCTGCATACTTCAAACATGTGGCCTGAGTTTGCAATGACGTACAGGTTCACTACCCCATACCACCTGCAGAAAAATTGACTTGTTGAAAGGTTTAACCAGACCTGAAAGGTATGATTGGTGGACTCCTTGAAAAGCTCAGAAGGAGATGGGATGTCTTACAGCCTTGCCTGCTTTTTGCTTACAGAGAGGTGCCAACGAAGGGAGCAGGTTTCCTCCTTTGAGCTTCTGTTTGGCCACCCTGTAAGGAGATCTCTGTCTTTTCAAGCAGGAATGGGAGAGACCTCTCAAGGAATCCTAGCAGGCTATTGTGAACTATGTACTTGGCCTTCGTTCCAGGATGGCTGAGTATATGGAAAAAGCAAACAAAAAGCTTGAGGCCAGCAAGGAGCACCAGAAGCTCTGGTATGACCAAAATGCTGCCATGGTGGAGTTACCACCAGGGCAGATGGTATGGGTTTTGGAGCCTGTGGCTCCTAGAGCCCTCCTGGACAAATGGACTGGGCCTTACCCTATCCTTGAGAGAAAAGGTGAAGTCACCTATTTGGTGGACCTTGGCACGTGCAGGAACCCTAAGAGGGTCATCCATGTAAACCACCTGAAACCCTATAATGACAGGGCTGAACTGACCATGCTTATGGTCACAGGTGAAGATCATGAAGCAGAGAGTGAACCTCACCCTGACCACCTCTCTCAGAACCCGAAAGATCGGTCAGTTGAAAGAGTTGTCTTGTCAGACACCCTCGCTGCCCAACAGCAGACTGATTGAAGGCAAGTCCTAAACCAGTTTGCAGAGCTCTTCTTCCTTACCCCTGATCAGACTAACTGGTGCACACATGATGTGGACACTGGTGACAGCCTTATGTCAAATAAAATTTACAGACAGTCTGACCATGTCAAGGAGAGAATAAAGGCTGAAGTAAGCAAGATTCTGAAATTGTCATTGAACCTTCGGAGAGCCCCTGGGCCAGCACAGCTGTTTTAGTTCCTAAACCCCACTCCCAGGGTGTAAAGAAAGAAATTAGGTTTGTGTGGACTAAAGGGGCCTCAATGCAGCCACAAAAACCGATGTACATCCAATTCATAGGACTGATGAATTGATTGACAGGTTGTGGGCAGCCAAGTATCTGCGTACTTTGGATCTCACACCAGGGTACTGGCAGATAGGTCTGACCCCTGGAGCCAAAGATACATTTGCATTCTCTACTCCAGATGGGCACTTCCAGTTCACTGTGATACCCTTTAGATTAAATAATGCCCCTGCCACCTTCCAAAGGCTGGTGAAAAAAGTCCTTGCTGAGCTGCAGTCCTTTAGTTTACCTTGCAGGATCACCTGATCCACCTTGCAAAGGTCCTGAAGGCTCTGCAGATCAGTCCTATGTACCTCTTACTAGGGATTTACCTAGAGTGCTAAATGTTTTTGCCAGTTGGAGAACAATTGTACAGTTTTGAGCAAGAGCCCTGGTACTGGGGACCTGGTTAGCAGGAACCCAGTGCACTTTCAGTCAAAATCACATTTACCAGTCAAAAAGTGGGGGTGGCCATGTCAAAAAGGGGCACGTTCCTACAATAGTTATCAAGTGTTTAGGTTGTTTATAGTGTTGTGATAACTTTCTACCTTCCAAGCTGTTTTTAAATTGCTTAACCCACCAATAATTAGTGTTAAGTTCTTGATGGTAGTAAAATATAAGCATGTTATTCTTACAAACACTCAGTTACACAGGATCTTAATGAATTACTGGCACAGCATGGCATAAGAGACTTTTTTCCAGCAGTAGCAGTATGCTAAAGCAATACTTTTGCTCTGGAGTTCGAAGTGCACAGGTGGAGAATAGCAGGTTCAAGCCTTATATGGCAGGGGCTTGGATTAGCTCCTTCCCTTGCTCTCTTCGCTTAACCCCCCCCCTAATCAGTGAGCATCAAGTCAGACTGTTGTACCCATTGTTCAGAAAGTTCTGTCATAACTTTCCTTGTTCAGCTGGCTTCACTGGCAGAGCAGTTACAGCTTTTCCCAGGCTGTCGTTGCAGTTCATTTACTATCAATACTTCTGCCTGCCTCTCTGGGCTTTACTTCCAGCCCCTCCCCCGCTTCTCAGGTGCCTTCACAAGAGCAGATAGGGAGGTGTTAGTCCAGTCAAGTGATAGAAGTCTCACGTTGGGTTGCTGCATACAAACAGGATTCTGAGGATGGATGTGCCACATTGTGCAGTTTCTTTTTGATGCAGTTCGACACTTTTCGCTGTGCAGGTGCCAAAGGTTGTCAGCAGCATCGGCAGTCACTCTGAGATAGAGGTCCCACTGCTCTAGGCCTCTGTTCTTCCACAGTACGTTACTGAATGGGAAACAGTCACTGGCACAGTTCTTCTGCAATCAACCACCGTTCTGGCACAGCTCCTGCATACCGTACCTCCTCCAGGCAGCCTCCTTTTTGGGTGGCGCCTCGAGTACTCCACCAGACAGGTCACAGGAAGTTCCCCATTTGCAACTCTTGCTCCGGGTTTCTCCATTGGGCAGACTCCTTGCTGAGACCCCTCCTGTGCCCACCTCTTCGTACAGCCTGGTGCCCCCCAATTGGTTAAAACACTTTAAAATACAAAGCTACATAGGCTCTCAGTGCCCATGCATGATTATACAAAACAGTACAGAAACCTTCATGCAGGTTCACTAAGGGCAGAGGCTTACGAGTGCAGATTATGCAGGCAGCATTCCGGTCTATTCAACTTGACATTCTGGGCTACCCGTTTGAATTTTTATAGTTTTCGCAAACTTGTGTGACCTGTAGTAGTGCACATGCACTATGTTCTCTGTATAAACGGTCAAATGTTACAGTTTTGAAAGATCTAGATTAAGAAGCACACTGACAACGGGCTACTTGCTTTATAGCTTCAAAACTGCCCTACTCAGTTCAGTTCAAATAACTTTATTCGATTCAATCGAATCGTAAAAGTTTACATACAACTGCCCTACTCCTTTTCGCCAAACCAGGAAAGTCAGCATATGGCTGAAAGGCCACCTTGTTTAAAATGTGTTGGCTACCTGTTAATTTATTTTGTGGTTACCCATTTACATCAAATTCTTAATGAAAATACTACTGTATTGGTGGTGGGAAAAATTATTTTGGAACCTTCCTTTTTTAACTTTTGAACTGCTTGTTCGATTGGCACCAAATTTGTCAGTGTCTTATATGTGCTCAAATACATTCTCTTTTCAGGTGGTACATATTGATCAAAGGAGGCATACGTTATTAAGGGTACAAAAATAGGATTTCTATGGAGTGAGCTGTCAACTTAAGTTCCTAGGTATAACTGCTTGGGTTGTTTGGCTAACAGAATTACAAAGGGAAGGTCTGGAAATTAAAATATTGAAATTGTGTTGCAATGCTATTCTCATCTGCTCACATGATTCTTCTGTATGATGTGGCTGAATGATGCAAGATTGATCTGCCTTTCTCACCTCAACTGTTGATTCCTTTGTTTGCTTTGTGCTTACAGGATCTCAGCTCTCCTGAATCAAGCACCATGAAGCGAATGATGATGGGAACCCTAGCTGGCTTCAAGTGGCAGTCTGCGCTGAATGAGGTATTAGTTGTAATGTGGAGTGTTTTT